>NC_054384.1:36335987-36705987 GCF_017654675.1 Xenopus laevis | reverse complement strand
CAGTTGTGAATAAAAAGTTGTTGCCTTCAGTTATCTATGTGACATTTCACATGACTACATTACTAAAGCAGGCGATAATAAAATAAACAACACTATTCTTGAAGCCCTCTCTTTTCTCTACAGTATGTAAAACTGGTTTTAAATATATCCCAAAATAATGCATTACTTTTTCTTGATAAACATATGTTGGGTGGGTGATCCTGACCTATATGTTTGCACATTAGATACTGTTCAGTTAGTACCTTTAAAATTGTCATCGAACAATGAAGTGCTGACCTCTGATGTCAATCTTCCAGTCTGTCAGTGATACCAATACCTAGTTGCTAGGGTAAATTCGACCCTAGCAACCAGATCACTACTAGAATTACAAAACTTGACAGCTGTTGATCAAAAAGCAAATTAAAAAAAAAAAATATTATAATTGGAGATCAATTACAAATTGGTTCAATACACCCCTGTATGCCTTATACTAAGAGGCAGATTTACGAACGGGTGAATTGCCGCCATCGACCGCTTCACGCCACTTCACCAGGCGCAAATTCACTACCACTATGCTAATTCACTAATATGCGAAGTTGCACCCGGGGCGCCGTAAGCTGGCAACTTTTCGCTAGCGTTGCCTCAGCAGTGTGAGCATTTCATAATGAACTAGTGCTTGTTTGTGTCTAGTGAAAATTCGCTGGTAATCTTGCCATCAGGTCAATTTGCATATGGCTGTTAAATTATAGTTATATAGAGGTCTTTATTATAAATGTGGGTGCAAATGCTTGAAATTACCACTTTGTCTTACAAATGTCCAGGGAACCTTAATAAAGCCAAGAGAGTTAATATAATACACAAGACCATTGTAAAATAAATGTTCCATATGTTATGAAATGTCTGGAGAAAACCGGTTACCCAAAAAAAGTTTAGTCTGGACTTTTGCAGGCAATTCCACTTCAAAAAAGGAAAAGTTGCCAGTGTTTTTGGAACTTTAAAGGGATGGTTCACCTTCAAGTTAACTTTTAGTATGTTTTAGAATGGCCAATTCTAAGCAACTTTTCAATTGGTCTTCATTAGTTATTTTGAATAGTTTTTGAATGATTTGCCTTCTTCTTCTGATTCTTTTTGGCTCTCAAATGGGGGGTCACTGACCCAGTCTAAAAACAAATGCTCTGCAAGGTTACACATTTATCGTTATTGCTACTTTTTATTACTCATCTTTCTAGTCATACCCTCCCCTATTCATATTCCATATTCTCATTCAAATCAAGGCATGGGTGCTAGGGTAAATTGGGCCCTAGCAACCCCTCTTCTGCCATAGCAGAGCTGCTGAATAAAAAGCTAAATAGATCAAAACACACATATAATAAAAAATGAAAACCAATTGCAAATTGTCTCAGAATGTCCCTCTTACATCATACTAAAACTCAAAGGTGAACAACCCCTTTAATGCATTCCTTTAATGCATTTTCGGCACACAGGATATGATGGAAGTGACAGTAGATTGAGGAAGATCTAGCTTCTTTTTAGCACTTCGCCTTGGCTGAGGTGGCTGAAGTCAACTTACTGAATTTGCAGAGTAACAACCACTCTGGCGATAGAGTGCAAACAAACGCTAGCAACAGTGTCATTCGCTAGTGAATTGTCACCTCCGCCTGTTAGTGAATTGCCGATGCCGCTGGCGAATAGTCGCTAGCGTTTGCCACTGCGCCCTTTCATGAATCTGCCCCATGGGTGAAGACACACAGAGCTTACTAGCTGCAGCTACAACATTCCCAAAATATACCCCACTCTAGACAATACTGAAAATTGCCTCAACTAAAACACACACAGCATCTCAGCAAAGCCAATTAAACACTATTCTGTCTATTCTGTAGTGACAAGTAGCTGCTGTAGTAGCTCTCGGTGTCTTCACCCTAAAAGTTAATGCAAATATGAACTGCCTCTCATAAACGCTCATTTTATGGTTCCTCCCCCTTTTCTCAGCACCCTGAATAATATCACCTAAAATCTAAAATCTATCACGCACAAATCACTCGCTTCCACTAGGGAAATACAGTAACACGTATCTCTTATCCAATCTCCACTAGCCTCACGCAGATGTTGGCACTTTTGCCCTGTTAGCAATTCTGGCAGATACGTGTGTGGCTTCAAAACCAACACGATTTAGAGTGAGCTTTGCAATTAGGCGTGAACTGCGTACAACTTGCAAGCTACGATTACACCATAGGCTTTACATACAAGTTTCTCAGCATTACGAGGGCTTTTCAGTGAAGCTGGGAGTCTCTTATTCTCTCACCTCTTTCTGCCTTTGAGTATTGGAGACTGGACGTTCCAATGGATACACACTCCTCAGTTCAGCAATTTCCAGAATCAAAAAAAACTGTCCCCGGGAAAAAAAAGATTACCTCCCTGGGTTACATCTCATGAAAACCGGCGCCGCCATATTGTTTGCTTCTGCGCATGTGTATGCCGTCCGCGCGCTCCCGAACATGATGTCACTGCGTTCTCACGCGCACCAATTTCCCTGGTCTGTGGCGATTGCTGAGATTGGGTGGTGGCAGAAAGTGATAGCGCGATGCTGATGTGATTTTGTTGCACGCCTACCCCGATGTGGTGTCATGTGAATAAACTCACACACTCACCCAAAGTGATGCAATAAAAGGAGAATGAGAAGGATGTACTGGGGGAAACTGCTGAGCTGGTTGCGTTGGGGTTTTAGTTTGAGTAGTTGAATTGGAGGTAGCGAGTTTGACTATATTTGAGGCGGCCGACATGAAAACTGATTAAGGAATGATTTAAGAACGTTTTGGGCTGTGATTGGTAGAACAGAGAGGTCATATTCTTAGCTTTTATTATTCAATGCTGAATACCTGCATTTAAGGATTACATTACAGCCTCACCATGCAGCCTCATACACCAGGAGTCTTTACTTTAATTGCTAGAGCAAGGGGCAAATTCATCAAGGGTCGAATTTCCCTAGAAATTCGACTGGGGAATAGAATCAAATAGAATCGAATAGGCAATTTGGGCGGATTTACGCGCTGGCGAATAGTCGAATTGGCGACTACTCGGCAGGCGAATAGGCGCTCGATCGAATATTCGCTCGAAGGATTTTCATTCGATTGAATGCCTTTTTATTCGATCAAAAACTTGGAAAACAAGCCTATGGGACTTTCCCATAGGCTTTTAAAGCAATTCGGTAGGTTTTAGGTGGCGAAGTAGGCAGTCGAAGTATTTTTAAAAGAGACAGTACTTCGACTATCGAATGGGCGAATAGTCGCAGCGTTTTTGCGCTCGATCCAGTACTTCGACTATCAAATGGCGAATAGTCGCAGCGTTTTTGCGCTCGATCTATTCGAATCATTCTACTCAGGCGAATTTACGCCAATTCGATAGTCGAGGATAGTCGAAGTTTTTTTACTTCGAATCCTTCACTCGAAGTTAGTGAATCAGCCCTCAAGTGTAGCCCTTGTGATTATTTATTCTGACTAGTGACTGACAATATATATAAATAACAGCTTGGTCAGGACCATTTTAAGTCCTTGATGAGCCATGGCCAAAGATCCAAATGTCGCGTCCTCCAAACACCATCACTTCTAGCATTGCAGTTACACACAGAAAGTATGATGCCAATATTTTCAGGCCCTTTGCCATTCCTTTTGGCTATAATTACACAGATGCTACTAAGCTCACTGCTAAATGTAAATTAACCACTTCATTTACTGCAAAAAAATGTGTAATGAGCATGATAACACCACACGCCACTAAAATCAATGCAGAAAAAGGGTAATATGAGCAAATTAGCCCAAGACATGCCATTAATATCACTTCAGAAAATGGATAATGATCAAATTAACCTAAAATTGAATGCATACCATCTTTAGTTCTGTTTCAATCTTTCAAGGAAACATGAAAAAGCTGCAGGAAGGTGGCTGAGCAGTTTGCTTGCAGTGTTCTTGTGGCCGGGCTTGTGGTGGTGGCGGGTGAATGAACTGGCTGGCTTTTTTGAGGGAGCATGGGTGGTTTGGTCCACTGGGATACAAAATCCGGTGTGAAAAATCTATGTGTGAAGTGGGCTAACATACCTTGACGTGGAGTTTCTTGACAAGGATGAGGGGGAAGAGGAAGGAGTTGGAGATGCTGGCAGGGAGATACATGTAAGAGACTGATATGTGCAGGACTGACAGCAGGCAAATTAAAAGTGAGAGAAAACACAGTGAATTCCCCTTTTGCTCATTTATTAAATCATCTTGTGTTCCCAGTTTTCACTTTCAAAATGTGAAATTAGTTGTTAGTTCTGTGCAAAGTAATTAAAGCTATTTAAGGCAGAAATCTAATTTGATAAAACACCAGTTTAGAAAATAGTGGCTAGCATTAAAATGACTATATACATTTATACAAACTCTTTCTATTCCCAGACTTTCAAATTAGCAGAAACCTGGGACCTATTTAAGAGCTGGTGCATATTTTGGAATAGGACTTTCTGTTCTCACATGAGCAACATTATTGTTTCCCTCATAATCATGTGAAGAAGTTAAATGCCCTGAAATACACGCTTGAGAAGATCTGCAATGTCACAGTGAACCTGGAAAGTTTGCACATGCATCTATAGGAAATAATTACATAATATGATGATTAATTTTTTCAAGTCACATTTATAAACAAATTTGAAGGAATGTCTGGGTGTTGGAACTATACTTTGTGTTTGTTTTTACTGGTAACTGCTTTTTTTCTGCAGATATAGATGACTTAGAAGCTACCAACTAAAATCTGCCATAACATATTCTTTCATTGGGTAGCTCTTTGTAGGACAAAAAGCCTTAATTATTCTATATAAATGCACAAGTGTGTGTAAATAGGTGAAAAATAAATTTTATTTCTCAAAGTTAAAATATTTGGCAATATTTAGAGTAGCCAACAGAAGGCACCAACCCATATTGTTGGCCTGTAGGAGATTTCCCTTTACAAGAGCCTATATAAGGAAGTGCAGGATCTGTGCACTTCCTCTATGGCCTAACATCATTAGCAGATCCTTGTTAGGAATAGATATATAGGTTCTGGATTGTTATTAGTTTGCTTTAATAGTGATAGGCAGTTAGGGTAGCTAGCAAGGACAGCCTGAGTCCTTATGAGGAGTGATTATTGGGTAGAACACAGGGGTGATTGTGAGCTAGTTAGTGAAGTGAGCACTTCAGAACTTGATGAATGATACTTATGGACCTGAGACAGCTTGGTTAAAACTTAAGCCACTGTATACAAGACACTACAGAGAGGTGAGGAACAGTGTATTAGGAGAGGGGGCCCCCTTCAACAGCTATCAGTTCTCTGCCAGTGCATTTTCACATGACAGTGGTCTTGGAGGCTTCAGAACTGCTTTGTGTAAGTGAGGATTAGAGGGGATCGTTTGAGATCCTTTTGTGAATAATTTATTAATTCTAAGTTTCTGGTCAATGTGGCTCTTTTTTGCTCCTTTGAACCTGTGAGAAGCTGCTCAATAAAAGTCTGCCTTCATTCATAACATATAGGGGCAGATTTACATAGGGTCGAATATCGAGGGTTAATTAACCCTCGATATTCGACTGCCAAATGTAAATCCTTCGACTTCGAATATCGAAGTCAAATGATTTACCGCAAATAGTACGATCGACCGATTAAATCCTTCGAATCGTTTGATTCAAAGGATTTTAATCCATCGATTTTTGTTCGACCAAAAGATTGCTAGGAAGCCTATGGGGACCTTCCCCATAGGCTAACATTGATGCTCGGTAGGTTTTAGGTGGCGAAGTAGGGAGTCAAATGTTTTTTTTAAAGAGACAGTACTTCGACTATCGAATGGTTGAATAGTCGAACGATTTTTAGTTCGAATCATTTGATTTGAAATCGAAGGTCGAAGTAGCCAATTCGATGGTCGAAGTAGCCAAAAAAAATTCTATTCCTACACTCGAACTAAGTAAATGGGCCCCCAAGTGTGTCATGCCTTCTTTACAAACTACAGGGCCAGTAGACGCCGTGTCTGGGAGTGTACTGTTGACGGATGTCCCTGTTACAAGTGTCTCATGATATTTTGCCTTCCTTATTTGCAGTAATTCCAATCTGACATCTGACAAATATATTTATGTACACATTTGCTAATACTACCATTAATTGTATTAATGTAATCATCAAGAAAGATTCAAAATAGTTCACTAAATCTTCTTACACACAAGTTTTTTATGTGTGAGTCGCAGGTTTGAATGCATCCAATGCATCAGCTAATTGATTCCATTATATTCTACCCATAAGTGTTCACAGTTCAGTACATTTCTAGATTTTTAGCTCTAAAAAGCAGGACCCTCTTTACCTCTTGTATTTGTCAGTATCAGTATGTAATTTACTGTATGTTTGAAGCTTATCCCCTTCTATCATACAGAACCACAGAATATGCTGGTGCTTTATAAATACATGATAGTAATAATTTGTGTATCTTAGGGATACTTACCAGTAGGCTCTTACAAATTTAATTGCATTTTTTAGTTGCGGTATCTGTGGGTCTATTGAATATGTAAAATATCAGCTGACATGCCACATATCCAGATGGTTAGCCAGTTGTGATTTTTCTTTCCTTACCCATATTTTATAGTTTAATTACATATGTGAGATAAACAGTTTTTTGTTTCTGTCCCCATTAAAGTTGCCAAGATACTAGACAGTGTTAATAAGTGTCTAAATAGTCTTTGGAAACAAGAATGAACCTTTGTCCTTCAGAAATCTCACAGCTGCAGCTGTGATTCTTGCAGTAATATGCAAAGAATTGTCAACATGAATCTATTCACCAATTCTTTTTTTTAGTTAGATTCCATTCCTGAAAGAATGTATGTGTACTGTATGTCTATTTTTGATGGGACACAAATCTAAAAGATTAAAATGTGATTAATCCATTTACATGCCACAATGCATGTAAATGTTTATGTGCCTATGAAAGGAGATTTCACTTATTTGTTATAGGTAAACTATTGACACAATATTAATGTTTGATTAAAAGCACTGAAAAAATATATTACTAAATATAATTCTGCTACAAAAATCTTTTTTTTTTTCAGTAAGAGAATTCTGTTGCTAGCTGTTTTAGAACTGCTTCTCAGACTAACAACAAGCCATGGACAAAACGCTCCATGGCACAGTAAGTTGTCATGTCACAATGTGATGCCCAAGAGCTCTAAGTGCATGCCCTTTAGTGTGCACCCTCAAATCATGGCCAATCGTCTGCCTTCATTCAATGCAGACCAACACATGACTTCTAGACTTTTCCAGATGGAATTTGAACATAGAACATCACCACTTGTCCTTGGAATAGTAGAAAAGCCTTTATTGCATAATTTTTTAGGGCATTACAACAACGTTTCAGGCACATTTGGATTTTTATCAAACGGCTTGATAAAGGGTCAAGTGTGGCCCCAAACGTCGCTGTAATCCCCTATAAAATTATGCAATAAAGGCTTTTCTACTATTCCAAGGACAAGTGGTGCTGTTCCATGTTCAAATTCTATGTACATACCGTTGGAAAGTGGCCATTAGGGAAACTTCACCACGTGAAAAATTGAAGTGCTGTTGTGCTGACTACTTTCTGTTTGTTCTTTTTGTAGATATCCACACTCCTTATACTAAAACAGTACTGAAAGAACCTGGCCACAGAAATTTATATCAGCATTTATACAGTGTACTGTGGAATTTTCCAAATGTAAACATGTTGGTTGTGTCACTCTGCAAATAAAGAGTCTGTTAATTAGCAATAACACAAAATCTGTGCTGACACATGCTTTTTGCAATGCAAAGGGTGCACACTGTTATGAGCTTATAAAGGCATTCTCAGTGGGTGAAGCAATGCAAGATTGTTTGGGATCATGTGCCAGTGAATGCAATGTCATTCAAAATCTTTCACCAACTTCAGGCCTGGTAGAAATATACATCCTGACATGCTGCTGAATGGTATTATGTACAAAACACTTCAGTGTTTATGTATAGTTTCATGATAGTTCTCCACTCCATTCTTCAAACGGAGTAAAGCGCAACTAAGAACACTCATGTGTACGGCCTGGAAGAATATAATGAAATCAATCAGCAAATCGCGCACCAAACACATAAAAACTGCAGGAAAAAAACTCCTGCGTAAGAGGGATAACATTCTTACCCAACAGGTGCCCTTTAAGAGTTTAATCCAGTTAATCCAAACCACAATATATTCATTATTTTAATTGCCTTCTGCCACAGGGGAGAGTGTATATTTATTAAGGGTCCTTTGTTGAGTCTGGCTGAAATTATGTAAAAATGTAGGTTAACAGATTCTTGTTTTCTGGGGGGTTTTAATTTTTTTTAAAATTCTCGCTTCATAAGACCTTAAAAAATCATCAAGAGTTACAGGACTTACTAAATTTTCTTTAAATTAGTTCAGGGCAATGGCACACAAGGAGATTAGTTGTCCACGATAAATCTCCTCTGTAGGCTACTACTTTCCTTTTAATGCTTCCCCAGTGGTAGTAATGTAAATCAGTGGTGGTGAAACTATGCATCACTTTGTTTTTCCAAAGTTTTCTAACGAGGTAAGTTTGGGTTAGGTTAGTTTAGTTTAGCAAAAGCAACTGTGGTAGGTTGCTATGAGCTACATAGCCGACTTTCGATATGTCTGTGCATAACCATATGAACATTTTTTTCGGTGAACATGTCACAAAGGTACGCTGCTCAGACAGGTGTGCCCTTGCACTGACTCATACTGTGACTGATTTGCTCATGAACAGATGCTTATTTTTTGTCATAAGGGTTACACCGGATCTCCTTGAAATCTATGGAAAGTGTGTTTAGATTGACTGCATAGTTTCACATGCTACCTTTTCAATAAAAAGAAATGTAATACATCCATGCTTATAACTTACTCTCCCTCAGAAGCTTGTTTGTCATAAGCCGTCAATAACATGCCACCTGTTATACATAACTCCCTAAGCTTCATGTGTCTTACATTAATTTAAAGGGGCAGTATGCTTAAATTGAAGCATGATTAATAGGAATATGGCTTGTGCTGAACATACTTTTTGACTATTATTTTAATTACAAAAAATATACGGGTTTGTTATTTCTTGACCTAAACAAGGAAACTAAAGCTACTCCATGTTTGGTTTTTATGGGATATATAATTAGATAAATAGAACTCCATTATGCAGTGAAATTATATGTGCTCTTGTAATACAATTTTAACTTGTAAGGCCCAAACATGGAGTAGCTTCAGTTTTCCTGTTTGCCCTGTTTATCACAAAAAACAACAAAACCCACTGATTTTTAACGATTAAAACAATAGGCAAAAATAGGTGTAGCACAAGACCCATTTTTTGAACGTGTGTTGAAAAAGAGGTATTCTGCCCCATACAGTGTAAAAGACCATGCATTCATTCCTCATCATGGTATGAATGCATGTATAACTTAATTTTAAAGTGCTGTGAAGGAGCCACAGTGCCGTACAATGCATGAAGTAAAATATAAATAAAAGTATACAGAGGGAGGTCAAGTCACGCAATAAATACAATAAATTTGCACAGTACACAGAGCTCATATAAGGACAGAGAGCTTAATTGCTATTTGGTAAGAGACAGTGGGATCTCTGCCCTTAGAGCTTACAGTCTAAGTGGGTGGGTGGCTAACATACAAGCACAAATTAGAGAGGAAAAGTGCACATGGTGAAGGCAATGTCCAATAGGTACCAGGACTAGACTAATTTTCAGAGAGAACATTTGAGAGAGCACTCCTTATGGAGAAATTCATGGATGGAATTCAAGAGGTATGGAGTAGCAAAATAGAAAGGTTCGAGACAAGAGGTGGCTGTGGATGGTGTGAAAAGAAGGTGGCTCTGAGAGGAACGGAGAAGAGGACCAGCAACATACAGTGAGACAAGTGAAGAACTGTAGCGAGAAGCAGAGGAGTAAAGGTTCTAAATGTTACGAGAACGATTTTTTATGCTATCCTCTGCTTAAAAGACAGCCATGCTAAGGATTTTAGTTGGGGGTTGAACAGGCTCCCTCTTAGGAGAGAACAGGAGGATCCTGGTAGCAGGGTTTAAGAATGATTGGAGGACAGACTCAAGAAGATTGGTTAGTAGGAGATTGATATTGTCCAAACTGGATAGGATAATGACATGGATTAGTGTTTTGGCTATTGCTTCTGAAAGAAAGGTACATATCTTGGTTATATTTCGGAGGAAGAACCGTCAGGTTTTGGTAGTAGTATTAATATGATTATGATAGAGCAGTTATATCAACAGAGCAGTGTTACGGACCATAATTTTCGGTTGTGGGTCAGTAGAGGGGAGAGAGTGCAAAATAGAAATGAGATAAGATGGTGATCTGAAAGAGGAAAGAGATCACTTAAATGTAGAAAGATTTAGTTTTTTGTAAAGACCAGATCTAGGAATGACCATTCTTATGGGATGGTGTATTTGTCCACTGCTGGATATCAAAGGAGGTGGTCAGATGGAGAAATTGTGATGGCCACGACTGGGAAGGCTCATCAATGTGACAACTGAAGTCAGCCAGAATAATTGCAGGGCTGTCGGCGCATAGGAAAGAAGAGAGTCAGGATTCAAAGTCAGAGAGAAATGTAGGAAGAGATTTGGCAGAAGGGGGTCTGTAAACAACAGCTACCCGTGCTTTACTCACTTAGATACTACAGTCTTATGATTGAATCAATAAAAACATTTCAGTATCCCTTCCTTGAGACAGATTTATAAAAAAAAGGTTGCATTTAATTGGCTCATATAACCTTAACTAATATGAATTAGTAAATATTAATTAATTGCGCTAATTGATAGGCTACTCTCAAATTTCCTTCTATCTTGTATTTCAGATTTAAGCCATATCTCAAATTTATTAATTTCTATTGAATTTGATCAAAGAAATTATACTCAAATGCTCTTGAACATTTTCAATGCAGTCTATAGAAATTTGATGACAAATAGAATAACTGCATACTGTTTAAATAAAACACTAGGACTCCCCATGATAAAGGCTTATGCCAAAATGTCAAGGTAGTTCTCACTTGCTAGGAGTGTTTATATTTTCTCACTTGCTGGGTATTGATATTATAATGTTTTGGCTTTCTACTGAAGTACATTGGAATCTGGTTACCCTGTGTTTTATGCCAACAATAAATAAAATAAATTTTTCTATTCATGTCACCCTGTTTATTATTCAAATAGTGTGAGTTGTATTATTTTTCTCTACTACTGCTGAATTGCAGAACACAATTCTCAACCAATCCTACAGTGTATTTGTTTTGTTTTATGTATGTCTTTTATTTTTAAAGCTCATTAACAGTAAACATGTATGCAAGTTACTGGTGGTACACACAACCACATTGTTGTGTATGTTTAAAACTTAGTTCTGAAAAGAAAGATGATAAATTATTCATGACAAAGGATGCTTTCATTTTTAATGAGTTGTCTGGAGAACCATTAACAAAATGGCTTGAATTTTGCCTAGGACAACTAATTCTATATCACTTTGCCATCTTTTAGATGCTGATTTCAAGTTTTTGAGTTTTTTGCTTAAAAAATACCAGACATTAATGATTTTAAAAATATAATTCAAATTTGTGAGTTTTCATGGCAAAAAGTTTGAATTGTGTCAAAAAATCTAATTCGAACCTTAAAAAATCACCCCCTTAATGTTACCAGGGGCATCTCAGTTTTATTGTATTAGTTATGAAAGTCCATTTCAGTAATGCACAGGTAACATACTCAGTAGGGGATGCAGTTGCCTCTCTTAAATGCATCAATAAATGTATCAAAGGGGTCATCAACCCCCCCCCTTAATTAGCTGCTTTTGGGAAGCACAAGAGGATGGAAACTAAAAGTTTAAATTTAAATCTTCAAAAATGTTAAAATCTATGAAATATAGAAGTACCTTTAAAAAATAATTTCTGGTGTACATTTTGAAAACAAACAAAAAAAAAATATGGGAATGTGAACTGCCCCTTTGAAATGAGCCCTGTTTTGTTTATTGTATAATAAATAAACACCTGTGTATAGGGGACCTTAGCTGAATTTGCCAAGCTCTCTCTCCTTGTTATAACTAACCTTATTTATAAAGCCTGATATAATAACCCTCATTAACTATAAAGTAAACCTGCCTCACCTTTAGAAGCATTATTCCGTTGCCAATAATGAAACCTACAGCCTGACTGTACACACTGTACATGTGCTTCCCATGTGATGCAGGAGAGGAGGAGGGCAGATATGGCTGAACAAGATTGCCATTGAATGGAACGCCACAATAATGTACTAGGCCCAACACTACTTATTTGGATGCCTTGTCAGCTTTCCTCTCAGACACACTCCAACCCACCCAAACCCACCTGTTATCAGCAAACACCTGTCTGTTATCCCACTTAACCTGATGGTGACCTTCTGGGAAAATTAAGGGATATTCATAAAGGACATTTAAACCACACAGACAAAAAACAACACAGGTTTGCTTTACTTGTATTAAGGCATGTGGCATATAGTTTACAGTTTAAACTAAAGCCCCATGATTTACTGCTATAATCTCTGTTTTTTATAATGTGGCTCAGCACCTCTTTTCCACTGCACAATGTGCTTAATAATTCACTGCCCTTTGGCAGCAACTTGGCAAACTGAGAATATATTCTGCTCTTGCACAAGATGTTTTATGGGTTAGAAAGAGTGGTCAGCTTGCCATGGTGCCTAGAGGGGTTATATAAGATGGAACTTAAACTTGTTGTCAATGTCGTTACAGTACTCTATTCCTTAAAGGGGAACTCCACCCAAAAACTGTGTTTTGTATAACAAAAGATCAAAAGTCATTGCAAGCAACTTTATAATGTAAATTCATTTGAAAAATGTTTGGTTTTGAAACTAGTTAATGTAATTGTCATTGAAAACTGTATTTGACTGTATTCCCTAGTTGTGACTTTAGAGACAATGTAGCAAAATAAGTTAATTAACAGACCTGGAGGAGGACTGACTTCTGCTACATTTCTTTAAAATAACTTTAATATCCACCTTTGTAATTAGTGCATATTGGAGCTCCTTAAAATTACATTTTCTGTCATTATGTAGACATAAATGGGTGGAGTTGCTTTCTAAAACAAATGAAATAAATGTAAAGAATGGTGTTATTTGTCCAAGAATTTGCATAGGGTTAAATCTATGCTACCCAGGAACCTTAAAAGCTTAAAAATATGTAATACTACTTGCAGCTGGAGGCAGCATTAAGCTTCATCTCCCATGTACAATGGCTATTCATAATGAGGGAAGACGCAGTTACCTTAAAATGAATGCTTCATGTACACTACATATTTAAAATGATGGCAACAAGAAAGAAGCAATATTTTATGACAGCTATCACAGGACACGTTGTTAAAATCAACATGTGCATCATTTATATTGCTACATAGCTATACTGCTGTTTCATCTAACCCATGCTCGATGACTGACAAGGTTTACTGAACAAGGGTTGACTCTATAGAGACACACCTTTGGATAGAAACCATGGCAAACATTGCATTGCCTAGAAAGAATAAACTGATTTCTATAATTTTGTTCCCTAAACATCCTTCTCAGAAAGCACTGATAAGGAAAAAGAAGTAACATGATAAACAGTTCAAAGAGAAATGCGCAGAACACAAAGTTCAGTTGTAATTACTGCAAGATTAGAGAGTGAATTGTGATCAGTTTACAAAAGAGTGAACAATATCATGACACAGAATACCAATTCTCTCTGCTATTATAGAAAAGCAGCAATAGAATACACACTGCACTGGGCCTATGACGTTTTAAAGCAGGTAATGTTCTTCACAAGCAAATAAATAGGGCATGAAAACGCAAAATAATTTTACAAAATATATTCATAAAAAATATTACCTTTCAGCTAGTTTTGTGGTTGGATTCAATGCCCTCCACTTCATTGCAGCTTTCAAAACTTAACAACCTGATGTTCATTAAATATTTTTTTCCAAGTCCAGGATACAATAGCAGCATCATCACCTACAATAAATAGTTAATGCAGTACACAGGCCAAACCTTAGCAAGCTTTTGCAATTACATCCTCAGGCCTATTGGCTTTCTGCTGCAGCAGCACCAAACACGTCACGAGCATCAGATAGATACCAAGCCCTGTATGTCTCATCCCTTCTGTAACCAAACTTGACACAGTCATTGGATTATATCATCCTCTCTACAGTCATATTTAAATGCTGTGGTTTAACTGATTTTATGCCAAAGAGCTTTCAGAATCCATTTTGTTTATGTGGAACTTTCCCTTCTGTACTCCCTAGACAGAGAAGCTCTCCCAAGTGACTATCTAACTATCATTTGTTACTTGGTTTGTTTTTATAACAGGAATATCAGATCATTCCAAGGTGTATGTGGTTTATTCTAAAAGAAAAAGAAAGGAAGTCAGTTTATGACCTCAGCAGCAGGAGGGTCACCATCATATTTCCATTCATATCATGGTTTATATCACCACCCCAAACATCATGGGAAAGATAATGTTAATGAAAATGTTTAAAGTACTGTTTTTCTCCTGTTTATGTTTAAGTAATATTTTCATGTTTCTCTGAATCTGCCTAATGGGCGGTCTGAAGGCCTGAGGAAGTGATGATCCAGGAAGTGTAGTTTTGGCTATTACAGGTATGGGATCTTATCATTTGTGGGACCAGTGTACTTATCCCACCCAATTATGTAAATACTTGCCATTGCTTATTACTAAATTTCTACTACCTTATAGCACTTAGTTTCTTACAGGCATTGCAAGAGTCATGCTACCCAAGTTTCTTAAGTACTTATGTAGTGAAGATAACAACAAGTAAACAAAATATTGGACTTGCAAAAGTATGCTGTTTTTCCTAGAGTGGTGCTTCGAAATTTGGTAGCTTGGAATGTCCATAAAACTATGTTCTTCCTTAAGATACCTAATTATAGCTTTTAATATCTTTTATTATCAGTGTCTAGAATGCCTTTCTACAGCAGTACAATAACGAATGAGGCAGAACATCCCTATTCACAATTTCCTTCAATAAAGCCTTCTGACTGCAGCTAGGAGTACTTTATTTACAGGATTTTTTTTGTCTACAAGACCATTTTATTGTAGAGAAAATAACATGAGGATTGAGATCCCCTGCTTGCACTGCCTATGCATTTCTAATTGTCTGTGTAGCTTAGAAGGTACACAACATTCCTAAGATTTAGCACCCCGCCCACCTCATGGCAATAATGTTCAAACAAAGTATCTGAAGGCAATTGTACATTTTTTTTAATTATTAAGGAAGGAGTAAGCATTAGTATTAATTAAATAAATGCTTAGCTGTTGCCAAGCTTGACATTGCCCTGACATGCTTTGATAGTTTGGGTATATACCAACCCTTTAAAAAACTGAAAAAGGTGCTTATGTGAAAACAAAACAATGTTACAGTAAATCAAATAATAGTTGCTAATGTTGCCAAACCAACTATTGTTAACTATATTTAATATGAGTCAGATATGAACCAAGGATGGCACCACCCTATCACTTCCTGTCTATTTCTATGATATTATTCTACACTGATGACAATCTCTTTATTTTATATAAAATTAACTAAATATGCATGCCAATTCATTATTGAGTCCTGGAAAACTGCATTTGAGCTGCTAACCAGTCATGCATGCAATATGCAGAGACCCAAAGACAAGATAGAGATGGATGACCAAGTACCCCAAAATCACTTATACTGAGCTGCAATGATAAAATTGTGACACTGACACATATTGGTTTATTATAATACATATTAGAAAAAGATACCTATTTTGCTTTAGCAAAATAACTACATGGTCTGTTTTATTAATTTCGAGATCGAGCTTTTTTTTCTTCAGTGACCACAGTTGTTCTGCCATTCTTAAAACTGCATCCTCTGAGGTTATTATGTGGAAAAAAATGCAATTTAAACCTAATTTAGGTATATACAGTACATATTAGGTTAATTACACTGGAAAAATGTTGCTTTGTGATTAAAAACATGGTGATTTGTGTCTATTTTTGCACTCATTAGGATGAACTAGCCTCATTGTTATATCTTTAAAGGCCCCTTTAGCTACTTTCTGCCCATAGAGTGCTTTATGGACTCTCTGGATGTAGTTAAGAGTAGAGTAAGTGGCCAATAACCAATGCAAGTTGCAATATTTTTTTTGAAATAATGCTGCTGGTCTGTAACAAGCAGTCTGGGTACTAAAACAGGAAAATTACTGTAAGGGCAATAATAGTTTCCCTAAAATAAATATTTGCTTAAGTTCATTAATTCTGTAAGGGAAATTTACAAGTTTAGTTGTTCTAAAATTGACCTAATTGTTGAATGTGTTGATGCTATTCATAAAGAAGAAAGCCCTCTCTAATCCCCCTCAATGCAGAGTATATTACTCAATAAATTGCTTTTATTTAGAAGTCTGAAATAAAAATGCAGAGTAGTTCACAGATTCCATCTTCTGTCATTTATGCTCCTCGTCATGTCT
Source organism: Xenopus laevis (assembly GCF_017654675.1). Classification (NCBI taxonomy): domain Eukaryota; kingdom Metazoa; phylum Chordata; class Amphibia; order Anura; family Pipidae; genus Xenopus; species Xenopus laevis. The sequence goes on along the minus strand of NC_054384.1, from coordinate 36,689,483 downwards.
CTTTGCCCACAAAGAGCCTGCTGGAGCATGCGCTAGTCTGAGATCAGCTTCAACTGTGCATGCTCCGTAAGTTTCAGTGTCAGCGAAAAGACATAAGGCGCTACCACAATCCTGAATCTTGTGGTGATTCCAGGGTTCCCAGAGTCGACTGCATCAATATGCACAACCAACATGTGCCCAAGAAAAATCAAATCATACAAATCAAATTTTAATGGCAAGCACAGGATGTCGCAGTGTCAAATGTTAGCCGCATCCGACATACATAAGGCATATGGGACACATGGCAATCTTTAAGTTGCATATTTCAAAACATTGTATAGGCCTTTTATAGCTTCAGATGTAGCCAACATGTTTTAAAGTTCAACAGTAAAATGATTGGTTTTGCTCCTTGTGAAATAACACAACCAACACAATCTCATATGTAAAGCTTATCATTCATTCATACATTGTTGTTGTTTTTACAGGCATCTGTAAAACCATATTTCAGCTTTTGCATCTGTATATGTGCATGTTACAAATGGCTCTTATGTATGAGGGCAATGTATTTTAGTCAGATAAGCAGCTTAAATAGCATCAGACTCCCAGTTACATTCTGATCACAGTCAGGGTTTGTTTTGAAATGACAAAACTACTTTGATACATCATATGTTATATATATATATTTATTTTTTTTGCACCATGCTTACAGTATACTGTAGTTGTCTTCATTTACTGTGCCAGTCCTTAGGTCCTTAATTTAACTTAGGGTTGAATGGGCCCTTTTTCTCTCCAATCTTTGCTTGTGCTGTCTCATAAATAACAAAACTGAAACAATCTATACTGCCAAGAGGGACAGTTTTACAGCCAAATGGCAGCTGTATGCCTTTTTTTTGTCCTAGCTGCAATCATAATGAAAGGATTCAGGAGCATGAATCCTCATGCAACATGTTTTATTCATTGCAGCTGTTTCATGTTTTGATATTCTTCTAAGATGCATATAGGCAACACAGTCTTACTTCCCATTTATGCAGTAGTCTGACTCATTTCCCTTCACTCCTTCAAGCAGCAAGTGGTTTCCTGTCTTTTCATATTACTGAAACCGCAGCAATCTGTATTAGTAACAATACCGAAGACAAAAGCAGAACATAGCACTTATTTATGGGCAAAATAGTAATTAATAACTCAGCACAATAGGCCAGATTCAATTCCATGAGAAAACTTGAAAACTTATGGGTGAGATTCAGTTTAAGAAACCTTTCAAAAGGCTTTTCAGTTCCCGGTTTTTATTGTAGACTTCAATAACATTTTCAAGTGATAAACAGTGAGATTTAAGTTTTTCTCATTGAATTGCATGTGAATCTGTGGGAAAATCTGGAAAAGAATAAGAAGAGTACGATTTTCTCTTCTAAATGAATCTGGTCAGTTAAACATAACATACATTAAGGGGCAGATTTATCAAGGGTCGAATTTCCCATTCACTCCCACGAACTCGAAATTTGACCAATTGCAATTTATTAAAAAAAATAGAATTTGGCAAACTCGGGTGAATAGGACTAACCCGAAAATGTTAAACAAATTTGAATCAAATTCAAATCAAATAATAAGACTTCAAACCACTCCAAATTGATCCCAGGACATCTTCCATAGGCTAAAACAGCAATTCACCAGGTTTAAGGTGGGAATAGTAGAATTTGAGTTCTTAAAGGGCAAGTGTAAATCTTGAAAATTAAATTCAATTTCTTTTTTAAAAAACAAACAAACATAATTTTAATAATTCCCTAGTCGAATTCAAGTTTTCACTTTGCCTCTTGATAAATCTGCCCCTTAAATATAGGGCTTTGTTCATTGTCTCAAAATATATTTATTACAATTTGATGTGTTTTTACAATCATGCTGACTAGTATTTATGAGGCTGGAATTGAATTTATGGCTTCGCAAAAATATTTTTAAAATGTTTTTGAGTCAAAGGCATATGTCTTAGCACCTCCAAATACATAAAAGCTATTTATGAATTTGACATGATTGTCTTAAAATTTAAATGAATGTTTGTATATTTTTATTTGTATAGTGCTCCTTGAGGGCAAAGCACTGTACAGCAGAACAATAAATTAGTTGAACAAACAGGTGGTCAGTGCAATAAATAATATAAATACAAGTACAAAAATATAATACACATTAATATAAAGTATAGTTACAATACAGATTAAGTGCTTAGTGTCAAGGAGACAAAAGGACGGAGCTTACAGTCTAAATGGGAAGGTAACATACAAACACAAATCAGGGGATATTAAGTGCTGTAAGTTACAGTGGGTGACACTGCCATAAAAGTGCCAGTTCCCAGTTCAGGTGTTATGCAAGTGCTCCAAGAGGTAGTCTTTGAGTTTAGTTCGGAAGGCATTGAGAGAGGAGTTGAGGAGACAAATTCAGGAATGGCATTCCAAATATGAGGAGTAGCAAGACAGAAGGAACATATAGAGAGACAAGAGATGAGATGTAGTAAGTTTGTAAGTTATTCTTTTTTTTATGGGAAGCCATGATAAGGACTTCAGCTGGAAAGGGGCCTGCAAGGAGAACTAAACCCCTCTATTTTCAACCCCCCCCCCAATCTCCATTTTGCCCCTCCAAGCTCCATCCCCAAAATATTTATTCTATTCAAAAGTTTTACTGTGTGTGGACCTGCAGAGTTGTGCAGTGGAGTTCACAAGTGCTATATCCCCTGCCCACAGATCCTCTTATGTCAATTTGCCTATATGGACAAAAATACAGCCCTGTGTGTTGTGTACTGGTAAACTCATTTTCTACCTCACAAGGACCCAACAAACGTTCCTTGTTTGCCCTGTTTAGCTCTTAAAAATAAAATCCATAGATTTTTGTAATATAAACAATAAGAAAAAAAATGCTTAACACAAGCCCTGTTCACTGTGCTCATGATGATCAGGAGGTATACCGTACCTATAAATGGCCTAAATTGTTTAATTTGTACACAGTCAGATAAATTAGGCAGTACAAGCTCAAATCAGGCATTTGTTTACTGATGCAATCAATAGACAAATTGATTTACCTACATGTCAGATAAGATTAAGCTGAATCCTGACACAGAGGGAGATATTGACAGTTTGGTCAAATTGGCCACATTGCTGGATAAAAAAAAAGAAATCATTAATGAAACTATTTTGTTTTATGAAATAAAAATGATAATTATCTTTTAAAGATGATTTATGCTGGTTGCATTCACTTTTTGATTAAAGTGCAAAGTAAAGGGTGGATGGAAGGGATCCATGGAATTAACACCTGCCTTTTTTTTTTGATATTGCACGTACATGCACTAACCTGCACCATAATTTCATTTTGGGAGTCAAGTATATTTATGTACTGGAAACAGCTGGAGTTGAGCCCCAAGTGACATAAACAGAGTGTGAACACTACTTGCCTGCAGTATACTAAATTGCATAGGTAAAAAACTCACTTAACTTTGAAATTCGAATAAAAAAACCAACCGAAATCTATTAAAAAAGTTTTTTTTGCGGGTAAATAGGCTGTATTAGATCGTTCGGATCGAAGTAAGATTGAATTTGATTCAAAGTATTTAAAAAAAAAACTTTGATTTTTCAAAGTCCACCAATTGACTCCATATTAGTTCTAGGCGGTCCCCCATAGGCTAAAACAGCAATTCTGCAGGTTTTAGATGTCGAATGGTCGAAGTCGAAGTTTTAAAGACAGTACATGATAAATTTAGAATTTTCAAAAAATTTTCAAATTCAAATCAAATTTGGACTATTCCCTAGTCGAACTACACAAAAAAAGCTCGAAATTCGTTTTTTGTTTTTTTTTTGCTTCACTTAGACCCTTGATAAATCTGCCCCTAAGAGACTTAATTCTAAAACTGGAAACTTGATGAAAAAAGTGATGTAAAATGTATATGGTGTATTTTTAAAGCTGTGTATTTGCATTTTGATCCCTAAATCTTCTACTGAAGCCTACATTTATCCTACATTCAACTACAGAATGTAGGTTAATCTGAGTGCTGTAAAAATTAGTAACTGGTAAACGTTATAATGTGGCTTAGACCAAGCACTCACAATATTTCTCTGTTGTGTATATATTGTAGCCAAATTTTGCTTCTAGCTGCCACTCAGACTATAGGAAAAGATTCGATCACAGATGCATCTTGATTAATTTGTTGGGACTTTAAAGCTTCCTTGCTGGTCACACTAGGATTTCTGAGCAAAGGGCAAGTGAATGTGGTTCTACCACTCAGTTGTACAAAATGCATACTATTGCTGGGAGATCACTGAATGAAAATGCTCCTTTAAAGGGGTGGTTCACCTTTGACATACAATTAATTATATCATGATAATATATGTAATAAAACTTTGCTCAGCTCATTCCCGAACTTATTTTAAAATAAACCAATTTAAAAACAATTTATTGCCCAGTATATGGCTTGTTCGGCTGCTCTCCTTTCCCCATGAGTAGTCTGTAAGTCAGTAATCAGTAGGCTTGATTAGAAACTGCTTTCTCACCCTTCCCACTTTCAGCATCCACCCTGAATCTGCCGCCCTTAATAAGCACACTAAGCACTTGAAGCAGACTGTACCCACTTGAATGACATTAGTAGCACTGAAGAAGAGGGAATAGTGTCAATGTTCACATCTGAAAGAGCCAGCCTGAGCAGATTTCAATGCAGAGGAGTAGCATTTTGTGGGTCTGTTTTCTCTGCAACCAAGGATTTTAGGTAATGGGTGTAAATTAGTAAAATTTGCGATGTGTGCTCAGAAATTAATTTATGAGTTTTGTTATTAAAGCGAACCACCCCTTTAACTTCTGAGTATAAAGATGAACACAGTTCACACGTAGGGGTTGCTAGTTGTTGCTAGGGGTCTAATGATTTAAATATTTTTAAATTTTTAAATTTGCCTGGCAATAGAGTGTGAATGATCGCTAGCGTCTGTCTATTTCGCTAGCGAAGTTACGCCTGAATGACGTCACCCGGGCGAATTTTTTGAACTGCATACCCCATTAACCCTTCCAACAATGTAGATTTTACATTGTCAGCAAGGAAAGTAACAGCCTGCTAGAATGACCTAGAATTTCTGGGGGTTTTTAAAGTACATTGCAGGGGCTATTGCATTGACTATTTTCTATTCTCTTAGTGGGAAATGTAATAAAATTCACAAAGAGCAAAACCTTGCACATAAAAATTTGCCTGTCTCTATGTAATATTCTTCATTGGGCTTTTATTTCATTGGGGTGTATAAACAAAATCATGTGATGTGTTACATATTTAATTAACTAAGTGTGTTTGAAGTAGTACATCTAAGACCTCAGGCATTTGTATGGTTCTGGATGGCAGTTTACACATTTGCATTGTTTACTTGAGCTTGAAGGTTTTGCTGACACTAAAAACTCTTTGCCTTGCCTTGGAAACTTAAAATATAACAGATGTAACATCAGAAATAAGTTATAAGCAGGCTCATTCTGGAAAAATATGATTTGTTTACTGCATTATTCTTTGGTAAGTCAATATATTTCCCCAGATGTAACACACAGATAATATGAAATATTGCTGAAGTTTTAGATCTAGAGGGCAAGATCTTTCACCTTTCTTTCATCATGAATATCATAATTAATGTATAGTATATAGCATATTAATGCTCACAGGCGCTAAATAGCAACAAGTTCAGCTGCCCATAGCAACCATTCAGCAATTGCTTTTGAACATTTGACTACCAGTTAAAAAATAAAAGCAAATATCTGAATGGGCAACTGTACTATTGCAATACAGCAACCATTCTAGTCAATCAGCCTCATTGTCTTTAATGGATGCATTGATTCAGGGGAATGCACAAATATATTTTCATAAATGTTATTTTTCAACTTTATATTGGTTCCTGTGTGACACAGCATGATGATGATGATGAAAACAGTGTTCTACAAGCCCATTAACAAAGAATTATATGATCCAACTATAAATGATAATAACTAAATCCCACAATTTTTAAAGATTTACACAGAATAGTATATCTGACCAGCTTTCAGCTGTATAGCCACAATCTGATCCAATTCACAAAATGGGTGCTTGATCTAATTTTGTATACTATACTATCATTTTGTATATTAAGACTTCAGGAAGAGAAAGGCAAACAATACATGGTTCACGGCATTGTGTGGGGGTGGTGAGCCCTTTGGGTAGCAGCTCTTTTGGACCTTGGACACCCAAATCTGACACTGGTGGCACAATAACTGGAAAGATTCTAAAAGATATATATACAGTATATATCCCAGAATGTTTTATAGAACAAATGGGGAGAATAAGAACTTCTCTAAGGCTGGAAATGTAGATCAACAGGTGTTGGTATAGATTAGTCATCACCTAAAGAAAACGGGAGTGGAGAGTGAGCTCTGTGACTGGGGAGTAGAAAGTGGGAAATTAAGTGGTACAGTTTAAGAGAGCAGAAAGGTAAAGTAATAAGCGTAAAACTGAAATATTTAACTTTTTAAGTTGGAATTGCACTAAAAGAGGCTGAGACGAAGTTTCCTAGATTTTTAGATTTCCAGTAAACCAGTGCAATTCTAAGTACATTTTATCTACACAAATACATTCAGTATTCAATTGCAGTATACTCAGTACCCAAAATTAATTTCTCATAGGGAAGTGTTGTATTTATGGCCCATCATATACAATGGGAACATATGAACAAAAGACATACTTCTCAGAACAAAGAGAACAAAATCAAGTTTATGCACAAAAGGAAATAATAACAAACTCCAATTTGTAAATTTAAATATCAACCCATTGGTGGATGGAATTCAGTACCACAGTCTGGCTTCAAGAGAATATCTTGTGAAAATACTGTTTTTCTTCCATAATTTCCACTCCATTGCAGTCACCAGGACAAGATGCACCTTATGCAACCAGGGGCATAACAACAGCATGCTGGGCCCCCCGCAGAGGCACTCCTGTATGTATCCACCTCCAATTTAAAGAGAAAAAACGGCGGGTGGGGGATTTCAGACCCTGCGGGGTTTGGTTCCTCTGTAGTTACGCCAGTTTATGCAACTGTGGCCAATTAACTAAAATTTGCATACAGTGCATGTGCTTTGACACATATCAGACACAATTACAATCAGACACATGGTTGCCATTATTTCTGGCATTCTCCATGAAAGTGACATATATATATGTATTATACTTTAGGCTCTACAGCACAATAGCGATTGATACAGGCCATTGAGGGAATGTTCTGAGGTGGTGATAGCTTCATGGTTTCCTGTGTCAGTAGGCACACTCTGCAAAATTCATAAAAAGAGGCAGAAAGGACCATTTGCAAGGCAGTACAAGGACTGGCTTTTGAAGCAACTGCCTTTAATGAATGTAACTGTGCTTGTGGAAGTAAATTTATAGCCACTCTGGCCATTCTCCATTTATTGTGTGCAGCAGGTTACCAGAGTGTCAAAATTTCCATTCTGTGTTGCAGCCCTCCCTTGATTTGCTCTGATGTGAAAGAGGTAAATGCAGGGCAAGTAATGGGAATCACATTCCCCCTCTCCCTTCCCAAAACACCACCGCAAAAATGAAACATTTTGTCTGCACCTACTGCATCAGTCTCTGTAGTCAGATGTTGATTAGGGGGATATTAGGCTTATTTTTGATGATGATTTAGAGCAATGACAGACAGTCGTTTGTCACCCAGGGGGCCTTTATATTTTTCAGTATTTAAAGGTATTGTTAACCTTCCAAACACTTTTTCCAGTTTAGTTCTTTTCAGATTGTTCACCATAAACAAAGACTTTTTCCAATTGCTTTCCATCTTGAACTGAAATGTATTGTTCCTGTCTCTTTGGTTTCAGTGTGGCAGCTCAGTGATCCAGGAGCATTCTGAACTGTTTGCTGCCTTTAAGGGAGAATTCAACCCCCACTGTGATACGTCCTCGCTGGCCCCCTCCCTGCCTATCCCCTGCTAAGTGTTACTCCAGAATTGTGTCCCCTGTAGGATTACTGACTGCGCACATGTAGAGTGAGCGCAGCGAAGTTCACAGGCACCATCTTCTTCTCTTCGGTAATCTTTGTGTCTTCTTCCTTCCCTTTGGCAATTTTCAAAAAAATAAAGAATGTTCATTCAGTTTAAATATGATGCCATGGAAAATTGTATACTATAGTTTAATTAATATTTCTGTATTGCCATATAGTTTTCATGAAAATTGGTATACATATTTGATATACAGTATATATATTTTTGTACACACTTGGTTACATAAAGAAATAAAATGTGTATATATGCGTATGTAGCTAAAGTAAATGGGTGTTTGTTCGTGCAGCTGATAAAATGTGCCTTAGACAAAAATACTGCAGTGAAATCAGGAATATAACTGCACAGAAACATGTTTTAAACTACAGCAAACGAATGCAGTAAGTAGGTGATAATGCAAATGATTTTTCATGTTGTAGTGTTCAAGGTGTCCATATGGTGTGAATTGTGATGCTAAAATTTGTCACATTGTTTTTAATGCAAGCATTCAAATATACTGACAGAACTATTTTGAGTAAATGGTTTCATTCTAATCTTATATTTTTGATTAGGTTGACCACCTAATACAATTCTCTCTCTCTCTATTCTGGATCTGTCAGCAATTTACTATTGACTCAGTAAAACCTGAGTGCTTGTTGCCTGGGGACAAGCTTGCAGACCTTAAATCTGAGGTTGAGTGAAAGTGAAAGTGACCCTGCAGGTGATGCAGTCCTTGTTAGAAAAGCTTAATTTCAGCTGCTGTATCCTACCATGGTAGGACATCACATCCGTGTTACTAGTGACATGCAAGCAGATTTGGCAGTATGGGAGCAATTATTGGAACAGCTTTAATGGCAGGCAATTTATGCAGACGGATGAGGTGTTGGCAATTCCTTGCAGCTTTTTACAGATGAAGCCAGCGGCTCCAGTTTCAGGGTGCACTGGGCCGGTTGAATGGTTTGCAGAGCGCCTGATCAACAACATTGTTAGTGGTGGTAGAATTGCATGGCATGAAGTTTGCACATCGCAATATTTATTTCAACTGTGACAATATGGCAGTGGTTCAGGCTAACACTCTGTCTGCATCTTCCCTTCCTGTGTAGGTTTGTTACATTTTCTGGTTTTGTGCTGCCTTGAATTTAACATCAGTTTTCGAGCAGCACGTCTGGCTGGTTGCAGATACGTGATTGCTGATGCACTTGTCTTGTTTTCAGTGGAACTGGTTCCAGAGCTGCAGTGGTGGTGGACCATGGGGGTATTTGTGTTAGGGTCACTGGTGTCCTGTGCATTGGCCTGGGAACCTGACCAGTATACAGGAAGGTACTGTATAAATGGGACTCTATGGGGTAGATTTATCAAAGAGTGAAGTTAGAGATCTCCACAGCCCACAGAGTGAAATACAGCCTCTCTCCATTCATTTCTATCACATGGTGAACTTTCACTATCACCCTTTGATAAATACGCCTTTAAAAATCCCATAGAAATGAATGGAGAGAGGCGGTATTTCACTCTGTGGACTGTAAAGATCTCTAACTTCACTTGATAAATCTACCCCAATGTGTTAAGACAGGATTGCCCATACTTTACTAACACTATGTCTACTTTAGTGATGTTGTACCTGTCACGGCCGGCACCCAACACCAGAACAAGTGCTCGAATCCTGGGTCTGAGCTAAGCTTCACCAGTGGTGTGACCACCTTTGAGCTTCGGGAGGAGCCCTCAGCCTAATCGGGTGCCACCTGGTCTTACGAGAGGTTCAAGCAAGTGTTCTGGCAGGCAATGGGGCACGGCTGGTAGCTAGAGTCTTTGGGACCGAGGATCACGGTAACAGACAAGGATAAGGCAGAAGGATCGTCAGACAGGCTGGGTCGTGGCAGGCAGAAAGCAAGGGTCGTCAGGCAGGCAAGGGTCAAAACCGGGTATCAAGCAGGAAGGGTACAAGCAGAAGAGTAGCCGGATATCAGGCACTGGTCAGGATACAGAATTCGGGATGGTCAAGGTACAGGCTGGGTCAAACACGGATAATCAGATTCAAACAGACAAAATAGCACAAGGCTTCAGAACAGAGCACCAGAAACAAGTTCTATCACGGGCAGTTTGCTGGGAGTGGAAGTGGCCTATTTATACCGTTTGGACGCCAAGGTTTTCGCGCCAAAATCGGCGCACACACGCGTCAGGATCGACGCGCGCGCGTCCGCGTCAATAAAGGAAACGAGACGCGGGCGCGCGCGTCCTAAGGAGGCAAGATGGTGGAACCACGAGGCGGGCGTCCCCGCGGCCGGCGTGGCGGGCGTCCCCGCGGCCGATTTACAGCACCCCCAATCCCAGGTAAAACAGATTTCCTTACATTACCCCCCTCTCTAGGGGGGGACACCGGACCCCCAGGCTTCCCAGGAAACTTTAAATGGAACTGCTTCCTAAGACGATCAGCCTTGATGTCATCAACTGAGACCCAGGAGTTCTCCTCAGGACCGAATCCCTTCCACCTAGTGAGGTACTGGAGTTTGTTACGTACCATTCGGGAATCAAGGAACTCCTGGATCTCAAATTCAGGCTGACCGTCAACTTGCACTGGAGGGGGAACAGAAGTAAGGCGAGTATTAGCGGCAGGTTTAAGCAAAGAAACATGAAAAGAATCAGAAATCTTGAAATTAACAGGCAACTTAAGGCGAACAGACGAAGGGTTGATAACAGTAGTGATGGGGTAAGGACCAATGAAACGGGGACCCAGTTTAAGGGAAGGAACCTTTAACTTGATGTTTTTGGTAGAGAGCCACACCAAGTCTCCCACTTTATACTGGGGTGCTTCTCTACGTCTTTTATCAGCAGCCCTTTTCTGAGCAGAAGTAGCAGTAGACAAAGAATCATGTACCTGGGACCAAATCATGGAAAATTGTTCGACAGAGGAATTAGCGGAAGGGACAGAAGAACCAGAATTAGAGAGAAGGAAAAGGCTTTTGGGTGTAACCCATTAACAATAAAAAACGGAGACTCCCCAGTGGAGGAGTGGGTAGCGTTATTGTAGGCAAATTCTGCCCAGGGTAACAGTTCTGCCCAGGAAGATTGATTTTCGGACACAAAACATCTTAAAAATTGCTCTAAAGACTGGTTCACTCTTTCGGTTTGCCCATTGGTTTGTGGGTGATAGGCGGTTGAAAAAGAAAGATCGATCCCCACTAACGAGCAAAATGCGCGCCAGAACTTAGAGATAAATTGAACACCTCTGTCTGAAACAATATTACTGGGAAAACCATGCAACTTAAATATATGTTGAATAAAAAGTTCGGACAAAGTTTTGGCAGATGGGAGGTGAGGAAGAGCAATAAAATGACCCATCTTACTGAATCTATCCACCACCACCCAAATTACTGTCTTCCCCTGGGACACAGGCAACTCCACAATAAAATCCATAGAAAGATGGGTCCATGGTCTTTCAGGAATAGGGAGGGGAATCAGTAACCCTTGGGACAAATTTCTAGAAGTCTTGGAGCGTTGGCAGACAGGACAAGAATCCACAAAAGATTTAACATCTTGTTTACAGGTCGGCCACCAAGCACTTCGAGTAAGTAATGAAATAGTTTTACTTACACCAGGATGTCCTGCCATCTTGGAATCATGAACCTCTCTTAGAACCTGTTCTCTAAGGTCTTCAGGAACAAAAAATCTCCCAACAGGAGTGTTAGAGGGAGCGTCTGTCTGAACAGGGGATAACAAAGAAGAGAGGTCAGATTCCAAAGTAGCCACAATGACTTCACCCGGAATAATTGTACAACAGTCATCAGTTTCAGAATATATTGAGTCAAAGCTTCTGGAAAGAGCATCTGCCTTGACGTTCTTTGTACCAGGCCTAAACGTCAAGGTAAAGTTAAATCTAGAAAAGAATAAAGCCCACCTTGCCTGTCTGGGATTTAGACGCTTTGCTGACTCAATATACAACAGATTTTTATGGTCAGTGTAGACCGTAACCTGGTGTTTAGCCCCTTCTAGTAGATGCCGCCATTCTTCAAAGGCCCACTTGACAGCTAACAGTTCTCTATTCCCTATGTCATAATTTGCCTCTGCAGGAAGAAATTTTCTAGAGAAAAATGCACAGGGGTGTAACTTATTAGTTATCGGGTGCCTTTGAGAGAGAATTGCCCCTGCTCCCACCTCAGAAGCATCTACCTCGACTATAAAAGGTAGTGTTGTATCAGGATGGCGGAGGATTGGGGCAGAACTAAACTCCCTTTTGAGGAACTCGAAAGCTTGGATAGCTTCCGGAGGCCACATACTGGGGTCAGCACCTTTCTTAGTAAGATTTGTGATAGGAGCCACAATAAGTGAAAAATCTTTAATGAATTGCCTATAATAGTTGGCAAAACCTAGGAACCTTTGGGTTGCACGTAAAGAATAAGGTTGGGTCCACTCCAGGACAGCTCTTACCTTGTCTGGATCCATTTCGAGACCCTTGGAAGAAATATTAAATCCCAAGAACTGTACGGAAGCAACCTCAAAAGTACACTTCTCCAATTTGGCATACAGGTTATTAGCTCTAAGCCTACGCAATACCTCACAAACATGAAGACGATGATCAGACAGATTGGCAGAGAAGATGAGGATGTCATCTAGGTAGACCACTACGTATATCCCCAGCAGGTCCCGAAAGATGTCATTGACAAACTCCTGAAACACTGCTGGGGCGTTACATAGACCAAACGGCATAACAAGGTACTCGTAGTGGCCATCCCTAGTATTAAAAGCCGTTTTCCACTCATCCCCCTCCCTGATCCGAATGAGGTTATAGGCACCCCTCAAATCAAGCTTGGAGTAGATCTTAGCATCCTTGACCTGGTCAAATAGTTCGGAGATTAATGGTAAGGGGTAGCGTTTTTTTACAGTGATTTTATTAAGCCCCCTATAATCAATACAGGGGCGTAAACCTCCGTCTTTCTTACCCACAAAAAGAACCCTGCCCCCGCAGGGGAACAAGAGGGCCTAATGAAGCCCCTGTCAAGATTTTCTTGTATATACTCTTTCATTGCCTGGGCTTCGGGCAATGAAAGAGGGTAGGTTCTACCACGTGGAGGAATTGACCCAGGAACTAAATCAATAGGGCAGTCATACTGCCGATGCGGAGGTAAGGTCTCAGCTGCTTTTTTAGAGAAAACATCAGAAAAAACAGAATATGCTGTGGGTAACCCCTCAAGAGAAGTAGTGGCTACTACGGAGGGAAAACAAACCCCACTACATCCTGTACCCCATTGAGTCACCCCCTTAGAAACCCAGTCTATCAGAGGGTTATGCCTCTGGAGCCATGGTAAACCAAGAATAAGAGGAGAGGAAGCTCCCTCAATGAGGTATAGAGCTATCTCCTCACAGTGTAGATTATTAGCACACATAGAAAGATTTGTGGTCTTTTGGGAAACCACCCCTGATCCCAAGGGTCTTTTATCGACAGCCAGAATTCTCAAAGGAGGATTGAGGGCAACCAAAGGAATTTTATTTTTAGCAGCGAATGCTGCGTCCAAGAAATTACCCTCCGCCCCAGAATCAATGAAGGCTGACAATTTAACAGTGCCCGTAGGCCAGGTTAATTTAACAGATAATAGGACCTTGGAGGCAGATTGGGGAGAGGAAACGCCTGCACCCAAATGGAGCTCCCCTTCTCCATTTAGGCTAGGGCGTTTCCCGGCCTCTTGGAACACTGATTGAGGAAGTGACCCTTCTCCCCACAATACAAACACAACCCAAGAGACCGCCTCCGTGCCTTTTCCTCAGGAGTAAGGTGAAAGATGCCCAGCTGCATAGGCTCCTCCTGAGGTTGAGACACAGAGGGGTTTGACAACTTAGCACTAAAATTATGCTTATACAAAGAAGAAGTACCCTGTTCCTCCCGATTTTCCCTCTGTCTCCTATCTACCTGGATAACCAGAGACATTAGGTCATCCAGACTGGTAGATAGGGGGTAATTGACCAGGCTGTCTTTGACAGATTTGGCTAGACCGATGCGAAACTGGCTCCTTAGAGCTGCATCGTTCCAGCCAGTCTCCACCGCCCACCTACGAAACTCTGTGCAGTAAATCTCCACCTCCCGTTTACCCTGGCGTAGTTTGCGAATAGCGGAATCGGCCGAAGAGGCGCGATCCGGGTCATCGTAAAGAATGGCCATAGAGCGGAAGAAAATATCTAAAGAGAAACGGGCAGGGTCAGTGGCTGGCAATCTAAGTGCCCAGACTTGGGGGTCACCCACTAATAGGGTCATTACGAACCTGACCTTTTCCTCGTCAGAGGGAAATGAGTGGGGGAAAAAGCTGAGGTACAGCTTACAGGCCTCTTGAAAAACAAAAAACTGGGTTCTGTCCCCACCAAACTTGGCAGGAAATGCAATCTTGGGTTCCTGAGGTCTGTATACAGCACCCCTATCGGACAGGGAACCCACAGAAGGAGTAGGAACAGAACTGGCTGGCTGCTGCGAGGGTTCCAGCTGGCGTGTTAGGTTATGAAACCCCTGGAGCAAATAGTTCTGCTTTTGCTCCTGCTCCTCCATGCGTTGCAGCAGAGTAGTTAGCAACAGCTCGGAAGAAGATGGAAGTGGAGCAGCGGCAGCAGCTTCGGTGTGATCGTCGTCCTCCATGGCCCGTGATAATGTCACGGCCGGCACCCAACACCAGAACAAGTGCTCGAATCCTGGGTCTGAGCTAAGCTTCACCAGTGGTGTGACCACCTTTGAGCTTCGGGAGGAGCCCTCAGCCTAATCGGGTGCCACCTGGTCTTACGAGAGGTTCAAGCAAGTGTTCTGGCAGGCAATGGGGCACGGCTGGTAGCTAGAGTCTTTGGGACCGAGGATCACGGTAACAGACAAGGATAAGGCAGAAGGATCGTCAGACAGGCTGGGTCGTGGCAGGCAGAAAGCAAGGGTCGTCAGGCAGGCAAGGGTCAAAACCGGGTATCAAGCAGGAAGGGTACAAGCAGAAGAGTAGCCGGATATCAGGCACTGGTCAGGATACAGAATTCGGGATGGTCAAGGTACAGGCTGGGTCAAACACGGATAATCAGATTCAAACAGACAAAATAGCACAAGGCTTCAGAACAGAGCACCAGAAACAAGTTCTATCACGGGCAGTTTGCTGGGAGTGGAAGTGGCCTATTTATACCCTGTTTGGACGCCAAGGTTTTCGCGCCAAAATCGGCGCACACACGCGTCAGGATCGACGCGCGCGCGTCCGCGTCAATAAAGGAAACGAGACGCGGGCGCGCGCGTCCTAAGGAGGCAAGATGGTGGAACCACGAGGCGGGCGTCCCCGCGGCCGGCATAGCGGGCGCCCCCGCGGCCGATTTACAGCACCCCCAATCCCAGGTAAAACAGATTTCCTTACAGTACCATTATGATCTACATCCATAAAAGCATTGTTAGCATTAAATATTACTTCAATTGATTTATGAGAAAATGCATATTGTCAATTTTAAACATTTTCTTATGTAATCTAAACATAATGAATATCTGAATGAAAAGCATGAAACAGGAGGGTGATTGTTGACAGTGTCTTGAGATATACTGATCACCAGCTAAAGGTCTTGGAGAAGCGGAGAGGCAGTGAATAAGCAGGTAGCCAACTTAATCTGGAGATTTGGGGGGGGGGGTTGTTATTCATCACAGATACTTAGAGCTTGTGCAGGGCTACTTTAGGAAAGATGCAGTGCCCCTAAACGGGTTGACAAATTATATTTACCAATCTGCACTCCAGGATGGAGTTAAGAGGGACCTTATTGAGGTTTTTGTTGACGCCTGTCCTGCTGAAAGGAACATTAACACCAAAAAAGAAAGTGGCATAAATAAATGATAATGTACCAGTGCAACACAACAGTATGTTAAAACATTAGGGAAGTGATCATTTAGAATTTAAATTTTATATCATTGTTTGTAATTTATAGTTGACTATTTTTACTATGTTAATAAAGCTTTGGCTTTTCATTACCATCCTGGACTGTGGTGTGTGTTTCTTGGGATTGATTGGGAAATGGGAGACGTGGTTTGACAACGGGTTCGGACGACCACATGCCCTGACGCAGCCCTGCTCATGTGTTAGCTGTATTGCTGTGCAGGCTTTTAAAATACAGCTAAATTACAAGTGCAATGTTAAACTTAAAATTATTACCATCGTGCCTTTGATCCAGCAGGCATTTAAAGAGAATGTAGTGCATTCTGGGAGATCTGACTCCAGTGAAAGGCTGGAGTGGTGTGCTGGTTCTAAGAAGAGCTGCTGTATATTGTGAATATCAGTTTTTATCTTTTGTAACAAAGTCTGCTTTGCAAATCTTGAAGTGTGTCAAATAAAAGTCTTTGCTCTTCATGGAGGCCTGTTAAAAAAAAAAAATCTTTGGTTTTTGCATCATCACAAGAATTATCTTTGTGAAAAATTCCCTATGCCTCACCAAGAATATTAAACGTTTTAGCAGACCTATATTCTGGTCGGGATTTCTTGCAGTATATTACCAGAATTGAAAGTGGCAGAGCAGATGAAAATGTGTCAGATCATGAGTTTATGTATACAAGTTATGCTTTAAATCATCTGATTTAATGAACAAGGGGTTCTGATATATTAGGCACCCTCAAATGGCTTTCTTTTTGCCCCAAGCTAGTGCACTTCTCTAAAAAAATGCACTGGCCCAGGGTATTTTTGCTATGAGCATAGTACCAAGATCTAAAGATCCCTTGATACTTCCACAGCCAATGCTGCAGCATTGGAAATCAACTCTTGCTAGAACAGTTATTTTAAGGGCCCAGGCCTCATGAAAATGTGATCCCCCGCCCACACACACACAACTGCAGGTGACCTGCGATGCATACACAATTTTATACTTTGGGGGTTTGCAGGGTTTGCACCACTGGCCCATGCCTAGTATAGTAAAATTTGAAAAGGACCTTGAGCACTGCAATGGATCCCTGGAATAGCAGTTAGAATTGCACTGTGCTCAAATTGCCATGGGCTTGAGAGGAGTGAAAGATGCTAGATAAATTGTTTTCTGTGAGCATACAGATTAAAATTCAAAATAATACAATTGATTCAATGTAAAGTATAAGGAGCCTGAGAGTTTGTCAGATTGTAAACAGTCAGAGCGGAAATGCAGCAGCTGTCACACTAATCAGTGGAATTCCAAATATGTTTCCTCTGAGTTCTTTTGTGATGCTTCAAGGCATAGATTTTGTGAAGGGAAGGATAAGGCCTGGGAGGGGTATCCTAGAATACAGATTATATCACATGCTTAGTTTAGTGAGGAGAGCCAAGAAAGTCACCTTATTACGTGCAAAAAGAGTTGCAATATTAGCTTTTTTTAGCCTTACCTAGCAGACTAGAGCATTATAGAGCATTGCGGGGGTTTATATTTCCTTATATTTTAGAGAACGTTCAACTTAAAATTATTATGACAGTGGTATTTAAAGGACCAGTAACAATTTTTTTTAAAAAAAAAATAGTTAATTTTTACGAAATAAAAACACCAAGACAATTTTAACTTTTAAATCGCAAAGCTTTTATTAAAAAATTACTTACCGATTCTCTGCATGCACTCCTGTTCAGAAACGGCGACAGGGCGACAATCCATCGTGCATCGTTCGATTTCTCCGATAGAAGCCAGGGAGGAGAAATCAAGCGCCGCGCAATGGATCGATTCCCTGCCGCCGTTTCTGAAGAGGAGTGCATGCAGAGAATCGGTAAGTAATTTCTTAATAAAGACTTTGCGAATTTTAAAGGGATACTGTCATGGGAAAAAACATTTTTTTTCAAAATGAATCAGTTAATAGCGCTGCTCCAGCAGAATTCTGCACTGAAATCCATTTCTCAAAAGAGCAAACAGATTTTTTTATATTCAATTTTGAAATCTGACATGGGGCTAGACATTTTGTCAATTTCCCAGCTGCCCCATGTCATGTGACTTGTGCCTGCACTTTAGGAGAGAGATGCTTTCTGGCAGGCTGCTGTTTTTCCTTCTCAATGTAACTGAATGTGTCTCAGTGGGACATGGTTTTTTACTATTGAGTGTTGTTCTTAGATCTACCAGGCAGCTGTTATCTTGTGTTAGGGAGCTGCTATCTAGTTACCTTCCCATTGTTCTTTTGTTTGGCTGCTGGGGGGAAAAGAGAGGGGGGTGATATCACTCTAACTTGCAGTATAGCAGTTAAGAGTGATTGAAGTTTATCAGAGCACGAGTCACATGACTTGGGGCAGCTGGGAAATTGACAATATGTCTAGCTCCATGTCAGATTTCAAAATTGAATATAAAAAAATCTGTTTGCTCTTTTGAGAAATGGATTTCAGTGCAGAATTCTGCTGGAGCAGCACTATTAACTGATTCATTTTGAAAAAAATTTTTTCCCATGACAGTATCCCTTTAAGTTAAAAGTGTTGGTGTTTTTTTTCATTGTTATTTTTTTAAAAAAAAATTATGTTACTGGTCTTTTAAGAAAAATTTGCAATAGATAAGTCTAGGACCATTAGAAAATAAATGGTTTCCAGTAATGTCATTTAAATAGTAACACATTGGTTGACAATTGGATGTGATCTTGAAATAATGTTGCAGATGTCTAGTGTCAGACTGGGGGCTCTTGGATTCATTGGAAGACCTGAGGTGTCAACTGTGGCGACAGAGCCACTAGGGCTAGACCTAACTGGATTTCTCTTAGTATCTTGGCAAGCCAGTTTAACCCTGCAGTTGTCAGTTCTCCTCCAGGTCTGTTAATCACTGGCATCTGCTACATTGTTTCAAGAGTCAGAGCCAGGAATGCAGATAAAACATTGCAATGCAATGCAATTACATTAACGAATAACTTTATTCATGAATAACTTTATAAACAGTTAAAAAAATTTAATAACGTACACTGAAATATTTTTTTAATTTTGGCCATATTTTTGTACATTAATTTGCATCTGGCTCTTTGTGACAGTCTAAGGGTGAAGACAAACAGAGCTACTAGTAGTAATGCCAAAAATACCCTACCATTGATAATACTGAGATTTGCCTCTGCTAAAACACATGTAGGGGCAGATTTATTAAGGGTCGAAATGAAAATTGTAATTTGAATTTTCCAAAATTTTTTATGGTCAAATCTTTCAAATTCGAATTGTGAATTATCCAAACTCAAGTTTTAATGCAAATTGGAATTTCGAGATTTGTCACACTCTGGCCCTTTAAAAACTCGAATTCGACACCACCTAAAACTTACCATGTTTAAGTCAATGGGAGAGGTCCAGGGACAATTTGAGCATGTTAGTAGCCGTCCTGACATTCAAGTTTTTTTTTCAGAGAAAAAACACAAGTTATGTCGAATTTAATTTGTCCGAGTTTTAGATATTCGATTATTTTTATAAATAACCCCCAGTCAAATTTTAAGTATATTCAAATTTAATAAAGTTTTAAAAGCTCACATGAATTCGAAATTTGACCTTTAATAAATGTGCCTCCCCGTGTCTTAGCGAAAGCAGTTATCACTATTGTCTATTTTGTAGCCCTGACGAGTAGCTGCTACTAGTACCTCTGTGTGTCTTCACCCTAAAATTGAATTAGGAGATAAACTATTTTCATCAGAATGCCCTTTCTCTGAGGCACTGAACTATTTTAAATAATAACCCCTCAATAAAGTAAAACTTTTTTCTAGTGATATACAGGTATAGGATCCATTATCCAGAAACCCATTATCCAGAAAGCGCCTAATTATGGGAAGGTTGTCTCCCATAGACTCCATTTTAATTAAATAGTTTAAAATGTTATAAAGTATACCTTTTTCTCTGTGATAATAAAACAGTACCTTGTACTTGATCCAAACTGAGATATAATCAATCCTTATTGGAGGCAAACAATCCTATTAAGTTTATTTAATGTTTAAATTATTTTTAGCAGACTTAAGGTATGGAGATCCAAATTATGGAAAGGTCCCTTATCCGGAAAACCCCAGGTCCCGACCATTCTGGATAACAGGTCCCATACCTGCATTACCATTTCTCCTAGTAGATATTTTACTCATAAATTGAACTGTGGCCAAGTCTTACATTTGCTTATTATGGCCTGTGTCTTTAAAAAAATGTTGCATGGACAGATGATTCAATCAGCAGGGAATAGCATCAGGCCACCAAAGGCTGATAGTAACAAGACCTTGTGAATCGCAACATTGCCAAGGATCTATAATTAAATTGATGGTAGCAGGAAAGTCAGACAGTGTACTGACAGCAGAACTACATTTTCACAAAAATGCTAGAAGTGTAATAAAATGTCTAGACCTTCCCATAACTTCAGCCTAAAGCCTACTTTGTCCAGATGTACAATCATGCACACATTCATCAATGTCAAATTCTTATCACTAACAAACTAAATCAATCTGTTGATTCTGGAAATATACTGAACTCATGGATATCTAAGACTAATATCACACAGAATATGTTTTGTTGGTTGCCAGTCATGAGAAGAACTGTATTGGCATTTTACTCAGTTCCCATAGAGTGCAGAAAGGATGTAATTATTGCAGTTCTAACATTGCAAAGACTGCAGCACGTAAAATATCTTGTAAATAGTGATAACTTGTATATGGTGTATTGCACAATCTGTGTCTACTATACAATGTGGGTAATAATAACAAGAACTGAAAGCCTATGTTACAGAGTAACATGTCATTATTATGCAAACTGACCTCCACTAAACATTGTTTATTAGAGGTCAGGAGTTTTGTTTCATTGCATTGAAATTAATTGGCGTATTATTCTTTTGTTTAACTGTCCAGGAATTTAATAGGAATGTTATATGTTTTTTAAGTACTGAATATAAGATCAAATATAGGCAGTTTAGGATTATGTTTTGCAAATTATTGCTATTTAAAGATGTGCTGAAAAGACCCTCTCAATAAGTTGATGTTCTTCAACAATCCAATGTGCTCAGTTGTGCCACTAAGAATAAAGGTCACAAATTACTAAAATATAAATAAATAAGCATTGCAAATTTCTCAGTAGTATTTGCTTTTTGTGCAATTTAGCAACTACATTTAAAAATTAGCCCGTGTTCCTTTAACTTCTCCAGTTCTCCAGCATTAGCAAAATATATTTAAAGGGGTTGTTCAACTTTGAAATAACTTTTAGTATGATGCAGAGATTGATATTCTGAGATAATTTGCAATTTGTTTTTATTTTTGATTATTGAAGGTTTTTGAGTTATTTAGATTTTTATTCTGCAGCTCTTCAATTTGCATTTTAAGCAATCTGGTAACTAGGGCCCAAATTACCCTAGCAACCATGCATTGATTCGAATAAGAGACTGGAATATGAATAGGAGAGAGTCTGAATAGAAGGCTCAGCAATAAAAAAGTAGCAATAACTACATTTGTAGCCTTACAGAGCATATGGTGTTTCTTTTTTTAGAAGGGGACAGCGACGTCCATTTGAAAGCTGCAAAGAATCAGAAGAAAAAGACATAACTATAAAACTATAAAAAAAAAAAATAATGAAAAGCAATTGAAAAGTTGCTTAGAGTTGGTTGTTCTATAACATAATAAAAACTACTTTAAAGGTGAACCACCCCTTTAAAGAAGCAAGAGGATTCTTACCAGCACACACTCTTACTATTATCTAGATGTAACGTATGTCTATGAAGATTTTCATTCATCCAGGTCATGGTATATCTAGTATAGGTAAATCTAAAAACAACTGGACTTGCTGAGTAATCAATGAAGACGTTTCACTACTCACCTGAGCAGCTTCTTCAGGTCAACTGACTGGTGTGGGAAATTCTCGGCATATAAACTCTTCCACTAATCCAATCACAATGGCACATTGTAACTCTTCAAAGTGGTGACATCTGAAGAAATTCACAGAGGTGTAGCTTCTGTGTAGTTACTGTGATAGGATTATCCAATGTGTCATGCAACTCCTAGAAAGAGGTGTTACTTGTGAGAGTTGCATGAATGGATGTGTGAAGTGTTCTGAATCCGCTGGGGTACAGATGTTAGAACAGCATTGTATGTAGCAGACAGGTGGTGTTGAAGGCCCCCGCCTCTGTTCAGAGATGGTTTCTCCACCTTGACATGAATCGCCTCTTTCATGCCTCGTTCAAACCAGCGGTCTTCTTTATCCAATATTTGGACCTTGCTATCTTCAAAGGAGTGTCCCTTGTCTTTTAAGTGTAGAAAGACAGCTGAGTTTTGCCCTGTAGAGTTCGCCCTCCTATGCTGAGCCATTCGCTTGGAGAGCAGTTGTTTTGTCTCCCCAATGTATAGATCTGTGTCCTACTCGCTACACTGTATACCACATTGCTTTATTTTTCTTTTGGTGTTGGATCCTTTGGGTGTACCAGTTTTTGTCTCAGTTTGTTGCTAGGTTTGAAAAACACAGGGACGTGGTGTTTGTTAAAAATCCTCCTGAGTTTCTCAGACACTCCAGCTACATATGGGATGACTATGTTTCGCCTACTATGTGTCTCCGGGCGGTTATTTCTATTGGTGTTCCTGTTGGGCTTGGTTGCTGCTGTTTTGACAAAGGCCCAGTCTGGGGTAGCCACACGCTTTCAAAGCTCTTCTAAGATGTTTTTGCTCTTTGTCTTTGGACTCTGTATCAGTTGCCACAACTTCCGCCCTGTGATGCAGAGTTCTAATGACACCCAGTTTGTGTTCCAGCGGATGGTGGGAATCAAACAACAGAAATTGATCCATATGAGTGGGTTTCCTGTATACTTCCGTCTTCAAGTTACCCCCCTCTTGAATGCATATCAAACAGTCCACAAAGGCAAGTTTGTTCTCGTGGACATCTTCTCTTGTGAACTTGATGTTATTGTCCAATGAGTTAATGTGTTCAGTAAAGGCCGCCACTTCATTGGATCTGATTTTAACCCAAGTGTCATCCACATACCTGAACCAGTGACTCGGTGTAGTTCCCTGGAAAGTAAGTAAGGCCCTCCTTTCCACTTCCTCCATGTACAGGTTTGCTACAAAAGGAGAGACTGGAGAACCCATTGCACAGCCATGTTTCTGTCTATAAAAAAGTTTCTTGTACATGAAGTATGTGGTGTTCAGACACAAATCTAGCAACAAACATACTTGGTTAGGACTGAGCTTTGTTCTGCTGCTGAGGGTGTTATCTTGTTGCAGTCGATTTCTTACAGTCTCAATTGCCACTGTAGTAGGTATACATGTGGACAAAGGAGTGACATCATATGATACCATTGTTTCTTCTGCCTCTATTGTAAAGCCGTGAATCTTGGTTACAAATTCTTTGGCATTCTGGATATGATGCACTGTATTGCCTACCAACGGGGCTAAAATGTTAGCCAAGAACTTTGCAATGTTGTATGTCACAGAATTGATGCTGCTGACAATGGGTCGTAGTGGGGCTCCTTCTTTGATATATATATATATATATATCAATTTATCTTTTGTCTTTTGTAACACAATATGACAAAAGATATATTGATATATCTTTTGTCATATTGTATTACCCAGCAGCAGGAGTCTTTGGGGGTTAAGTCCCAATTTTGGTTTAATTACACTTCATTAATTGTTTTCGGACACCCCAGCCACTCCAGCTCCTGGTTACTTCTCAATTTAGTTTGCTCTGTTTGAGTTTCAGGTAGTTGGAATATCTACAAGCAACATTACTCAGTGATTTGCCTATTATTTTAGTGTAGCCATACATCGTGAAGTGCATGTCCCGAATCCGGAATTGGCTCGTTTTATTTGGCATGCCCCATCTGACATTATCGTGTTTGCCACGAAATTGGCAAAAAGCCAACTCTGGTAACTTTAAGAGCCGAATTTCCATTTTTTAACTGCACTAGCGATACACCCCTCCCTCGACCCACCCCGACGCTAGAAGATAGAAGCGAGGAGAGAAAAGGGGGGCTGCTGCCTCAGGCGGCATCAGCCCCTGAAAAACCCCTGGTTCCTTGGCCAACGTAGGTTTATTTACTGATATCTACTGTTCCCGGGTGTGATTCAAGTCTGATAATCTGTTGTTTGACCCTTGTCTGAGGCTGACCTCTGCTAGTTTGCTACCTGTACTGACCTTTGCCTGTTATTGACCATTCTCTCTGATCCTGACTTTGTACTGTGTTACTGATCGATTTTTCACCCCGGCCTGTGTCCTCGACTATGTCCCTGGCTCCTGTATCTGTACTGCACTGATTGGTATTGACCCCGGCCTGTACCTCGACTATGCTTCCTCTTCCCTGTTCCTCAATTTATGTTATGGTTTCCTTTTCAGCCCAGAACTCTTTCCTTGGTTCTGTCACTCTAACACCTGGTGACATCTGAGTAGCGGAGGGCACCTCCTGAAGCGGAAGTTGGCGGTTATAGGCAGAAGCGTGAGCCGAGACTGAACCTTGACATCTGTCCTGGGTTTTGGGATACCATACGTGTTCCGTAACATCTTACGGAACACGCTACATTAATCATTGTGCACCACAAGGAATTTACAACTTGGGAATTAACCCCTGCACACAAACATCGGACTAACTGGATTCAAGTTGGTTTTCTT
Source organism: Xenopus laevis (assembly GCF_017654675.1). Taxonomy (NCBI): domain Eukaryota; kingdom Metazoa; phylum Chordata; class Amphibia; order Anura; family Pipidae; genus Xenopus; species Xenopus laevis. The sequence continues at coordinate 36,665,011 of NC_054384.1, read as the reverse complement.
ACTTTGTTATGCCCATAAAAAAAGTGGCTATTATGCTCACTAACACACTGTAGCATGAACTTTATTGAGCTACCAACACAGTGTTAAGTTCAAGTCCACACCATTAATTTTTTCTTACATCTGGTTTCATTTATTAGGTGGTGTAGTCTAGGAACCTCAAAAAAAAAAAAATCCCTCCTTTCAGATGTAGTACTGCTTGTTTTTAACATGATTTTATATATAATTTCATGGCATGGTTGTGAATAAACATTGCCTTTTAACACTATATTGATATATCTTTTGTCATATTGTATTACCCAGCATCAGGAGTCTTTGGGGGTTAAGTCCCAATTTTGGTTTAATTATGCTTGTAGATATTATTACATAATAACAGAGTCAATTTTGGGTTGAAAAAAGACCAAAGTCCTTCAGGTTCAACCCTTTTACTCCACAGCAGCAAAGGCCTTTTTTTTTTGCAAAATACTGTACCTGTGTTTTTACCCAGATAGTTCAGTTATATAGACTGTTGTTATCCCCATTCCACAGTGATACAAGCAGTGAACACAGTTGGAGTCATTGACTCTAGACCATTGATTCCTGTATTGTTATTTATAGTATCTATTGCTTTCCTGTAATATCAACTGCTTATTTATTATTCATTTGGAGAGGTACATAGAAGCTTTTTACAAGCCTTAGATTATGGGATTTTGTGTTCTCTTCCATTAAGTCGCTACACTTTTTTTTTTCTTTTTTTTTAAGTTTGAAATTTCAGTGCCACTAACACTAAACAATGTTTTGGTTTAAATACACTGGAACATAGGTTAGTTTTAGTTCATTTATATTTACACAATTCACACAAATATCCTGTAATGTAAATTATATGCATATTGTCATCAGGTGCTTAGTGATGTTATCAGTTAAATTCAGTATTAAATGATGCAATTTATCTCACATGACTCACTGAAACTTGTGTGTTTAAATGAAAACTATACCCCCCCAACAATGTAGGTCTCTATAAAAATATATTGCATAAAGCAACTCATATCTAAAACCCTACTTCATCTGAATAAACCATTTTCATAAAAGTATACATTTTAGTAATATGTAGTGATGAGCAAATTTATTTGCCAGCCATGGATTCGCAGCGAAATTCTGCATTTCACCATGTACGAATTTTTTCGGGAAACTGCAGCAAAAAATTTGCCACTAAAAATTAGCTGAGAAAAAATGCCATAAGAAAAAAACTTCCATAGACTTTAACGCATTTGTCGGGCATAAAAAAACTGCCGCTCGTAAAAATGCCCATTGACTTCAATGTTTTTTTCAGCGAAACGGGGCAGATTCGGTCATCACTAGTAGTGATGTGACTTTGGGTAATTCTAAATAGAAAATTGCCATTTTAAGGAATAAGGGTCACCTCCTGGGTCCTGGAACCTGCCTGGAAGGAAGGACTGGAGGGGAAGTCCTGGTAGAGAGAAGCAGTAGAGTGAAAGCAAGGTGCTGCAAAATCCCAGGTATTACTGTGTGTTAAAAGTCAGTAGGGAACTCCAGTGACAGAAGTAAAGAAGGTTCTTGTCAGGGCCCTGAAGAGCAAAGCATGCTCTTCTCAGTGCATGGAAAGCCAAAGGGATTCCTTCTGAGGACTCTGAAGAAATTGCCACATAAGTGGGGTTTCCCTTTCAATAGCTCCGAAATAACATTATCTGCATTATTTTGGTAAGTTCTTCCTGGCTGGCACGCTGTATGTTTCTCGGTTATTTAAAGGTACAGTGTCCTGCAAATACACCCATTAACCTTTCTTCTCTATGGAGGTCTCTAGTAAGACAAGTTTTCTTCTCTTGATAAAATCTGTACAATATTGTAATCAGCTTTTTATAAGCAACTGAAATGGCCAAGAAAAAAAGGACAGCCGGTTTGAAACAAAACTTTTGTATAACACATGAGAGAGAGTTAAAACACTGTCTCACTTGATCCATTGAGAGACCCAAACTGGTAATACAATTGTGTAAGTTGGAAAGCTGATTTTACAATTAACAGGTATGTAGGAATGCTTTACAGACCATGATTCTACATAAAATCCTGATATTCTGCAAGATTTATTTACAACATAAACAAATATCTGAACACCAAGGGGCACATTTACTTAGCTCGAGTGAAGGAACAGAATAAAAAATACTTCGAATTTCGAAGTATTTTTTTGGCTACTTCGACCAACGAATTGGCTACTTCGACCTTCGACTACGACTTTGGATCGAATAATTTGAACTAAAAATCGTTCGACTATTCGACCATTCAATAGTCGAAGTACTGTCTCTTTAAAAAAAACTTTGACCACCTACTTTGCCACCTAAAACCTACCGAGAACATCAATGTTAGCCTATGGGGAAGGTCCCCATAGGCTTTCTAGCCAATTTGGGATCGAAGGAAAATCGTTCGATCGATGGATTAAAATCCTTTTCGATTTTTCCTTCGATCGTTCGATCGCAGGAAATATGGTAAATCCTTCGATATTCGAAATCGAATGATTTTACGTAGATTGTCGAATATCGAGGGTTAATTAACCCTCGATATTCAACCAATAGTAAATGTGCCCCCAAATGTGTCATGTATTAACTCAATGCCAACAAATACTCATTTTATTTAGATCAAATTGGGAGCAGAAGTAGTAAATACTATTAATAAGCATGTTGGAGACCTCTAGTGACCAAAAAGAGGCAAAACCACAATCTCAATAATTTCTCCAAAACATGCTATTCAATAAAAAAATATATTTTATTCACATCAGTAGTTAAAAAACATGTATAGTAATCCCTCTAACGCCTAACGCGTTTCATGCTTACCCAGCACTTAGTCATAGGCAGATTCTGCCTATGACTAAGTGCTGGGTAAGCATGAAACGCGTTAGGCGTTAGAGGGATTACTATACATGTTTTTTAACTACTGATGTGAATAAAATATATTTTTTTATTGAATAGCATGTTTTGGAGAAACAAATACTCATTAACTTGAAACATGCTCATTGGATTTTATTTTATTTTTTACCCATTCGAGGAAAAAATGTCTCCCTTTCTCATTTTCCAGGATTTATAATTAATACCGTATATACCAGAGTATAAGCCGAGTTTTTCAGCATCCAAAATGTGCTGAAAAAGTCTACCTCAGCTTATACTCGGGTCAGCGGTACCCGACCGGAGTAGCTGAGATTGCAGTCACTTTTAATCATTCCTATACCAACAGTACACTTGGGGAGAGACTGCAATATCCCACAATGCCCGCTGTTGGTTATATGAAAGAATAACAGTGCGCCCTCTGTTGGTTATATGAAAGAATAACAGTGACTGCAATATCACACAGCGCCATCTGTTGGTTATATGAAAGAATAACAGTGACTGCAATATCACACAGCGCCATCTGTTGGTTGTATGAAAGAATAACAGTGACTGCAATATCACACAGTGCCCTCTGTTGGTTATATGAAAGATTAACAGTGACTGCAATATCACACAGCACCCTCTGTTGGTTATATGAAAGAATAACAGTGACTGCAATATCACACAGTGCCCTCTGTTATATGAAAGATTAACAGTGACTGCAATATCACACAGCGCCACCTGTTGGTTATATGAAAGAATAACAGTGACTGCAATATCACACAGCGCCCTCTGTTGGTTATACGAAAGATTAACAGTAATGGCAATATCAAACAGCACCCTCTGCACATGGTAGTGGGACAGTGGGACAATGCAGTAATCCGTTGGGCAATTCTCTGTCACCATCAACTTTGCAAAGAAGTCCGGTTGATCGCTGGGGGGGTCGCTTTGGCAGAATGTGCGCTGCTGGGAGACAGGGCTGTAGTTGTGTCTAGGCTTATACTAGAGTCAATAAGTTTTCCCAGTTTTCTTAGGTAAAATTAGGTACCTCGGCTTATACTCGGGTCGGCTTATACTCGAGTATATACGGTATCCCCATGACAACTAGCTTTCGCCATTGCATTCTGGTTGTACCGCTGTCTCTCTGTATCTCCCACCAATCTATTTCCTTTCTTTATCAAGGGTAAAAATTTTGAGATATTCTTCTGATATTGTGATTTTTAAAGTACAAAAGAAACCACGGTACAATTCATAAAATATGAGGTATATTATTGAGTTAATTCATGTCTCTTTGTGACAAGTAACCCTTTCAGTTTGTCCTACTTTTGCATTGTCTTTATTTTGATTTTGAATGTTTATTCATGTAGATTATTATGCCACACCATAGCAGAACCTACTTCTGCCAAGTATCCCAGAATGAACTCAGCCATATTGATTGTAGAATGTACTTAACACAAGGCATTTTCTCATCAGTGCTCAACTTCTAGACTCAAATTAAGTTATAGAGCTACAGTGAAATAAATATATTCTATAAATGCTTTGGATTAACACAGTCAAAGTTATTAAAACCAAATGATAGAGAAGGAACTGAGTTCTCATTGTATTTGTTTGAAAGGTCCGTCAATAATTGGAACAGACAAAAATGTGTTCAATGTCCTTGAAATAAATGCCCACAATTGCCATCAATAAGAAAGGCACAGCTGGATTTTACCTTTGGGCTATTGCCACTACAATGACTGTCAGTTTTACTTATATTTTACTTTAACCACTTTTGCCATTACTGGAATATTTATAGGCAGTTAGGCACCAATGTAAGTGGAGATCTTTATGGAGTTCTTAAATGGATGTTATACTTATCAGTTATAAACTTTAATGAACAATGATCATTTTATAAAGTTTTCTTGCTGGAGGTATCTCTGTGTCTAATCAGTGCTTTGTAAGTATATTCCTTGATCATGTTTTTTTCATGTTAATTTAGCTTGCAGAGACTGTTTTCACTATATTCTAGAGACAAACTTTATTTGTTCTAGTCAGCAGCAGGCAGCAGACCTGTTATCTAGATTGCTTGGGACCTGGGGGTTTCCGTAATTTGGATCTTCACACCTTAAGTTCACTAGAAAATCATATAAACATTAAATAAACCCAATGGCCTGGGTTTTCTTCCAGTAATCATTAATTCAAATTTAGTTTGGGCACTAAAAGAAAGGCCGTCTCACATAGACTCCATTGTTAAAAAATAATTTCCTTTTTCTCTGTACTCTTTTTAATACAGAGAAAAAGGAAATCATTTTTAACACTGTGGATTATTTGGATAAAATGGAGTCTACAGGAGATGGTCTTTCCATAATTCTGAGCTTTCTGGATAGCAGGTTTCCGATAACAGATCCAATACCTGTAGTTTAAAATTGTCTAAGACGTTAAGAGGTAACAAAATGATTGTATATCTTCAAACTATTTTTTTAGGGCTGTTAGGAGCAGATTTATCAAATAGGTTTTCCTAGTAAGTTAACTCATTAAGTTTTCAGACTTTCCTAGAAAATCTTTATTTTTTCCATATAATCAATGGTTATTCATATTGCCTCAATTTTTATAAAATTGGTAAATTTAAAAATGAAAATTGCCTAAATTGTTCAAGGGTAATATTTATATTCAAGCACTAAGTGGGAGTATAGGGTTGTAGAAAGCTAATAGTAACCTACATGTTTTGCCGCTTGAGGGAGAAAAAACAGGAAAAACAACTAGTAAACTCTAGAATGGGTTGGAATCATTATATTGTAAAAGAAACTCTAGAGTGGGTTGGAATCATTATATTGTAAAAGAACAGGGAAACCAGTGATGGTTGTGACAACACCTTCTTGACACAAAAGTGTGAATTTTATTGTTGGCACTGGCACTAAGAGAAAGTTTTTGCACCTGTAAATCAGCTAATTATGGTAGAAAATGGACTTTCTTACCCAGATAGCCCATCTTTAAGTAGAAGAGAAAAGGAGAAGGTTGTATGCAAAAAATGGCATGCCAGAGGTTCTTGCAAATAAAACAGAGTTTTGACTATGATGATTTTTATTCATCCAGGTCCTGGTATATCTAGTATAAGTAATTCTAAAACAACTGGACTTGCTGAGTAATCATTGAAGTATATATCTCAGAGGAGCTTTGAAAGTATGTGGCTACCAGACTGGGCATGTGTCAAAACAACAGCAACCAAGCCTAACAGGAACACCAATAAAAATAACCGCCCAAAGACACATAGTAGGCGCAACATACAGTTAGGTCCATACATTTTTGGACAGAAACCACTTTTTTCTAATTTTGGTTCTGTACATTACCACAATTAATTTTAAATGAAACAACTCAGATGCAGTTGAACTGCAGACTTTCAGCTTTAATTCAGTGGGTTGAACAAAAAGATTGCATAAAAATGTGAGGAACTAGAGCCTTTTTTTAGCACTGAGTTGTTTCATTTAAAATACATTGTGGTAATGTACAAAACCAAAATTAGAAAAAAAAAGTTTCTGTCCAGATATTTATGGACCTAACTGTAGAAATTCCATATGTAGCTGGAGTGTTTTACATTCCTAGAACATACTCCTGACAAATGCTAGCCCTATAACTGACTCATTCATGTGGTTCTGGTCTTTTGAAGGGTTGTCCCTCAGAGCTCTTTAGTGGACCTTGTAGACACCAAGTTTCCCAGACACATTCAACTGGGTCTGAAGATGGTGGCCAAAAAAAATAACCACCCCTGTTCAATCACTATATTAAAGTTTGACAGGAAGTGGTAAGTACTGTAACTCTATGGGACAATAGCATAGATATGTACATAAGATAACGTTCTGCCAAAGAAGTGAAATATTTATATTTTTAACAATTGTACATGCTTTTCATGCACTAGAAGTGTAGGCATTTACTTTATGATACTGGTTGACATTTCAAAATAAATATATGACATTATCAGTTGACAGAACGCTAAAAGCACCTTTCCTGTTGCATTACAGCAATATATTACTTCTTTCTGCATTGTGATCTGACTATGTACATAGTAATTCAGTGATAGCCTAAACGGTACTTCAATTTCTATATTGACTTTCAGCCTACACACTGGATCAATATATTACTTCTTTCTGCATTGTGATCTGACTGATATGTACACAATAATTCAGTGATAGCATATACTTCAATTTCTGTATTGACTTTCAGCCTACACACTGGATCTCAAGCATTCAGTCAGTTTCTTCAGAAGCCTATATACTGTATCTGTGTTGAACCAACCTTTATGGATGAACATTAGGCCAGGACCCCTTATTGGTGTATTAGCAATTCATTCATAGTTCCAAGAATATCTACGGCAACATGAAAGTGTTTAGCTCTAAATCTCACTCAAATCGATCCTCAAGCAAGGCATCTATTAAGTATTTAGGAGAGCAAACAATGGACCTAATAACTTTTTTTTGCTCATTATTTAGTTTTCAAGGTTTTTTAAAGGAACATATCCGTATCACTTTAAAATGGTTGCAAAATCATTTGTTACTTACATAGGGTGGATTCCAGATACTTTCTTTCATTGCCACTGAAGTTATGGACGTGCATTTGAGGGTGAGGCAAATAGGCTTATTTATGAAAGGTCGCATTTTAGGTTTTTAAAACTATGAATAAACTCACAAACTCTAAGACCAAAAATGTCATGGAATTTATTAAAATATTAGAATATAAGGTGGCGAAGCAGAAACCTGTGCAGTTCCGCATAGATAATTCCGGACTACCTCTTACTATGGGGAGAGAAGCAGTCACCGCTGGAACTCAACTCTTTTTATACGAAAAAGCCGGACCTGGAGGATATCCAAGATGGCGCTGAAGCGCTATCGGAGGAATCCGCGTCGCAGCAGAGTTCCCCAGGTACAGTTAAAATTGCACCCTCCACTCCACACAAACCCTCCACATCGGAGCAACATATGAAAGATATGCTCTCAGCCTTTCGGGCAGATCTCCAAATGGACTTTAAAAGCATGATGAAAGATATTAAGTCAGAGATAGCTGCCCTAGGCAACAGAACTGGTCATTTGGAAGATAAAATGGAGGAAATGGTTACTGCACACAATAACCTGGTGGATGAGACGCACAAAACAGGGGAAACTCTTGCTGACATAAAACGCAAGATTATGGATATGGAGGATAGATCCCGACAGAACAATGTCCGCATTAGGGGCATTCCGGAGCATATCCCACAAACCCAGCTCCAAGAATTTTTTACTGAATTTCTGCAGGTGATGCTGCCGGATGTGGATGAAAAGTTTTTCCTCATTGACCGCATTCACCGCATTTATAAATCGAAAAACACTCCTCCATTGGCGCCGAGAGACACAATTGCTAGATTGCACTTTTTTCATGTAAAGGAGGGACTTCTCCAGACAGCTAGAAACTTGGTGAATAAGTCTGACAAGTACAAGAATATTGAATTATTCACAGATCTTTCCCCGATGACATTGCAAGCAAGGAGGGAATTTAAAGAAACAACTTCTATACTGCGACAGCACAGCATTCCCTACAGGTGGGGATTCCCACTGAAGCTTATTGTAATGAAAGATGGATCCCCAATCACAATTACAACGCCAGCACAAGGGGCTACTCAAATCCGCGTCTGGGGTTTGCAGCAAAGCAAACCAGCGAAACAAGCGCAGGAACAACAGGCAGAAGTTCTACCTTCACCTACTTGAAGGAATATGTGAAGTATCCAAATTGTTTTTCTGGGTCTAATTAAGGGTGACATTCTCCCGGGAAATGTTAGTGCTGCTTGGCAGTGTGGTCAACCCCCACTATAGACTCAACCCTGTGGGTTCTTACTGGTATAGAACCCCACGGCTCGGTGGGAATATCCATTATTATGTTTCTCTTTTTATGTCTGCTCTCTCTTTCCTTCTCCTTTTCTTTCCCTCTTCCCCCATGGTATGTGTATCCTAGGTTCATGTTTATATTCTGTTGTACCTTGCGTACAGGGTCCTTTGTGGTCATTACATGGTTGATATCAAGCATTCAGTTTATTCACTACAATGCCATTTAAGATAGTGACTATCAATGCCAAAGGCCTTAATAGTCCTTACAAAAGGTCTTCTCTATTCCATGAAGCCAAAAAGTAAAAGGCTGACATATTATTCATACAGGAGACCCATTTTACCCCGTCCACTGCAGATATGCTAAAAAAAAAAAAATTCTCTACAGTCTACTCAGCACCGGCACCTTCAAAGAAGGCTGGTGTAGCAATATTGATACACGAAGCTTTGAATTTTACTTATACGAGTCACCATGTGAACCCCAAGGGACATTGTATAATATTGAACTGTACAATTAACCAAAAGCCATATACCTTAGCGAATGTGTACTCCCCTAACATACTTCAACTTGCATTTCTTAAAGGTGTTATGCAGCACATTGGATCTCTGCAGTATGGTGCTTTGGTGCTGGGAGGGGACTTTAACCTAGCACCTAATCACTTGTTGGACAGATCCCGAACCTCTAAATGTAAGCCCAAATTTAGACTTTCCCCATTCCAGAATTTTATGCAATCATATGGCTTATATGACACCTGGAGACTTCAACATCCACAGGTTAAGGACTACACATTTTACTCTCATGTACATCTGTCATACTCCAGGATTGATTTAATACTGATCCAGAAAGATTTACTGGACTATTTTGACCATACTCATATAGGCCTTATTACGTGGTCGGACAATGCCCCTGTGGCGGCCACAATAAAAGACCATACTCATAGATCTTCAAAAATTCAATGGAGATTGAACCCACTTTTGATATCTAAACCATTATCCAAACAAAAAGTGAGTAAGGCCATTCAAGAATATTTACAGATAAATGATAAAAATCAATGCAGTACATTTACTTTATGGAATGCCCATAAGGCATTTATCAGAGGTTTTCTTATTAAGATGGGTTCTACATACAAAAAAGAGAAAATTGTGTCTCATCAAAATCTGCTACTTAAACTATATACCCTAGAAAATACTAACAAACAACTGCCTAGTCAAGCCACGACTGCTTTGATTACTGCAGTTAAAAAAGAATTACAAACGAAGGCAATGTTACATATACAAAACAAACTAACATTTATTAAAGCTACACATTATAGAATGGGGAATAGAGCATCCCAACTTTTAGCATGACAAATACGGTCCACTCAAGTGAAAAAACTAATTCATATGGTGAAAGACAAGCAAAATAATCCAATTTATGACCCCAAGGAAATAGGGAATAGATTTGCTGAATTTTACAAACTATTGTATAATATCGAACAAGAGCCCACTGTCTTACCCCCCATGGCTTCTCAAGTAGATGAGTTCCTGGATAAAATTAGACTACCACGGATTCAACAAACTAAATGGGGCAAACTCAAGAACCCTATAACTGATTCGGAAGTCTTGAAAGCGATACTAACTTTCCCTAATAATAAGGCCCCAGGTCCAGATGGGCTTACCCATATATATTACAAGACATTCTCCTCAGTATTGATTCCTTATTTAACTGATACTTTTAACGCAGCCTTTATTTCAGGATCCTTCCCTAAAGAAATGCTCCTATCGCAAATTATAACAATTCCGAAACCGGAAAAGGACCCAACTTTAGTACAAAACTACAGGCCAATTAGCCTGCTAAATGCAGATTTAAAAATCTATGCTAAAATTATAGCTATGCGTATACAGGCACTAATGCCGGAAATTATAAATTCTGATCAGGTGGGGTTTACCATAGGCAGAGGAGCTCCGGATGGCACTCGTAGAGCTATCGACATCCTACATTGGATAGAGCACACTCGAACGCCTTCTCTGCTTCTTTCTCTGGATGCAGAGAAGGCGTTCGACAGAGTCAATTGGACCTATCTATCAAAAGTGTTACATAAATTCAACTTCCCTGTAGAAATTATTAAGGCGATTTTGGCCCTATACTCAGTTCCCTCTGCACAAATCAATACTAATGGTATCCTCTCTGCCAATGGAACCCGTCAGGGGTGTCCATTGTCCCCTCTGATTTTCTCTTTGATGATCGAACCTTTAGCTCAAGCAATACGTCAGGACCAAGATATCAAAGGGTTTAATATATATGGCTCTGTGCATAAAGTGGGCCTTTTCGCCGATGACATTATTATTTACATGTCTCACCCTTCTCACTCACTACATACATTAATGCGATTACTACAAGAATACTCCACAATCTCATACTACAAACTTAATGAAAATAAAACTCAAGCTATGTGTATTAATGTCCCTGAAAGAGAATATATTTCTTTGAAGCAGATGTATAAGTTTGAATGGGTGGACCGTGCAATAAAGTACTTAGGAATTGACATTGTGTTTCCCCCGCGTGACATTGTTAAAGTGAATTTTACGAAGTTGTATCATGATGTATGTATTGATATTAATTCCTGGAGGACTCAGTACTTATCTTGGTTGGGAAGGCTGCAGGCATTAAAAATGGTAATACTACCGAAAATTCTATATATGTTTCGAACAATCCCTTTACATATTCCAGCAAGTTATATATTGAATTTACAGAAGCTATTCAACCAGTTTTTATGGGCAAATAAACCAAGTAGAGTATCTCAACAGATCCTACAACTGCCACGATCATCTGGTGGTCTGAATGCCCCTAATATCATGGGCTTTTACATAGCTTCTTCTCTTGATCAGCTTAAAGCATGGCTTACCTTGGATATGGATAAACGTTGGGTACAAATAGAACAGGACTCAGTTTTCCCTCTTTTATTGCCACAAATTATGGGCACTCCAACTCCTACTAAGTTTATTGACACTCAAGCTGCTACAGTTATTCATTTAGCAACTATTTGGCAAAACCATAAACGGGTTTTTAAATCATCACAGCAGTTATCTCCTATGGCTCCAATCTCGACGCTGGAACTTCTCATTCCGAACCTTAAATTGTATCCTTGGGGTGACTTTCGTTTGGCGCCAATACACTATCTCACTAGAAAAGGTCAACTGCTATCATTTGAGGAGCTACAACAAAGATACCTCCTTCCTAAACTGGTGTTTTATCAGTACCTACAAATCAGGCACTTTTTGTGGGCGAATGATGTTATCCCTCTTAGAGAGACAACAATTTTGGAAAAATGGTTGACTAATTTAACACCAACTAAAGGAGGGCTATCCCTATGGTATAAAACGCTGACATCTACATTGGATATTAAAAGTCTACCGGCTGTTAGTAAGTGGGAAAAGATATTGAACATTTCTTTAACGGCGGAAGACTGGATACAATCGTTCTCCAATCCTTCTAGATACTCCAGGTGTATTACTCACTTGGAGACATCTAGGAAGATTCTTTATGGATGGTACATGACCCCACACAAATTGCATCGCATTTACAAGAACATGCCTAACACATGTTGGAGAGGTTGTCACCAGAAAGGTGACATGTTTCACATATGGTGGGAGTGCCCTAAACTTCAGCGACTTTGGTCACAAATGGAGTCATTCTGTACAACTAAGTGGAACTTACAAATTCAAATTACTCCAGTTATGATAATTCTTGGTCTCATTGATCTTAATGTTCCTAAAGAGTTTCATTCCATTCTACACCATTTGGTCTTTGCGACCAGACAACTTATTGCGAGAAAATGGAAGTCGGAAGAATCTCCGTCAATACAACAAATTACTCAGAAATTGGACTTGCATTGCCGTTATGAGAAAATGGCAGCCTTGACCTCTAATAATGTGGGGAAATTTCACAAACACTGGGATAAGTGGATTTCCTGTTAGTATAAAGACCTAGGATCACATACCCTTCCCCCCCTTCCTGTTACTCTTTTCTTCTATCTTTCTTTCTAATTTTATTGTATGTTTTATTATTTTGTGATAGAGCATTTGCTCTATTGTGGAAAAATTGGAAATCAATAAAGAAATATATTGAAAAAAAATATTAGAATATAAAAAGTGGCAAAGAAAAAAAAAGTGATGAACAATACACTAAAAATACCAATATGCCAAAAACCTAGTGTAAAAAAATCAGAAAACCTCTAAAAGTCAGAATTGATTAAAAGCAGTCTAATAAGATCAGCTCAGCTCCATTGACTTCTATATGTTTTTGTGCTTTTTGCCAAAATCATGACTTTTTAGAGCTTTTAAGAAATTTAGGAAAACCACATATTTTTCAAGAATCGTGAAATGAATCGCAATTTGATTGTTAGCAAATGGGCCCCAAAGTCTTCATAGGCCCCACAATGAAGCTTGATGTCACTTTCAACAAAAGCACTTGTGACAGGTAAGTTCAGTTTAGAAACGTTGGACCAGATAGATGATAGATAGATAGATAGATAGATAGATAGATAGATAGATAGATAGATAGATAGATAGATAGATAGATAGATAGATAGAAGGTCCCTGGACTGAAATGTTCACAAATGTTTGTAGTTTAAGTATAATACAGTATAATAAAATAAAATGTATTTTAACACTTTCTTTAATGAAATTGTGTAACATGATTATCTATGGACAACTGATTTGACAATGAAGCATATTCTTTGGGATTATTTGATAAAAAAAAGTAAAGGTTAAAGACATTTTCCATTGTCTTCTGTAAATCCGTTATTTCTGTGCAGCTTTTTGATGAGATACAATCGACTGAAATATCTTGAAAGATTCTCAGGTTATTGCAAATATTACACTTCTTTATTATAAAATCAGATCATTTCATCCCAGTTCCAGGAACTGCTTGAACGAAAATGTTTTTTTCTTCCCCTGCATTAGTTGTTAGCTGACATTATAGTGCCCTCTAATGGATAAAAGGAAAATATATTTTTCAATCTTTCCCTTATAACTGAACAATTGTAACTGACATTTTCTTTCTCTGATAATTGCTTGCTTGATTTACTAGAATCTGGCTCTTGGCCACAAAATTCCACAAAAAAAAGCTCCAACATAAAAAACAACAACTCCCTGTAATTCAATATCTCTTTACAGCTTTTGACATAATTGTTCATCTTCTACTTCTATCTCCTTTTACCAACGTCATCCTGGTTTTCTTATAATCTAGATTGCTCAGAGTCTTCTACTACGGAGTATCTTCTTATGCCTTAACCTCTTTTTGTTTTTCACAATATTTTGGGGTCTTTCAGTAATGTGGAGCTTCGTGACTTTCAAATATACAGAAAGCAATATCTATCTGCCTCTTACTATTCCCACTGCTATTTCTGACTACTGAAAATAGTAGCAGAAGACAACTTTTTAAAGAAGAACACAAGTTAAAATGTATTATTTGGGCAAGCCATTTATCGCACAATCCCCTTGTGACTTGTAATATCATGTTGTGCTTTTTTCAGCTAAACAAGCATTTTTGATATGGAGCCATACTGGAATACTGGAATTTTGCGCTCAAATTGAATCGTGCCTATAAGTTTTTATGAGATAAGACATAACAAAACATTTTCTCATGCAACTGAATCTGGCCCAATATGTTTAGTGCTTGATATGCATTTATTTAGGGTTTTAATATCCTAGTAGGCCTACATAATTTATATCATGTGGGTATGATATTACTCATGACCTGAACATGGTCTGTTACTTTTCATTTTCTTTCCATAGAAAAATTACTTTATTTTTGTTACCTAGCATTAAGGCGACCTTTTCCAAAAAGTAGCAGCAAGACTTTTTGAATTCTTGACATAACTTTATAGCATAGTCTGTTTTCTTACTTTATCACCATACACATTTCTCTCTCTCCATATATATATACTGTATCTACTGTATAGATATCTGGCTTTATTATAAATATATACAGGTATAGGATCTGTTATCTTTAAACCCCTTATCAAGAAAGCTCCGAATTACCAAAAGGCCTACTCCCAAAGACTCCATTATAATCAAACAATCTAAATTTTTAAAAATTAGTTCCTTTTTCTCTGCAATAATAAAAAAGTAGCTTTTACTTGATTCAAAATAAGATGTAATTAAAACTTATTGGAAGCAATTTATTTATTTATTTATTGTTTTCATGATTATGTAGTAGATTTAGGGCTAGTCCACACGGGGAGATAGCGACGCGTTTGCGGTCGCGGCGACAAAGCGCCGCGACCGGCGCAGGCGACAGTTTTGTATGGGCGCCTATGTAAAAACGCCTGTGCTAACCACACGAGGCGATGCGCTTTTCAACAGTCGCCTGAAAAAGCCTGGCGAGGCAAATATTCCTTTGAGCAGATTTAATTTCTATAACTAAAAATGATTCATTTTGTAAGGTTTATGTTTAACAAATTAGTTCTTGATACATGTAATCGATAGAAACCAGTGATTGGAAGGAAAAATCTGGTTCTTATTTGCTTTTAACATGTGTCCTTGAATATGGTATTAAGTCAGGGCTACAGCTATTTTCCATTTGTTTTAAAAGAATGGAATATAATTCTGTCTCGGATACTAAGAGACCATGCTGTTCCAAGCCCAATTTATTATTATGATTATTGGCTGATGTAAGAGCTTCAGAATTATAAGACATTGTTGAGCCTAGAAAATTGATTGCAGGTAAATAAATCCCTTTCCACGCCTGGCATTGCAAATAAACAATCCATTGTGATTCACACAAGAGCTAGATTAACTCTGAGTCTGTTTTTTTAAATAGGAAATGAAACCTCTTATCATTATGCAGGGTTACCAAAGAAGTTGGTTTTCATTTAAAAAAAAACTTACAGTGAAATGTAATGCTATATAAGAGGTACATGATATAATAGAATGAGATGAAGATCTCTGTTGGAATAAGATTGATTTCATGGATTACACTGGATTCTAACACAAAGAAATGGGCCTTCGCTATGTGGAAGGTATGAAGGCAAGGTGTAGTAGAAGTTCATCTTACGTAGGCTATTGTGCTTACAAATAAAATAGGGACATAAGGAGATTCTTGCAGACAAAAACAGAGTAACATGATGTAGCACCATTTGGAGACAGTTATAGGGAATTGTAAGGGTTATCCCTAGGGTTTCAGAGCCCCATGTGGCCCAGATCCCATACAGCAGAAATGGACCAGGGGGAATAATCTAAGCCTGATTCCCTATTCAAATACAAATATGATCAGCGCCATAAGGCTAATGAAGAAATAAACATCAAGACAGAATAGGAGCATATAGTGCAGTACATTCTGCACCCAGTGTCAATTATTACTCTAACATGTTCAATACATGTAGGTTTAGTTGCCCTTTAAATTGGGATTAAGTTAAAAAATGGTAAAAACTCCATGCACTGTGTAGGGACCAGTGTTAAAAGTTGGTATCCTCACAGGTGAAAAGTAATTCCACCAACTCCTCATATAGCCATAGTGCCTACTTACATGAATAAATGGACAAATGGGCTTTACTATGGATCTCTACACAACATGTTTCAGACCCAAAATGGTGCCTTTTCTCAAGAGTAAAAGTAATTTGAACAAAGTAACTATTTAAACCCACCCATCATTCCTCTCCCCACACATCATGTGCATAAATAGTCCAAATTTGTGTAGATGCTCTAGTGAGTGATTATTAGAGGCCAGAAAGTCCATAAGTGTCCATGTGTTAAACAAGATTACAAAACATCCATCATGAATTTGTTAAAAAATACTTTTTTTAGACATTTTTACCAATACTAACATAGTAAGTTCAACTATTTACGTCTATATAAAATAGGCCTAACTGTTAATTGATCCAGAGGAAGACAAAACAAAGGCAAAAACAAAACAAAAAACATTTGAAGCCTCTCCAATTTGCCACAGAGGATGAAAAAAAACCCTTCCTGACTCCAAGATGGCAATCGGACTAGTCAACTTGTACTATGAGCTATCTTCCATAACCTTGTATTCCCTTTCTTGCTAAAAAGCCATCCAAACCCTTCTTAAAGCTATCTAATGTATCAGCTTGTACGACTGATTCAGGGAGAGAATTCAGCATCTTCACCTCTCTCTGTAAAAAAAAGCCCTTCCGAATATTTAGCCAGAACCTCCTTTTTTTTAATGGGAATGGGTGACCTTGTGTCAGCTGGAAAGACCTACTGGTAAATAAAAGATTAGAGAGATTATTTTAAAATCCCCATATTTATTTATACATAGTTATAATATCCCACCTTAAGCGCCTCTTCTCCAGTGTCAACAACCACAATTTAGCCAGTCTTTCGTCATAGCTAAGATTTTCCATACCTTTTACCAGCTTTGTTGTTGCCCTTCCTGCTGTAAATCAATACCCCTTTTAATACAGTTCAAGACCTTATTTTCCCTTGAAGCTGTTGACTGGCATTGCTTTCTACAGCCAAGTTTATTATCTACAAGGACTCCAAGGTCCTTTTCCATTATGGATTTGCCTAGTGCAGTCTCATTAATGGTATACGTGGGTTGCATATTTTTACATCCCAGGTGCATGACATTACATTTATCAACATTGAATCCCATCTGCCACTTAGCTGCCCAGATTGCCAGTTTGTCAAGATCCTGTTACAAGGATGCCACATCCTGGATGGAATTAATTAGGCTGCATAGTTTTGTGTCATCTGCAAACACTGATACATTACTTACAATACCTTCCCCAAGTCATTAATGAACAACTTAAATAATAGTCGACCCAATACAGAACCCTGAGGCACCCCACTAAGAACCTTACTCCAAGTAGAGAATGTACTATTAAAGGAGAAGTAAAGCTACCAAGGCAGTTTATTGCCAATAGGTTAGCCACAACAGTGCAAGCTAGAACACCATTTTTATTCTTTAGAATGCTTTTCCATACCTGAGTAATCAGCTCTAGGCACTGTCTTTGTTTATGATAGCAGCTGCCATATTAGCTTGCTGTGACATCACTTCCTGCCTCATTCTCTCCCTGCTCGCTCTGAGCTCAGATTACAGCAGGGAAGGGAGGAGAGAGGAGCAAACTGAGCATGCTCAAGCCCAAGCCCTTGAGGTTTAACCTTCTCCTTTAACAACCACCCTCATTAGCCGATCTTGTAGCCAGTTTTCTCTCTATATGCAAACATCCTTATTAAGCCCAACAGCCCTTAGTTTAGAAAGCCATTTATGGGGCACTGTATCAAATGCTTTTGCAAAATCCTAATAAATGACATCTAATGCCCCTCCCTCCTCCAGCTGTCCAGCATCTTACTTACCTCATCATAAAAAGCAATCAAATTTATCTGACATGACCTATTCTTCATAAAGCCATGCTGATTACTGCTCATAATGCCATTCACCAGGACAAAAAAATTGAAATGTTATCCCTTAACAAGCCTTCAAATAATTTTCCCACCACCAATGTCAAGCTTACTGACCTATATTTACCAGGCTGAAATCATAGTCCCTTTTTAAATATAGGAATTGCATCGGCTTTCCTGTAAACCATATGTACCATACCAGATGAAAGTGAGTCTTAGAAAATCAGAAATAGATGCCAGTCTCAAACCGAGCTAAGCTCTCTTAGTACCTGAGGGTGTATTCCATCCGGCCCTGGCACCTTGTTCACATTAATACTTTATGTACCATATCCTAAGTCAGCCACTGACTAGTTTGGGGTGAGTCAACAGTGCAGCTATGAGGTGTGTCTGTGATCTCCGACTCCTGACTTTTTGGGGTTAGTCTTAGCCTCTGCCACAATGCGCTCCTCATTTTCTATGTCTTTCAGATTGTTGTTTTACAATATTTATTATAGTGTTCATATTCATTAAATGCAGCTTCTGTCCACAAAGACTTATCATTTTTTAATTGCCTTTCTCATCATTACTATTTACCTCTTTACCTCTGTATTAAGCCATGCAGGGTTGTTTTAACTGCGTCTACATTTACTTCTTAAAGGGAATCTGTCGTCATTTAAAAAATTTTTTTTTTTTTTTGCATTTTTATAAAAAACACATCCATAAACACTGTCTGGCAAATAAAATGTTAATCCACAAATCCATGCATAAGTTATATTAGTTTGTATTTTGTCATGGGGGCTTCGATTTCTGTTCATTACACATTCATCCTGTGCTGCTCTAACAGCAGGCACAGCATTACCTGTGTGCTATGAGGCAGCCACTCTGTAATGAAAAGCCAGGTCGCACTACGACATGAGAATCTAGCTGTACACTCCCCCTCCCCTCTCTGCCCATGCGTGTGATGTTTGGAGGAGAGAGGTCACATGGTTTGCAGGGAAGCAATTACTTTCACTTTCCTACATCCTGCTCTACAGCTGCACTAGCAGCCCCTCCTCCCACAGACACTATCAAAGCTCTTGCCCTTCTGTAAGTTTGTTCTCTGCTTTCCTTTGGAGGGGGGAACTTTCTCTCCTTGCTGCCTTCCTAGTTTGTTTTACTGGTTACTAGATGTGGTAAAGGAGCTGTGAGTTCCCTCTGCTATCCACCTCACACACACTGCGCTCCTTTCCTGCCTGCAATACTTCTTTTTACATTAACTACTTACTGCCTCCTTTTCATGAGCTATTTTAACCCTTCCTAGACAAACTATCTATATAAAATATTTTTTCCAGTGTCCAAAATGAATTGTGTGTGTGTGTGTGTGTGTGTATATATATATATATATATATATATATATATATATATATATATATTTTTTTTTTTTTATTATTATTTATTTATTTTTTAAACGTAAGTGGGGGCAGTGATCACAGGACTATCTTATTTCAGTCCTTCTGAAGTGGTGTCAGTGGGAGCTTATCTTGATTCCTGCCTATTGTTCAATTGACAGGCTCAGCAGACAAGGCTCTATTTACATTACAGCAGATTGTAGGAGGGAGGGGTAATGACATCACTCCAACTTGCAGTGCAGCAGTAAAGTGTGACTGAAGTTTATCAGAGCACAAGTCACATGACCTGAGGGCAGCTGGAAAATGTGAGAATGTCTAGCCCCATAGCGAATTTTAAAATTAGATATAAAAAAATCCATTTCTTGTTTTGAAAAACGGATTTCAATGCAGGATTCTGCTGTAGTAGCACTATTAACTGATACATTTTGTAAAAAACATGTTTTTCCACGACAGTATCCCTTTAAGGATATAAACAGAGAACAGCAATGATTTAATATCATATTAAATGACAACCATTTCTGTTGTGTGCTTTTAGCAGAAAACACAATCTATGCTCCGAAGGGCAGCCCTTAAGGAACTAAAATTTGCTTTTCTGAAATTCAGGTTTTTTATGTCCCATTGTATATTTGCTTTTTGCACCAAACATTAAATGAGATCACATTATGGTTGATATTACCCAGGGGTTCAATATCTTGCATATTTGCTATACATTCTATACTCTTACCTTTATCTTGTCTACAGTGCCAGTATGTTCTTTATTAATACCAGGACCTGCAATGATCAAAAACACAATTTAGTACAGTATCATAGTTCAATGGTTTAAGACTCCATGAATCATTTTACCCATCATCACCCCTTCTGTGCACTGCTGCTTCATCTAAAACATACCACATTAATTGCATTGGATTATATTTCCCTTGTGTTCCTTTATCTGTGTCTTCATCTTTGTTGTTGTCTGACCAACATAACCAAGGCCACACAGGCATTTAAGCAAATAAATATGTGTGGCATAAATGTTATCTCACTTTCACTTACCTTTAGTAGGATGGTGTGACATATTTAGGTAGTCAAGCAGAAATAAGATTTTTTTGATTAGGTAATAGATTTGTTGTGTTCCAGAGACATACTTTAAAGGGGTGGTTCATCTTTAAGCTAACGTTTAGTAGGTTATAGAATGGCTAATTTTAAGCAACCTTTCAGCTGGTCTTCATTTTTTCTTTTTATTATAATTTTTTAATTATTTGCCTTCTTCTTTGGACTCTTTCTAGCACTTAAATGGAGTTACTGACACCATCTAAAAAATATATGTTGCTATGTTACTATCTTTCTATTCAGGCCCTCTCCTATTCATATTCCAGTCTCTGATTCACATCAGCATGGTTGCTAGAGTAATTTGGGCCCTAGCAACCAAATTGCAGAAATTGCAAATTGGAGAGCTGCTGAATAAAAAGCAAAATAACTAAAAAAAACAAAAATAATAAAAGACTGAAAACCAATTGCATATTGTCTCAGAAAATAACTCTACATCATACTAAAAGTTAATTGAAAGCTGAACAACCCCTTTAATCTTCTATACCTCATTCTGTAAAAAATAATCAAGATAAGTTGACAAGGGTTCAAGTACTGACCCTACTCCTGAGACAATATGGCTTCCTGGAGGGTTAATGACTGTGTTATATTATGTGGAATTCTATGACTACATTAATAGTCTCTTTCAACGTCATCTATTATCAGATTCTCCATGCTTCTTCCACCATTAAATCAATTTGTTTTTTATGGTAGTAGTGGGATCATAAATGATCACTGTATAATGCCCTGGAACTGAGGGCTTTAGTAATATAATCTTGTCTATCAAGAACTACTACACTGCCACCTTTATCAGGTTTGTGGATGATGATATGGTTATTATTCTGTAGAGAGTGAATAGCATTAAACTCGTTTTTATTTCAGTTATTAATGTGAGTCCCACTATTTGTATCCCACATTTTCCTCATTTCAATGAGAACAATATGTTCAAATGCTTGAACAGATTAATTATGTATGTCTGGCATCAACAGTACTTGTTGTTTTAAAACTCACAGGTTCACAGGTATAACCAGGTTATTTACCTTGGTAACTGCCTATTTCTCTTTGGGTAATTGTCCGTGCAGATCAGATTTCTCGGAGTGTTATGGCGTCTTGGTCAGCCATTCTAAAATAAATGGCACTTCAGCATTTAATGAGATCCTTAAATTGAATATAGCTAAAAAAGCCATATTTTACATACTGAACTTATTGCACCAGCATAAAGTTTCAGCTTCTCAACAGCAGCAATGATCCAGGACTTCAAACTTGTCACATGGGGTCACCATCTTGTTCAGTGGGCTCTGAGCAGCTGTTGAGAAGCTATGCTTAGGGGTTGTCGCAAATATACAAGTAGAAAATGAGGTTGGCCAGAAATATAAGCTGATGCTACAGGGCTGATTATTCAATTCTGGTGCTATTTGCACTGGTTTCTGTGCTGCCATGTAGTATATGTATTAATTACTAATCAGCCTTAAATTGTGACATTTATATATATATATATATATATATATATTATATATATATATATATATATTCAGTATGCTGTGCGTCAGTCCCTAAGTTCAGTATCGGACAGAGCATGTGCAGTGAATACTGGGGCATATTTGGAGACACAGATCTTCCCTGATAAAGGGCTGTGGTTGCCTTGGGCTGGTACAGAAGCCCAAAACATAATGTATAACATTTCTAGCTACTTCCCTAGAAGGATCCTAAAAGCAGTGTCAGACTGGCCCACCGGGACCAGGAAAACGCCCGGTGGGCCCAGGTGTCAGTGGGCCCTCCTGCTTTTAAACATTTGGCCTATTTAGGTTATAGTGTGTAAAGAAAAGAAACTAGCAGAATAGAGAGAGGTTGAGTGAGGAGAGGAAGAAAATAATATTTAGAGTGGGCCCCTGGTCTAAAGGTTTTTGGGTGGGCCCCTGATCTAAGGGTTTTTGGTGGGCCCCTGGTGTCCCAGTCTGGCACTGCCTAAAAGGATAGATGTGCTCAGTGAATGGATTGCTTTGGGATATACAAGATTTTGGGTCCCTACACAAACAAGCTCAAGTTTTGCACCTGGGTAATTAATTACATTTACTGAAGATTACCAACAACATTGGCACCGCCCCTCATTGGGCTGTTCTTTCTCCTTTAATTAATGAACACTCACCATCTTTGCCCTTCATTTCTGTTTTCATGACTTTTTATGCTACAAACCTGGATTCATAGCGAAACAGCCTTTCTACCTACCTAAGAAAGTTAGTAGCGCTAGTTTTTATTTCTTTATACTGTTCAACCAAACAGCTGAAACCACTTCTTATTGACCAGAACTCTGCCTTTACCAGCAGTCATTTTGTAGTATTGCTAACTTTGTATTCAAGTGTTCTCCAGGGTCATTTGAAAGTAGAAACTATAATTTATTATGTAGAGACTAAAATGTATTTGAATAATTGAAGACATGCATGTGCATGTATTGATTGCATTAACAGACTAATATTTTATCACACATTTTCTATAAAAAATTTTTTTTGAAGCAAAAAATCAGATGCCCTATAAAAGAATCAAAATAAAATCAGCCAAAGAGAATCATTCAACACCTCATCCTTTTTAGAGAAATAATAAATTACTTCATATTTTAATTTTCTTTCTTTGTGCTCTCACCTTCTGCAGAGAACTGGATGTAACTAAAAGTCTTGGCCATGGTTTTGCCCAGATAATTCAACAAGCATCTTGATTGTGGCTATGCAGTTAATGACCTGCATGTTGTAAAGCATGGATGTAACCACTGGCAGGAATAAGGATAGAAATTACAATTCAGTTAAAAAAACACATTTGTTGACAAAAATTGATTTTGCTAGGAAACCAAGTGCAGCAGCATTTTATGATTTACTAGTCCGATTTTATTGGATTTTATTTTCCTTTAGACTTTTTTTTTTTTTTAAAATAGAAAAAACAAAGTATATTGTATGAAAATCAGTACAAGTTGAATAAAAGGACAACTGTTTTACCTAATATTAAGGCTGTTAATGTTTGTTTTTAACAAAGAATTGGAACAGCTTAGCTGGTGATGTTCACTACAGTTGGTTACATGCAGGTCTTGTGGCTGTCGTTGATGGCATGGAGACTTTTTTGACAGATGGTGGGCCATATTGTCCACAGACCCAGGGACATGCCAATATGTCGCTAACTTAATAAAGGCTATAATTGAGCCAGTATGATCTTTTAGGTCTTCTACAATGTAGATTTGATGATAGTTGGTCATATAGGACAATGTTCTACTAAACCAGTAAAAACGAAAATAACACATATCATGTAAATCAAGTTTTCTGTAATACTCTCAAACTATTAAAAATTCATGGTGTTGGAGGGATCGGCACCCTCCCAAGCAATCAATTACAACGTTTCGGGGCTATACCCCTGCTTGACAAAGGGGTATTATAGCCCTGAAACTTTGCATTTCTGCAAATAAACAAGCAAGGGGATCTCCCTGCTTGAACCTGCCGTGAGTGCCAGTGTATTTTTGTAATTGGTTGTATAGTTTTACATTTATTTAGCCTTTTATTTATAAGGCAAGATGTCAGCTGCCCTTATCCACACCAGAGACCCTGGGCTTAACAACTGCCCTATACAGGACCCTGTGCAAGTTGCTCTCTCCGTGACCCTTTCAATAAGTGAACTCCCATTTTAATTTTTCTCTTTGCTTTTTCTTTTAGTTTCATGAGAAAATACATTGCCTAATCACCATGAAGTGTGCAGTTCAATAAGAGGTCGATGTATAGGAAAAATATGTCCCTTGACATACAATATTAGCTTTAATAAAAGCATCTTACTCTGTATTATACTGATGGTATATGCTTGGGTAAAAAATAGTTACTCATTATACATAGCACTAAATAAATAATGTATTGTGTATCCATTTGCTCAGTACATCCATAATGAGACTGTCTGCCATATGGGTTTATAAAGCAGATATCACCAGCTATATAGTTCAAGAGGACCCGCACTCCTTGGTTGGTGAACCAAAAAATATTTTTATTTTTCAAACTTGTGCATCCAACGTTTATCAAGGCCCTAATGTGGGTCGAAACGTTGGATGCACAAGGTTCACCAACCAAGGAGTGCGGGTCCTCTTGAACTATACATAAATGCTTTGACCCTGCACCCACGCTTATGGAAGAATGGTTCAGAGTGCAAGCGTCTGATTCAAGATATATATATATATATATATATACACATATCACAGCCATCTAACAAGGCATTTAAAGACTTGGGGGTAAATTTACTAAGTGGCGAAAATTCGCCAGCGTCGGCTTTGCACCCATCGCACCCAACACTTCCCCAGGTAAAAATTCGCTGGGGCAACGCTAATTTACTAAGTAAATTCTCGCCAGCGTTTGCCACTTTGCCCTTTAGTAAATCTGCGCCGTTGAGAGATATTTATGGAGTAAATCAGTAACTGAAAGCAAAGACAAAAGAATAATTTTGCTAATTAAAATGGTAAGTGCTGTAACTTAAAGAGCACCGTGTAGTTAAGTGCACTTATAGTCACTGCCATGATTCCTTCTAAAGAAATGGAACCTCAGTACTGTGATCAAATCAAACAGCCCATCTGTGATTACCATCTGCTGCAGTCATGTACATGAAAAGGACAAATCGGTCAGAAGAAGGCAAGGATTCGACCATTCAAATAGTTAGGTTTTATCAAGTTGAATATTTTAACTGCCTTATGTGGGGTGCAGAATCATGGTATAATTACACAATGCATTGTTTTCTGTGATTGCCCCTAGTCAAAATCTTACTTTTCTTATTCACAAATATTTTAGTCTTTTGAATAAAATATGCAGAAAGGGCTTTCATTTTACTTTAAATGCAGTTCTTTTTTTAAGGATCTTTTCTCTGCATGTTTCTGTATAGGGCAACTTCCACTTACATGTAATCATAACACTAATTTCTCAGGTTGTACTTCTGTGCAGTATTAGATCGTGGTGTCCTGGGCTAACACCTTTGGTGTGTCAACCCAGGACAGCTGCAGCTACTCCATATTGTACCTGCCAGCCATGCCCCCGCCACACAGCTTGGGCAGCACTTCCTATTTGCAGCCGCGGGGGAGTGGGGAGGTCCCGGCTGCAAATAGGAAGTGCTGCCCAAGCTGTGTGGTGGGGGCATGGCTAGCAGCCCAGCTGGGGGAGCAGGCCTGAGTCGGCAGGGCCCGTGGGTCCACCAGGTTTTCTCCTTTCTTCTGCACACTTTTGCCCGTCTCTCCACTGGCAAAAATTTTTAAATAACATGGACTCAATGCTTTTATTAGTTTACCATGGGTAATTGACACAGGTATGGACTGCTAATAACTTTAAAAGGCTTTAAAAGGGGGGCGTGGTTATGACGCGGAACTGAGCAGTCGCATCCTCTCAGGGCTCCGCACCCGGTCATCCCCATGAGCGATAATTAGCACTTACCCAGGCATATAACCCATCTGCAAGGAACGACTACGACCTCCGGAATATGACTAGAGGAGGAAGACCTAAGCGACAGGCTGCAAAAAGTAAAGTTTCTTCTCCTCAGTCTTCTCCGTCACACGCGGCCCCGAAATCCAAAATGGCCGCCAGCGCGAAAACATCACCTCAGGCCTCCCCACAAACGGACAAAGATTCCGATAAAGGGGACTCGGACATTGAACCGACGCCCACTTATTCAGGTGACGCGGTGCTGATTAACCGCTTTAAACAACTTTTACAGGCGGAACTGACGGCGGTAGCAACGCGGATAACAGACCACGTGACGCAGGAGCTCCGCGACCTGGGGAATCGTACTGAGGCAGTAGAGGACAAAGTGGACGAAGTGTTGTCCAAAGTAAACTCTCACGACCAACAGATAGCTGATCTACAAAAGCAGTTGACAGAGCTGCATGATCGGATGGAGGACTCAGAGAACCGGTCACGCCGCAATAACATTAGAATTCGGGGCCTACCCGACACGGTACAGGACCTACACTCTGAGATCCCACAACTACTGCTGGAACTCGTACCAGAGCTGACCCTTGACCAACTGCTCCTGGACAGGGTCCACAGGGCCCTTGGGCCTAAGATTCAAGGTGCCCCTCCAAAAGATGTTATAGCGAGGGTCCACTACTTCACCTCCAAAGAAGCAATCATGACTGCCTCCAGATCTGCTCCTGCCTTAGAATACAAAGGCCATAAGTATTCCATCTATGCGGATCTCGCATCTGTAACTATACAACGCCGGAAATCTATGAAGCCAGTGACCACCATACTGCTTTCTCACCGGATCCGATATCGCTGGGGGTACCCCTTCAAACTATCCTTCTCTCACCTCAACCATCAATACTCCGTCCTCACACCGCAGGACGGTCTAGAGCTTCTGACCCGTCTTAAGCTGTCTGGTTCATCACCCACCTCTTCAATACCTCCATCCCCTCCGAAGAGCGCTGACAACCGTCCCATCTCGCCCTTGTGGCACAACAATCCACCACATCATGGCTGAACTTCCTTGGCTCTGGGTAACTATTTTTCACGTTATCATAGGGGGTCCACCGGCTGGTAGTTCCCCCCCCGACCCGAAGGCCTTTGCTGTCCCGCATGGACGATAGCTGGACCTCGCTTTTGCTGGACGATGTTCCACGAATTTTTTCTATACGATTTCATATGCTTATTGTTTTCTGTTTACTGTTTAATGTTCTTTTTTCTCCCTTTTCTGTTTTGAACAACTGTCATATCCATGTAGAGGTACTAAGGTCACCAACTTACGGTTTACTGGTCACTTTGTGTTACATATCTGTTGTACTACCCATTAATTTAGACCCACCTTGCTATTGCCCACAACCCATATGTGTGATGCTGCACTCTCTCATAGGCTTTTTCTCATGGAATGCATGATGGCTTTACTTTGTGTTACACACAATGTTCAGGGCCTCAACTCCCCCTCCAAACGATCTATGGCCTTCCGTCATTATCACCAGCTGGGAGCTGACGTTGTGTTTTTACAAGAGACCCACTTCTCTAAAACCTCCACACCTAAGTATTTCCATCATGCGTACCGTCATGTCTACCTGGCTTCCTCAACTAAAAAAGCATAGAGGAGTAGCCATATGCATTCACAAGAGAATAAACTTTCAACTACAGGATTCCAAACTTGACCCTGATGGCCGTTTTTTGATACTAAATGGTCTCTTACAGGACTCACTTGTCACGCTAGCGGTGGTTTATGGGCCGAACGATCACCAACCCACCTTTTATAAATCATTTTTTACGTTGTTAGACGAATGCAGAAGGGGTCCCACTGTAATAGGTGGAGACTTCAACGAAGTCCTTAATCCCCATATAGATAGACAAACCCAAGCACCAAGGTCCCATTACAAACGAATGCATGGTCCCCATTACTTTGCCAAGCTATTAAATAACCATGGGTACGTTGACGTATGGAGAGAATGCAACCCCCAACTAAAAGATTTCACTTTCTTTTCCTCCCCTCACAACTCTTTTTCCAGAATAGATATGGTCCTTTTGCAACAACACCTAACCCCTCTGATCTTACACTCACAGATACGCTCTTGTTCCTGGTCCGACCATTCCTTGGTTATTGTGCGATTATCTAATTTGGTCCACAAACCACAATCCTTCACTTGGAGAATGGATGACCACTTGCTTTCGGACCCTCACCTCACTGCTACTATACAACAGGAACTAAAACAATATTTTACTACCAATGCTAATCCCGATATCTCTAGTCCCATTCTCTGGTCTGCTCATAAAGCATTCATTAGGGGGGTGCTTATACAGCTTAGAGCTAGGCAATCAAAAGCAAGGAAGGAAAACATCAACAACCTCACCACTGAATTACAGAGTAAGGAGGACCTCCTTAAACTGAATCCCAGGGACCTCCCGCTCAAAAGACAGGTAGTCCAACTCCGTACCCAAATAAATTTGCTGTTAACAGAACAAGAGGTCAAACGACTACAGTGGGTTAAACAAAAGTATTTCCATAAGGCAAATAAAGCTGACACCATGTTAGCCCGTCGCCTTTCTAATAAATCCTTGCACTTTCCGTTTACCCAAATCAGGGCAAAAAATGGCCAGTTAACAGCAAACCCTCTCAAAATTGTCCAGGAATTTGCTTCCTATTACCAGACTCTGTATAAAAACCAAGGTCCAGTTGAGGGACAGAAAATCGATGATTTTCTGAGACAACATAACTTGCCACACCTGTCGGAACTACAGATTGAAAGCCTATCAGCCCCCATAGACCCCCTGGAAATACAACAGGCTATCAAATCCCTCAAAATTAGGAAAACTCCAGGTCCCGATGGCTTGTCGGGGAAATATTACAAAACTTTCGCCCCTCTGCTAGCACCTTGGCTGCTCAATCTTTTTAATGATATTCTGCAAGGCAAGCACAATTTCCACCCTGAAACTCTCACCTCCCGCATAGCAGTGATCCCTAAGCCTGACAAGGACCACACCAATTGCAAAAACTTTCGTCCCATATCTATACTGAACCTGGATATTAAGCTCTTGGCAAAAATTATGGCTTCGAGATTGAACCTTATACTGAGTTCCTTAATTCATAGAGACCAATCTGGCTTTATCCCTGGCAGGCAAGTCTCGGATAACTTACGTAGAATTGTCAACCTCCTACACCTTGCGCAGGTAGGGAACACCCCCTCTATGCTTTTATCATTAGACCTAGAAAAAGCGTTCGATACGGTGTCATGGGTCTACCTACGCAAAACTTTAGCTAGCAGTGGTTTTCCTACTCCTTTCCTTAACGTTATTAAGGCGCTTTATTCCCAACCCACAGCATCAGTGCACCACATGGGTTTCAGCTCTCCTACATTTTCAATTGAACGGGGCACACGTCAGGGGTGCCCATTGTCCCCCCTGCTGTTTGCCCTGGCTATTGAACCTCTAGCTATAGCAATCCGGGCCCAGCCCAAAATTACGGGCATCAAGGTGGGTAAGGTGGATTACAAATGTGTACTGTATGCTGATGATATTATGCTCACGGTCTCCCACCCTATGTCATCCCTTCCATTTCTCTATAACGAACTTCAACTTTTTTGGACTATATCTGGGCTCCATATCAATGCGTCCAAAACTGAAGCTCTTAACATTAATATCCCCCACCACACGGCTAAACTTCTGGAACTTAACTTTCAACTGCAGTGGCAGCTGAAAACTATAAAATACCTAGGGGTTCATATCCATAAGGATTACAAAGCTCTTGCACCAAGCAACTACAACA
Source organism: Xenopus laevis (assembly GCF_017654675.1). Lineage (NCBI taxonomy): Eukaryota > Metazoa > Chordata > Amphibia > Anura > Pipidae > Xenopus > Xenopus laevis. Next base: position 36,635,320 of record NC_054384.1, on the reverse strand, counting down.
GAACATCACAGAGGATTTTACAAATGATTTCCTCTTGGAGCAACCTGAAACTTTCCTGGCTCGGGCGGATCTCGGCTATTAAAATGTCAGCCTTACCCCATCTGTTGTACCTTTTCAGAACGCTCCCGATCTCTCCTCCTGCCGGAATGTTGATTTCCCTCCAACGAGCTATCAATGCCTTTGTCTGGGATCGGAAAAAGGCCCGTCTTAATTTTTCCACAGCAACTAGACATAGGAGCAAAGGTGGCCTGGGAATTCCCAACCTGAAAAATTATTTTCGTGCAGCTCAATTGAGTTCAATGGTAGACTGGCATCGCTCGACTGATATCCCCCTGTGGGTCCACATCGAATAGGAGACACTTGGAGAGGGCTCCATTAGGAACCTCCTATGGACCAGAGCACAGATCAAGAAGAATGGCACTAATCCAATCGTCTTCCACTCACTACAGCTATGGAAGACGGTGCTTTCTGCCCAGGGACTTCGCTCCCCGCATACTCCGGCAGCACTGTTCGAAGCGAACACTGACTTTCCTCCAGGGTCCCACTCGGGTTCTTTTTTTTGGTGGTCGGAACATAACCTCCGTTCAATTCACTCGTTGACTAAATCTGGGGAACTACTAACGTGGCAACAACTACGTGATAAATATGATATCCCACAGAGCGAATTTTTGCGCTATCACCAAACCAGGCACTATATACATGCCTTATGGAAGGAGAAAAAGTTCCCGGCCCCTACCTTATATGAAAGGATGTGCTTGCAGGACTTTCCTCAGAAACGTTCCATCTCTATTATATATGATCTTCTCAATCATCCTACCCCCTTGAAGCACCTGGGGTTTATAGCTGCTTGGGAAAAAGACTTACGAATTTGTATGGAGGAGGATCAATGGCTGGATATAATTAGGGATGCCACCCATTGTTCTATTAACATTGCTATCCAGGAAACCTCTCAAAAGATACTGCACCAATGGTACCTCGTACCTACTAAACTAGCGAAATGGTACCCAACTAGCTCCCCATTGTGTTTCCGGAACTGTGGTCACCAAGGTACCTTTATGCATATCTGGTGGGAATGCCCCAGAGCTGCCAGATTTTGGATCCGCATATACACTTTAATAACTAACGTTATTGGTCTGTCGCTCAGGAAAAACCCGGCGGAGGCACTGATTCATAAGAGGATCCCAGGAGGAAATAAACATATACGGAAATTAATCACCCACATTTTTTCAGCCTCCAAACAGGTTATAGCATCCTCATGGAAATCTTTGATTCTGGACTTCCACTTGGTTAAAACCAAATTAGATAACATGCTCCTCCTGGAAAAAATGACCAGCATACGTATGGCCTCCCAGAAACAATTCTACAAAGTTTGGACACCGTGGATGGCGTACCGGAACGTTTTGCCCACTTAACGGCCCCCCCCTTTTTTTTTTTTTTTTTTCTTTCCCTTGACCCACAATGGAAGGGATGACATAACCTCTTATACAATGTACCCTTTTCCACAGAGTGCCCGCCTCTTGCCCGCCTTGATGTTTCCTTTGGTGTGTCCTCTACCCTCTTACTGCTTTGTCAACCACTATGACAGTACTCAAAAAGGTTTGAAACAAAACTGTTTATTGTTGTTTATTGTACGGTTCGGATGACAATGTGGAAGTACTATGTGTCTTCAGAGTTCTGTAGGCTGGGATACTCCCAGTGACTACAAATCTAGAACCACGTTTGTGTACAATTCCTTTCTTTGTCTTTTTATTTGCAAATAAAAATAAAAATGAAAAAAAAAAAAAAGGCTTTAAAAAATGTTTAGAATGCAAATTGCAAAAGTGCCCACAAATGCACCTTGAGCAAGTTTACTTTATTACTATAATTTTGTTTTTACTTTGGATAACCATTAACTTTTTTGGGAGTCTTTCCTTCCCATAAAAAATTAAAGAATGAAATCAATTTTTTACATAAGCAAATTACATTAAAATTTTTCATGAATGCAGTGGAATACATTTTGTGTAAATGTATATTGGCTGTTAAAATATGTACACAAAACCACCATATATATATATATATATATATTTATATATATATATATATATATATATATATATATATATATATATATATATATATATATATATATATATATATATATATATATACACACACATATACAGTATGTTCAGAACACTGACAAGAGTCCTGAGCCACATAAACTTTAATACAGGTATGGGATCCGTTATCTGGAAACGTGTTATCCAGGAAGCTCCAAGTCACAGAATGGGCATCTCCCATAGACTCCATTTTATTCAAATAATCCAAATTTTTTAAAAATGATTTCTTTTATCTCTGTAATAATAAAACAGTAGCTTGTACTTGATCCCAACTAAGATATAATTATTCCTTATTGGAAGCCACACCAGCCTATTGGGTTTATTTCATGTTTACATGATTTTTTAGTAGACTTAAAGGTATGAAGATCTAAATTATAAAAAGATCCATTATCTGAAAAACCCTAGATCCCGAGCATTCTGGATAACAGGCTCCTGCATCATGACTAACAATGAGAGTAAGTAGAGAGCTGCTATACCACAAAATGTTTTCTTTCAGGGTTTTTGTTTTCTGAACAAACAATTTTTAGAGCAAATTCTGAACAAAACAATCCTCACTTTTAATAATAAGAACATCTCATTTTCAAGTTTTCCATTTATATAACATTTAAAGGATGAGTGACCTTTTAAAATAAGTGAATGTAAAACTGATGAAAGTTCTATTCTAATTACTCTGCAGTTTGCATTAATATTTGTATTTTTAAATTACAAGATATTAAGGCATACATGTACTGTTTCTAATGTTTTTCCAGAAGAACATCAGACCAGCCCTGTTTCTTTCTCCTGACAACTGTCTCGACTAAATCATGGTCAGAAACTGACCAGCAGGTTTTGTGGTTGTAACAAAATTTTTCATATTAACAGTACATGTATCCTTTAATATCCTGGAATTGAAAAAAAAATAAGGTATGTTATTTGCAAAAATGCTTAGAATAGTACTCTCACCAATTTTACATCCACTTATTTTAAATGTTTACTTATGCTTTAAGCAGAAATTTTGTCTGGATCGGTTGGTTTACTTTTGACATTGTACACACCACACCAATAATGAAAATTAAGAGTTCAGAGAGCACTATGGCTCAAAATTGGTCAAAGTATTACAAGTATAAGGCTTAAAGAGATACTGACACTGAAACCATTAAACTGTTTTCCATCTATATCAGGGCTGTCCAACTGGTGGCCCGCGACCCCCCCATATGTGGCCCTCCACATCAAAGTCTGCCTGCTGTGTCTGTTTACCATTTGTAAGATTTAAAAGGTATCACTACAGGGAGTAACTGGCCCCTGCATTGTTTAAACCTCAAATTCAGACTGTAATCCCTGTGTGTGTCATACTTTGCCTGCTCTTTGCACCCTGTGTTTGCCATACTCTGCCTGACCTATGATCCCTATGGAACATAAGCCTAGTATTTGTTCTGGGGGTTTGTTAGCATTTGAAAAGTATTGTTAGGGGCCCCTAAGATGTTTAATCATATGCTGGGGTACTGTATTATACACAGGGGAGGAGGAGGTATATGGATTTAAGGGTATGTCTTAATATGACTTAATTTTTTTCACATATGAGTGGCATCCCTGCCGGTGCCGGGCCAAGGTAGTTTGGCACCCTAGGCAAGCACTTCAATCAGCACCCCCCCTGTCCTGCACTACCATATCCCTCCTTACCATGATGGTTTATAAATAAAGAAAGCAAGAGAAAGTACAACACTTATTAATTTATATTACTGCACCCTGTACCTGTACCAGAAAGCCCAGCAGCCATCCATCATACTGCCCCCCATACCTGTACCAGTAGTCATCCATTAAACTGCCCCCCATACCTGTACCAGCAAGCTCAGTAGCCATCCATCATACAGCCCTCCAGCAGCCATCATATTGCCCCCAATATTTACCTGTGCCAGCAGCAGCCAACAATAAATCTGATCACATCATATTTCCCCCAAGTATTTATGTACCTGTGCCAGTGCCCAGCCCAGCAGTAACAGCAAACCCAGCATTAACAGCAAACATATGGCCCCTGGCCCAAATCTGTACCTGGCTGTGCCAGCAGGAAGCTTCACACTTTCACAGTAATAGAAAGAATGTCTTCAGTTCAGTGCAACTGTGCAAGGCTGAGAGCAGCAAGTGCGAGCCACACCAAGCAGGCCGCCAGCTCTCTGCCACCCAACCGCATCAGTGACGTCATTGATGCGTATACGCACGTTGCGCTGCACTGCCGCACTGCACAGAGGGAGCTATTACTTGCTGGCAAGAGGGAGAAGGTGAAGGAGGGGAACTGCACCCGACTGAGTGACCATGATTACTGAAACAAATTAATAAATAAACGCTTGAAAAAAATAAAAAGAGTTTAAAAAAAACCCATTAAAAGTGAATCCCTCAATGATGGTGTCCTAGACAGCCGCCTACTCTGCCTACCCCTAGTTCTGACCCTGATCCCTGCAGTGAGCACCAACTATTTGTTTTTTTTAGTGTGCTATTAATGTGGACATGGTCTTGCGGTAACATGGGTGTGGTTTAAAGTGGGTGTGGTCTAAAACAGGGAGTGGCTAACACTGGCTTCCATTATCAGCCCTCCACCATGTAGATTAGAAACATTCCGGCCCTCTGTACCATATAAATTGGACAGCACTGATCTATATCATAACAATGTCTTTGCATGCACTTTAACTTAATTTTCCCATAAAAGTAGGCCTGGTGATTTTAAATTACCTACCCCATGTTCCTCAATGAGGGAATGACATACTGTATTTGTGCTGCAGTAGTCCAGTAGTGTTAGACATTCCAACTGGCAGTTTAAAAAAGGGAAAGTTGAGTTGGCAAAACAGTCAGGTTTAGGAACTTCAAAACAAGCATAATGAACTATAGGTACCTTAATATTCTGAAGAGTAGTTTTTTAGTATCAATATCACTTTAGGCCAGTGCCACACACGGTGCATCCTTGGCCCACAGATATTAAAATTGTTCAAGGAAGCAAAATAAAGAAAAATAGATCTATTTTCCAAGAAATGAGCCCACCCTAAAACAAATGTGGCATGGGCTTCAAATAGTTAAAAACATTTTTTTTTAAAAAATATATTCAACTTTTAAACCCAATCCCACTTTAAAAAATGAAAAAACACCAGTGTTTTGTCTTTTTTATGACTTTTTGACCTACATTGACATAAGATTGGTGAGGATGTAGCGAAATTCATTAGCGATGAGCTCTTTTGCTAGCAAATTGTCCTCTACACCTTTTAGTAAATTGGCAATGCCCCAGCGAAGTGTCATCTTGGCAACGGCCTCTTCGCCCTTTAGTAAATTTGCCCCATGGTCTGAACCCTGCTTAGAACATGACAGTGGTATAAATAAATGGTGTAAAATATATAGTATACTGAGCTATAGTATCAGCACAGAAAATGAGTATTCATTTTAGATGTTGTTCTTGCTAGCCTTTGGACAGGGCAGGTAGTCCCACAGTTTATCAGTGGTGAATATTTCACACTAGAATCTCTCCAAGACATTATTATGTGCCCCTTGCCTTCCACATCAGCCAATCAGATCCCTCCACCTGTCTATTTAAGAAGCTATCTGAGTGCCGTTTGCAAGAAATTGGCAGCAAGGGAACCTTATTTTTTCTATGAAGAATAGTTGTAGCATAGTGGAAATAAGCTTCTCTAACAAGATAGGCCACTGCTTATGTTATTGAAGAGCTAAGCATGCCCTAACTGCAATTTAATTTTACCTTCCCAATGACTCCAATGCATTTGGCAAAATGTTGCTGTTTCACAAATTTTTCCACACATTTGCAAATTTTTCAGAGAAAGAAATAGTCCAGTTTCGCTCAATTCTCGTACTAATAATTTTTATTACAGTGCTTTCATATCAGGGCTTTTAAATATATCCTTCAAATCATAATTTTAGCTTTCCTACCTTTGAATGTTTGAAAGTGCACAAAGGCAGATCAGCCCATGAATGTTTGCTCTTCAGGGAGATAATCTCAGACACAGAGCCATCCTAATGAAATCTGTATAGCTGAGAGGTTATTACAGTCTGCTGTACAACATTGAGCCCTAATCTCCTAATATTTCAGATGGAAAAGCTGGAAATAGCTTCCATTTTCTCTATATTGGCAGCATGTAAAAGGATTCTGTTCTCATTAAACTAAGTAACACTGGCACATTTTCCAATTTAATTCTGCATCATCTGTGCAATGTGCACTGATTTTCTAAATCCAGATCTGTATCCGTTCCTGTTGCCCATTTTATAAATAAAGAAGGATTATCTGAATACATTTGTGTAAGGGTAAATCTGAGTTTGTCAGGGCTGCTGAGAAGAGAAAAGAAAAAAAGGTCAAGCAAAGATAACTAGGATTAGAAGAATACGCATAAGATTGCAATAATCTAGTCTTGTATATTTGGAATAGAATGGTTTGCAGTGTCACATAAGAAACTAATTTATTATGTGAGTTGACACCATTCATAAAGGGGCAGATTTATCAAGAATCAGAATTTAATTGATGGTCAAATTCGACTAAGGAGTTATTCAAATTCGATTTGAATTTGATTTTCGAGATTTATCATTTAAATGATTTATCTGGCCTTTTAAGAACTCAAATTTGACTATTCGCCAACTAAAACCTGCCGAATTGCTGTTGAAGTCAATGGGAGAGATTCAGGGATCAATTTTGAGTTGTTTGCAGCCTTCCTAACATAAAAAAAACCTCAAATTGTGTTTTTAAAACTCAAATCAAATTCGATTAGAGTTTTCAGGTTCATCTGAGTTTTAAAAAATTTGATTATTTTAATACATTTTGATTGGTGGAATTTCGAATTTAGGGGAGTTTTTAAAAACTCACATGAATTTGAAATTTGACCTTTGATATATGTGCCTCCATAAGTAACTTGTGCCAGAGGCCACTTTTTCTACTTCTGCATAGTTCTGAAGCTGCTGTGACCATTCTCAAGGACACCTACTGGAGAACCCACAAAACCCAACATCAATAAGTTCACCATTCTTTTGTTTAAAGACTCATGTGCAGATGTCATTTTGATGCCCAACACTGGAAATACCGCAATTTTAACTCTGAAAAGATTCAGCAAATTTGCATCCAGTGTCAGTATAAAGATTTTACAGCTTCGGTTTGATTTAGTTTTGGATGGGAGATACAGTAGAGTCTAAGAAAGTGATAGCTTCTCCCTAATATAATATTTTGCCTTCCTGGTGCCTTCCACCAGTTTTTGTACCCTCTGAGCCATTTTCAGCTACTATTCGTTATGGAATTATATATTTCATGCATTTAAATGGAACTAAATTAGATGCAATGCTCTTTTTACCTTTGCATTAAACTTACTTACTTATTTTAACGGTATCATGAAAATGTTTGCCTGTAAGTGGTAGATTCAGCTCAGTTTATTCCTCATAACTCAAAAATCAATAGGATTCAAAGTACACAAAAATATAGCCATGCATTTTCAAAACAAATTGGATTTTTACAAAGATACAGTGTGTACAAACATAACACCTATTTTGTCATGATATTTCTCAAACATTAAAAGTTTTATACTTATTTCCCATATTCCAGCTAAAGTGAAGCTGCATGGTTACTATATTTTATTGCCTCTTTTTCGCAAATAGCCAGAATACCAGTGGAATGTTGTGAGTCATTGAACATTTCCTACTTTTTCATTCTGAGAAAGAGTTAGAGCTAAAATGAGTTCATTTAAAATTGCCACTGGGCAGAATATGTAGCCTTGGAGTTCAGAAGAACATAAAAGAATTTTATCATTCTATCTAGTTATCAGAGCAAAATGTTTCTGTGAAGTAATGTGCTTTAGCAAGTCATGGCTCATTTTAATATGTTACAAAAAAGTCTTTCTCAATGTGCCCATGGCAGTGGTTAGGCTTTCAATCTTTTCTAGTGCTAACAGTTTGATGTAAGATGCACTCTGGGACACGCTTACTCCAATTGTTCATCAGTATTCCTTTGCTATTTTCAGGCTACAGGACTTTCTTTAAGAATGTGTGCTATGCGTCATCAGCCCACCAGCCCCACACAATTATAACTTGCCTCATTGAGAAATATTATCAACTAGTAACCTATCTGACACTCCATGATGAGATTTTTTTCTCCGAACAACCCCAACCCCCTCAAGCCTTTGTTCCCAGGGTATATTGTGCATCTCTGGCTGACTTATAGTAAAACTCTATTGTATATAGTACAGATGAGCAAAGTAGAAATGAGTAAACCTACCCCTTATTACAGAAAAGGTTCAATGGAAATGTTTTGGTGGTTGTGTTGCTGTTTGCAAAATAGTCAATATGTTATTTTATATAAAGCTATGATTGCTGCCCTTTCTGCAGTTCACAAACATAAGGGGGCAGATTTACAAAGGGTCGAATTGAATTTTGTAAAAACTTCTAACTAATTTTTGGGTAGTTCGGCCATCAAATAGGCCTATATTCAACTTCGACTCGAAGTAAAAAAGTTCGACTTCGAAAATCGAAGTACTGTCTCTTTAAAAAAGTTTGATTTCGACACTTTGCCACCTTAAACCTGCCGAATTGCAATGTTAGTCTATGGGGACCTTCTAGAACCTACAGCCAACATTTGGCTAAGTTTTTAGAAATTGAAGGAAAATCGTTCGATGAAATCATTCTAATCGTTCGAATGATTTGCATGTATCTACTTTTTGGGGCCAATAAAGAAAATTTGATGCACTGATCTTCAAGTGTGGTGTGCTACAGTGTACCTGGTTTGCTGAACGATTTGACTTTGATTGAAAACGGCCAAAATCGATAAAAAAAAACTTCTACTTTGACATTCGAAAGCGAAGTAATCCAATGGAAAAAAAATCCAGTGGAAAAAACTTCGAAATTCGACCCTTGATAAATCTGCCCCCAGTTGAAATTGTATTCACTGCATTATGCATCTCTGCACAGCCTGCCAACTTCCTCTTACTTTTACAAACTGCATCCTTAGAATATGTCTCCAAACTGCCTTTACTCTCATACATATTTTAATTTTCAAATAGCTGTAGTTGTTACAAAAACTGCAATTAACAGACATTTTTCCACCACTGACACACCTACATACACACAAAAAAAATCTATGTGGATGGCCAAACTAGAAAAGCAATTGACTAATTATTTAAGCCACCGCCTGACATGACTAGTGTAGCTAAAATGGGTTTGGATTGGAAGTTTCTTGGTACTATGAGACCAACAGTAGCTTCCTGATCAATGGGGCTCAGACATCTACTGAAATTGATTAAACATGTAATTGGGTAAAGAATAATAAATTCTGATTTAGTATCCACTGTAGGCAGAAAAACAGATTTATTTTTATTTTTTAGACAGATTTTTTTTATTATTATTCAGACAGATTCAGATTTTTACATTCTTGCATGCCCAGAGACTGGAATATGAATAGAAGAGGCCTGAAAAGAAAGATGAATCAATACAACATGTAGCCTTCTAGAGGATTTGTTATTTAGATGGGGTCTGTGACCCCCATTTGAAAGCTCGAAAGAATCAGAAAAAGACGACAAATAATTCAAAAAACTAAAAAATATAAATAAATAATATAGACCAAGTGAGAGGCTTCTTAATACCAGCCATACTAAAAAGTTAACCTAAAGGTGAACCACCCCTTTAATGTGTTTGAAAGCACTCTAAATAATAACATACATATTTATATTTTTGGAAGAATGGCATGCATTTACATTTTCTTCATGTTTAATTATGTTTATATTTTTATTTTTGGAGGGATTGCTCTATTTGGTACCAGCAAACACAGTAAATATATGGCGTATATAAGTATCCCATAGCATGCTCTTGCTACATTTAATAGCGTCTGTTTGAACAAACTGATGCCTAAAATTTTCTAGCATGAACCAGACATTCATCTTCAATTACAGTCTTTGGAATTGATATGATTTTCCTTCTGGGAAAATTAATATTTCCAGAAACAAAGAGGGGGGATGTTTTTATGTATGTATTTTCCAAACCCAAAGAACTATTACTTTTGCCAGGAATGCTAAAATGAGTAGCCTATAAAACTTGCTGCCTCTCTATTTAGTAATTCTGCTGTGTAATGGGGGTTATTAAACTCTTATTCTGCACATATCTGGGGAATTATATAATGCAGATGGATTTTCTCCTTAGTTTCTAGTTCAAAATAATACTTGTTAAAACAACTGAAAAGCTATTAATATTTTACAGTGGAATAAATGGTTTAGTTCACCTTATGATACGGTTTCTGTAGGTCGGCAGATGCAACAGCTTTAAATGTGTATTTCTGCCATCATTATCAACATAGCTTGCATATGCATAATTAATTTACATCACAAGATTGAATGATGCCATCCCCACATATATAATATAATTCATCAAGAAAGGCCATCTCCTGCCAAATAATATTTTATTCATATAAGAATGAGAGAAATAAATTGAGGTCATAAAAATGTCATATTAGAAGCTCAGAAAGCGAGTAGAGGTAAATTCACATTTGCTGGGGTCAGATACTCAAGACTGTGTAGGTCAAAGCATACAAAATGATGTATGTGCTTAACTGTACATACACATAAATTTGTATATGTCATCCTATTGCATGGGTATCGTCTAATGATACTTCTAAATGTCCTGTTCATAATTCCCCTATCCTTTTTTTATTATTTATAACGTAATAATAATGATCACTATTCCACTGCTCTTCCATTTATAAATTATTGAGATGTCTAGCTGCCGCCATGCAGTGGAAATGATGAATGCCTAAAGTTTTATTTTGCGCTCTATGAATACAGTGAATACAAATGTATTTTAACATCCACATTTACCCCAGAGAAAGAGCAACACAAATCAACTATGACTAGCTCTTTATAGATTCATCTCTTAAGAAATATTAAGCATCAGATGTATGAAATATTGGACTGAAGAATCCACAAAAAAGTTTCTATTTAGATCTGTTTTAATATTTAACACATTTATCATACCCCAAAATTGCTTTTCTACAGAGTATTAGTGCTAAGCGCTCTTAACCAGTAGTACACTAAACACTTATATACTGTATATATATATATATATATATATATATATATATATATATATATATATATATATATATATATATATATATATATAAATATATATATATATATATATATATAAATATATATATATATATATATATATATATATATATATATATATATATATATACTGTATATATATATTTGTAAAGCCTTCCTTAGTAGCTTATAGGTAAAATCACAGAACATGGCTTCCCTGTACAAATACATAACCTCAATGCTACTTTCAGAGTAGGATTAAATTTCCAATCATTTTAGGCTTTTTTCCCCATATGTAATCAACAATCTCCTTATCACTGTTAGATCACAAGGGTTGTGTACATATCCCAAGAGATTTATCAGAGCTTTAACAACATCCCTTGTAACAGATGGGAATGTCAAGGGGGAATGTCAATGTGTTTAGAGACAAGGGGACTGAGAAACAGACACTTTTTAAGTCATTCTTTTTGTTATACAACTGTGACTACAAGATAGAAGTGTAAAAGTAATATTAAGGGCTTTAAAACCTGGAGTTATGAAATGACAGTGTTACTAACTTGGTAATTGGTTTAGACACTAAAAAACACCAAACAAAATATTTAGGACATCATCATCACTGACCATAATTCCCTGCCCAAGAAGAAGCCAAAAAGAGAAAGAGCTCATCAAGCGTTAATCCGTCATCAAAACAACTATGCAATAAAAGCTCCATGTAAACCTCTAAAATGTGCCTTCATACCAAGAATAACTTGGCACAATCAGAAATGCTAACACATATCATGGCAGCAGCACCCTCAACTCAGTATAGCACCAAAGAAACTTTGCATATTACATATATAATGACTTGCTACATTTCAGTCAATTACAATACATTAAAATGTAAACAGTGAAACATAACTGCACCCCATTAATGCTCTTTTGGGTGCAAGTAATTTCAAATAATTTTTTATCAGCCAGTCTGCTAAATGGGTCATATTTGCTGGGCAAAAACCTTTACCTGTTTTTTGATGCCACGGCCCATAACTGGTTCTGTTTTCCATGTATGTACCATTTTCCTGTTCTCAGGGGAAAACTGTCTTGTTCTGAACATCTGTCTTGGGAAACTTTCTATTACCAGTAAGACAAAAGGCTAGAGATTTGGTCACTCTTTGTCTTTATCTCATAGAAACAACCATTGTGTAAAATCATGTGCATTTGCTAATTAGGAGTTCAGTTATATATAGACCTGCCCTAATGAGTTAAACTGTCATTTGTAAGGGGAGTCATTATGAGTGCTTACCCTATCAGAGCATCAAGTCCTATTTGAGTTCGCATGAACATGGAAACATTTTAAGCAAAATGTGTAACTGTTCCAAAAAAAAATTAGTTTGCATCTAAATAAATTGGGATGAATTTTAATCCTAAAAAACCTGCAGTGACCACCACCATAAACCCCTAAATGCATTTTTGCTGCTACTATTCTAGCTTCTAGGAAATACACTTGGCAAGTTCTATGGTTTCAGTTAAAAAGGAAACCTTTCAAATTAGCAGTGATAGGAGCTGCAAAAGACTGAACCATTGGCAAGTATTTTCTTTCTTTTAATGTGCAAGTTTCTTGCCCTAGTATACACTACCTCCAATTAACAACAATTAATTTAGCATTATTGTCCTATAACATATTCCTTGTTACATGTGGTGAGTACTTACTTACTTACTTACGTTAGAGGAAGCTTAAACCTGTTGTGCCCAGGAGCTTTAAGTAGTGCAATGTAAAACTGCCTCTCTATAACCACAATAAATACAACACATTATTATATACTGTATCCCTTTAACTCTAAGGGGTTTAACAACCCAAACGACCTACCACTTTTTGTCATTATTTAACCATTAACAGCTTCTATAAAACACTTTGGTTACTAAAATAAATAAAGTTAATTGTGTGTTTATCATTTCCTATTAGGATGTTCTTTTCTCAAATTTCTCCAAATCTTAAATTGTTGTGTGCTAAATCAGGAATTTTACACACTAGAAGTAATCTCGAATAATGAAGAAAAAATGATGGGACATTGCTTTCACAATAACATCAGATTATTTACATGGTTCAGCCATGCTCTGTAGATTTACATGCAGCAGACCATAAATAGTTAAGTGGGTGTCCTGTTTTCTGTCTCATTCAAGCTGTTATCCCTCTGCAGATCATACCAACTCAGAGTATAGTAGGGAGGAGAGTGATTGCTAGTATTAGACTAACCAGGAATACTGCTCTGGGGAAAGCCACATTTCTTTTTCTTTCTTACTTTTTTTTTCCTTTGTTTTTTCTGTTTTATTTTTTTATGAACAAAACTAAATATTTACATTTTGTTTTTTGAAGTCATCTTAGGAAATAGTTATGAAGACATCAGACATCCTGGATGTTACGTTATGTTTTTAACTTTCCAAGTTAATTTTATTTGACGCCAAAAGACAAGCTTTAGATCTTCATTCTACTATGGGAGGTAAGTGTTATTCATATTATTTGTTTGACGCAGCCTGTCCTATATATACCATAGATTATACATTGAGGCACATGATTTTGGGGAAATGTCCTTTAAGTTTATCTGTCACTTCTATAGAGCTTAGAATTTGAATGCTTTTTAGTAATCAATGTGCCCAGTGGACCTGTCACATGAAATAATGGTCCACAGACCATTATAAACATATAACTTTGAGAAAACATTTCTTTTTTTTTTGACAAGTGAATATGAAAGTTGTATATGTCTATTTCAGCTCAAATCTGCAGTACAATGTTATAGAATAGTTTAAAATGTAAAGGCAACCCAGTTCCAGCAAATTACTGTGTCATTTGGGTAGCTTTTGTGCATTGATGGGTTGAGATTTTAACCTGATGTTTGTGCAAATTTTGGAGAGGTAATTTTGATTTTCCTGCCCAAACCATAGCTGAGGATGCTCCAATTTATATCCCCACAGCTGATTTTTATTGCTAGCTCCCTTACAGCCTATGGCTATTGCATATTGCATCCATGCAAACAAAAAGTTGTCACCTACAAAACCAAGCACAATTCAGGGGTGCATGTAGTATTTTAGTATTTATAGTATATTGGGATGCTGTTTCCCTTTTTAAGAAATCATTTGTCCTTATCAACCCCATTTAGTACTATCGTGCAATCCGAATCAAACCACCTAATCTGATCCAAATACTTGGATCTGTGTAGTGGCTCTTTCAGTTACTAAATAGTATTAAACTGCCAAGGAGCTAACTTGATTCCACTGGTTGGATGATTTTATTATTTTGGACACACCAAGGGGCCGATTCACAAAGGGTCGAATATCGAGGGTTAATTAACCTTCGATATTCGACTGGGAATTAAAATCCTTCGACTTCGAATATCGAAGTCGAAGGATTTTAGAGCAAATAGTGCGATCGAAGGATTATTCCTTCGATCGAACGATAAAATCCTTCGAAACGAACGATAAAATCCTTCGAATCGAACAATTCGAAGGATTTTAATCCAACGATCGAAGGAATATCCTTCGATCAAAACATTGAGTTCGGTAGCTTTTAGATGGCGAACTAGGGGGTCGAAGTTTTTTCTTAAAGAGACAGTACTTCGACTATCGTATGGTCGAATGGTCGAACGATTTTTAGTTCGAATAGTTCGATTTGTCGTAGTCGAAGGTCGTAGTAGTCCATTCGATGGTCGAAGTAGTCCAAAAAACACTTTTAAATTCAACGTTTTTTTACTTCGAATCCGTCACTCGAAGTTAGTGAATCGGCCCCCAAATATCATACCTACCTCTTTTCTGTTTTTATTGACCTCTCTAAAGTCCAATGTTCTCTATGCATGTAAATAATAAAATAATAAATAATAAAAATGTTGACTTTTCTGAAATAGTTGGGCATCAAATATGTGTTATATAGCAACATTATAACCCAGCTCTTTAATCACTTGCTTAAAAACATTGCAAGATACTCCAGGCAGTTTAAATGGTTTATTTATTACTTATGTGTTTAATTTAATAAACTAGAACAACAGAACAGTCTTCAACTGGCTATTTATATAATCATGTTCAGTTATAATGTGAATGATGACTTTTACGGAAGGAATATGTGATGACACTATATGATCAGAATTTTGCATAAAACCTTTACATGTGAAAAAAGGTATAAAAGTTAAACTGGCTTGGCATAATAGAATTCCTAATCACCCCTTGGCTGCACAAATAATCATCCTATTTAAAATAAACAAAAACTTTTGGTACTCTGGCTCTGGACCAGAACATATAAAGGGAAAGTAAACAACTCCAGTGTTGGTTTCTAAGTGAAGCCCCCTGCATAATAGCCCCTTTACTACTGTATCAATGCAAAAATGAAGTGTTGCCCCATATCTGATGGTGAAATTTAAATCTACGAAGCAGAGTCCTGGCTTCCAGGTCAGCAATCAGCAAGATGGAGACTGGGACCACACATAACCCCAGGAAATATAGTGGCTGCTAGCTGTTGTGCAGCTCTACATGTCTCCAGGAAGTATGATTAACATTCCGGCTCAGGTTGATGTGGTTGGGAAGGGTGTAGTGGGTAGCTGTGTAGGTTGGCTGTCTGCTTTTCCCTGTGTTTACTATAGTGTCAGAGTCAAAGCTTTCTCTTATGCACTACTTGTTGACAATACTAGGCTCCTATGGCCATGATGGAACTGTGTGAGTTCCCTTCAGACCAAATATAGACAGGATTGCATGTCTGCTCTGTTGAGATGCCTCTCCACCCCAAGGCTCCAAAGGTGCTGCAAAGCCTATATTAGCTGCTTGGTAATATTTTGCTATTTATGGCTACATTTGCATCTTGATAATCCATAAAAACCTAGTAGGCAAAGAGCAGACATATCAGTACAATGGCGTTGAGGCCTCTGCTGTGAACTGATCAAATGTAGATAAAAAAGGCATTGCAGTCAAACCATGCCTGCATTAAGCTTTACTGGTATATTTACTGATCATGTGGGTGCAATTTTGTTTCCTCAGTATGGACTAAGGTGCCCACTTACCAAAGTCTGTTACCGTCAACTATAATTAATCTACCAATAACGCTACACATTTTTTTGCCAAAACTACTGAAGCACAATGCAACATATTTGTCTTGTGATAGGTTGCGTTATTTAGGAAAGCATACCAGAACATTTCAGTTTTACTTCTGCCCAATATTGAGTTTCTCTTTTGGTCAGACCCAACAGTCATGACATGCATTCTGCTGATTGAATAATTGAAACATTAATTGAGGCAGGGTCAGACTTTATTATTATTATTATTAACATGTATTTATATAGCGCCAACATATTGCGTAGCACTGTGACTTGGTGGCCCAGGGCTGCTGTCGCAGGCCCCCCTCCTCCATCACCCCCCACTGTTTTTGCCGCCACTGGCCCAAACAAAGGAGGTTGCGGCAGTAAAAACAAGCGCAGGATGCGGATCTGGGCTGGTGGGGCCCTCAGGAGCCTGGGGCCCATCCGGGTTTTTTCCCATTGGCCCAGGCCAACCCTGAATTGAGGCTTGTTTAAAATAATAACAGTAGCCTATTGCAAATATAGTGCATTTCTCTCTGAAAAGCGGGTCGTTCCAGACATTGTTCAGAAGAACAGCGTACTTTCATAAAAAAAATTGATTGGAGAGGGGAAAACATGTAAAGAAGTGCAGAAAATTACAGGCAGTTCTGCTAAAATTGTCCCAAATGCTTCAAATTGGCAAACAAAACCCAAAAGATGTGGAAGAAAATAGCCATTAAAATGGATAGAAGAATAGCCAAAATGGCTCAGCCAATGAACAGCTCCAGGAAGCTCAGAGAAGGTCTAAAGTTACCTGTGAGTACAGTTACAATTAGAAGACACCTATGTGAAGACAAGCTATCATCAAGAAGCCCCTGCAAAGTCCCATTGTGGAAAATAAGACGTGCTGGAAAGGTTACAATTTGCCAAAGAACACATTGACTGGACTAAAAAGAAATGGAGCAACATTTTGTGTACTGATGAAAGCAAGATTGTTCTTTTTGGGTCTAGGGGTCGCAGGCAGTTTTTCAGACAACCCCCAAACACTGAGTTCATGCCACAGTACATTGTGAAGACAGTGAAGCATGGTGACACAGGCATCATGATATGGAGATGTTTCTCATACTATGGTGTTGGGCCTATTTATCACATACCAGGGATCATGGATGAGTTTCAATACATCAAAATACTTGAAGAGGTCATGATTGTGCAATGTAACAGGTGTCAGAAGTTGATCGATTCCATGTATCGCAGAAATGCAACAGTTCACAGAAACAGTGGTTATACAACTAATATATTAATTCAGTGATTCAAAGAAAAGCAAAATCTTGAAACATTTTTCAGTTTATACAGTGACTGCTTGAGTTTGTAAAGAAGAATGCAGACACTACTACTGTATTATTATATTTTCTTCACTTTCTGTAAAGGACTAACACAAATTATATACAGTTTTCTTCATGTTTTGATTTGGAATAGAATGTGAAGCTAGTATATAAGGGTCGGTGCAGTTTTCTGCTGATAGGAGCACCGGCCCAGGGTTTAAGGTAAGTAACTACAATTACTTCCTTCTCTTTTAAACACACTTTTATTATTCTGAACACAACTGTGTATACACACTATATATTTCTTTCTCAACAAGATTGAGTAATGTTTGCTGCTTATCACTCACTGTACACTCACATATGACACTCTCTGGGTGGCAATAAAAATTGAGGAAATAGGAATGAATAGGTGATAATTGTGGTGTCAGTAAACAGTCTAGTTGTAATAAAATTACCTGGGCATGGTGTGGGGGGGCGGCAGGGACGCCCATCACGCCGCGCTGCTCTGGTGCCGGCTTCCTAGCGCGCACGCATGCGCACTCGGATTTAAAGGCGCAGGCGCGCTGACGTAATGACGTCAGCGCGAGAGGCGCCAAATTCAAATAGTATTTAAAGGGCATTCCCACAGGTTACCATTGCCCGTGATAGGATTGAATTCCTGGTGCTTCTGAGCTGTGTGCTATTGTCTGATTCTGCCTGATTCCTGTTTTGACCCCTGCCTGGCTATTTTGACCATTCTGAATTCTGGATCCTGTCCTTGCCTGCTTACGACTACTCTCCAGTTTAACCCCTTGATTGATCACCCGGTTTTGACCCTTTTTTGCCTGTTTGACGATTCTTGTTATCTGCCTGCCTCGACCCAGCCTGTTTGACAATTCTTGTTTTCTGCCTGCCTCGACCCAGCCTGTCTGACGATTCTGCTGCCTGTTCCATTTGTACCGTGACCTTCGGCCCAATAGACTCTGCTACCTGCCGTGCCTCTCTGCTAGCCAGAACATCTCGCCTTGTACCCCTCGTTAAGTCCAGGTGGCACCCAAGTAAGCTGAGGGCTCCTCCCGAAGCCCAACGGTGGTCACACTACTGGTGAAGCTGAGCCGAGACCAGGGTACTTGGCACCTGTTCTGGTATTGGGTGCCGGCCGTGACATTATCACGGGCCATGGAGGACGAAAGTCACGATGAAGCTGCTGCCGCTGCTGCTCCTCCAACTACCACCGAAGTGCTTCTTACTACATTGTTACAGCGCTTGGAGGATCATGAACAGAAGCAAAATTACCTCCTACAGGGTTTTCACAACCTAACCCGACAGCTGGAGGGTACGCAAGCTTCACAGCAGCAACCTGTTCCAGTTCCTACACCTTCTGTGGGTTCCTCTGCCAATTGGGGTAACTCATCAAAACCCCATGAACCAAAAATTGTGTTCCCCGAAAGGTTTAGTGGGGATCGCACTAAATTTTTTGTTTTCAAAGAGGCATGTAAGCTGTACCTTAGTTTTTTCCCTCATTCTTTCCAATCAGATGAGGAGAAATTAAGGTTCATAATGACCCTACTTTTGGGTGACCCCCAAGTTTGGGCCCTCAGGCTGCCTTCCTCTGACCCTGCTCGTTTTTCCCTAGATACTTTCTTTAACAGCATGGCCATTCTCTACGATGACCCGGATCGTGCATCGTCTGCCGATACCGCGATTCGTAAGTTGCGCCAAGGGAAAAGGGATGCGGAGGTGTATTGCACCGAATTCCGCCGGTGGGCAGTGGAGACTGGGTGGAATGATTTGGCTCTAAGGAGTCAATTCCGGTTGGGGGTTATCTGATTCTGTAAAAGATAGTTTGGTTAATTTTCCCCTACCTTCTAATCTGGACGACCTCATGTCCTTCGCCATCCAGGTAGATAGAAGGCAAAGGGAGAGAAGGGGTGAGAGGAGTACAAGCTTCTCAGGGGTTACTAATTTTAGATCTAATGTGGTGACCCATGTAAAATCTTCTAACCCCTCTGTGCTTCTACCTCAGGAGGAGCCTATGCAATTAGGCATATTCCATTTAACTCCTGAGGAAAAGGCACGCAGGCGTACTCAGGGTCTTTGCATGTACTGTGGTGAAAGAGGGCATTTTCTGAACCAATGTTCTAAGAGGCCGGGAAACTCCGAAGCCTAAATGGAGAAGGGGAGCTCCATTTGGGTGCAGGAGTTTCCTCTCCCCAGTCTGCCTCCAAGGTTTTGTTACCGGTTAAACTAACCTGGCCTACAGGCTCTGTCAGGGTGTCTGCATTTGTGGATTCTGGGGCAGAGGGTAATTTTCTGGATACTGCTTTTGCCACTAAATTCTGTATCCCTGTAATTTCCCTAAGTGCTCCCATGAGAATAATGGCAGTGGACAGAAGACCCTTAGGGTCAGGTGTAATTTCCAGGGAGACGGTAACTCTTTCCATGTGTATAAATAACTTGCATTGTGAGGAGATAGCTTTTTACCTCATAGAAGGTGCTTCCTCTCCTCTTATTTTGCGGTTACCGTGGCTCCAGAGGCATAACCCTCTGATTGACTGGGTCTCCAGGGAGGTGGTTCAGTGGGGTACTATGTGTGATGGAGTATGTGTTCCCTCTGTAGTTGCAACTACATCGCTTGAAGGGTTACCTGCTGCATATGCAGAATTTGCAGATGTCTTCTCTAAAAAGGCAGCAGAAACCTTACCCCCACATTGGCAGTATGACTACCCAATTGATCTGGTTCCTGGATCTACTCCTCCTCGTGGTAGAACCTATCCTCTTTCATTGCCCGAAGCCCAGGCAATGAAAGAGTATATAAAGGAAAATCTAGAGAGGGGTTTCATCAGACCTTCTAGTTCCCCTGCGGGGGCGGGCTTCTTTTTTGTTGGGAAAAAAGATGGTAGTCTTCGCCCCTGTATTGATTATAGGGGGCTCAATAAGATCACCATAAAAAACCGCTACCCTCTCCCTTTAATTTCTGAACTCTTTGATCAGGTCAAAGATGCTAAAATCTTTTCCAAGCTTGATCTTGGGGGGGCTTATAACCTGATCCGTATTAGGGAGGGTGATGAGTGGAAGACTGCATTTAACACCAGGGATGGCCACTACGAGTATCTCGTTATGCCTTTCGGCCTCTGTAATGCCCCCGCAGTGTTTCAGGAGTTTGTTAATGACATCTTCCGGGACCTGCTGGGGATCTTCGTAGTGGTCTACCTAGACGACATTCTGATTTTTTCCTCTAACCTGAAAGAACATCAAAATCATGTTCGTGAAGTCTTACGGAGGCTAAGGGGAAATAATCTTTATGCGAAACTAGAGAAATGTACTTTTGGGGTTTCTTCTGTTCAGTTTTTGGGGTTTAACATTTCCTGCAAGGGTCTAGAAATGGATCCAGGCAAGGTGAGAGCAGTCCTGGATTGGACCCAACCCCTTTCGTTACGTGCAACCCAAAGATTTCTTGGTTTTGCTAATTATTACCGTCAATTCATCAGAAATTTTTCCCTCATTGTGGCCCCCATCACTAATCTAACTAAAAAGGGCGCTGATCCCAGTATATGGCCCCCTGAGGCCGTTCAAGCATTTGAATTCCTCAAAAAGGAATTCAGTTCTGCCCCAATCCTCCGTCACCCCGACACTGCGCTTCCTTTTATTGTGGAGGTTGACGCTTCTGAGGTGGGAGCTGGGGCAGTCCTTTCTCAAAGGCACCCGACTACCAACAAGTTACATCCCTGTGCTTTCTTCTCCAGGAAGTTTTCTCCCGCAGAGGTGAATTATGATATAGGTAACAGGGAATTGCTGACAGTCAAATGGGCCTTTGAGGAATGGCGGCACCTCCTGGAGGGTGCAAAACATCTGGTGACGGTCTATACTGACCACAAAAATCTGTTGTATATAGAGGCTGCTAAACGCCTTAATCCTAGGCAGGCTAGGTGGGCTCTATTTTTCACTAGGTTTAATTTTTCTTTGACTTTCCGGCCTGGGACTAAAAATACCAAGGCGGATGCACTTTCGAGGAGTTTTGAAGCAATTTCCCCTGACTCTAGTGAGTGTACTCCCATCATTCCCAGGGAAATAATTGTTGCGACCTTGGAGTCTGACCTCTCTTCCTTACTGTCCCCTTTACAGTCATCAGCTCCTGCTGAAACCCCATCTGGTAGATGGTTTGTTCCTGAGGAACTTAGGGAACAAGTGTTAAGGGAGGTTCATGATTCTAAAGTGGCGGGTCATCCAGGTATTACAAAAACCATTTCTCTTTTATCCCGTCATGTCTGGTGGCCTTCCTTCAAACTGGATACTAAAACATTTGTCATTTCCTGTCCAGTCTGCCAGAGGTCTAAGTCTTCTCATCATCTGTCCCAGGGTCTATTAAACCCCTTACCCATTCCAGAGAAACCATGGTCTCACATTTTCATGGATTTTATTGTGGAGTTGCCTCCTTCTCAGGGTAAGATTTGGTGATTTGGGTGGTGGTCGATAGGTTCAGTAAAATGGCTCATTTTATTCCTCTTCCACATCTCCCTTCTGCTAAAACCCTGGCTGACTTATTTATTACTCATATTTTTAAGTTTCATGGTTTTCCTGTAAATATTGTTTCTGACAGGGGGGTTCAGTTTGTTTCAAGATTTTGGCGTGCTTTCTGTTCCTTGGTGGGTACTGAATTGTCTTTCTCTTCTGCCTATCACCCCCAAACTAACGGTCAAACCGAAAGGGTGAACCAGTCCCTTGAGCAGTATCTCAGATGCTATGTGTCCGATAACCAGTCCACATGGTCCGAACTGCTACCCTGGGCAGAATTTGCATACAATAATGCTACCCATTCCTCCTCTGGAGAGTCTCCTTTCTTTGTTGTCTATGGTTTGCACCCCAAAGCGTTTTCTTTTTCTGACTCTAATTCCCCTGTACCCTCTGCCAATTCTTCTATCCTGAAATTTTCCGAAATTTGGTCTCAAGTTCATAATTCTTTATCCGCAGCTTCCCTAGCTCAGAAAAGAGCTGCTGACAGATCCCGTAGGGAAGCACCCCAGTACAAGGTGGGAGATTTAGTATGGTTGTCAACAAAGAATATCAAGTTGAAGGTTCCCTCTCCTAAATTGGGTCCTAGATTCATTGGTCCATACCCCATCATTGCAATAATTAATCCGTCTTCTGTCCGTCTTCAATTACCTCCTAATTTCAAAATTTCTAATTCTTTCCATGTCTCTCTGTTGAAGCCTGCCAGTGATTCTCGTCTTCTGTCTGTTCCTCCCCCAGTGTTGGTTGAAGGTCAGCCTGAGTATGAGATCCAAGAGTTCCTCGACTCCCGCCTCGTGAGGGGTAAGTTACAATATCTTTCCAGGTGGAAGGGCTTCGGTCCTGAGGAGAACTCTTGGGTCTCAGTTGATGACATCAAGGCCGACCGCCTCAGGAAGCAATTCCACTCTAAATTTCCTGGTAAACCTGGGGGTCCAGTGGCCCCCCCTAGAGAGGGGGGTAATGTAATAAAATTACCTGGGCATGGTGTGGGGTGATGGCAGGGACGCCCGTCACGCCGCGCTGCTCCAGTGCCGGCTTCCTAGCGCGCGCGCATGCGCACTCGGATTTAAAGGCGCAAGCGCGCTGACGTAATGATGTCAGCGCGAGAGGCGCCAAATTCAAATAGTATTTAAAGGGCATTCCCACAGGTTACCATTGCCCGTGATAGGATTGAATTCCTGGTGCTTCTGAGCTGTGTGCTATTGTCTGATTCTGCCTGATTCCTGTTTTGACCCCTGCCTGGCTATTTTGACCATTCTGAATTCTGGATCCTGTCCTTGCCTGCTTACGACTACTCTCCAGTTTAACCCCTTGATTGATCACCCGGTTTTGACCCTTTTTTGCCTGTTTGACGATTCTTGTTATCTGCCTGCCTCGACCCAGCCTGTTTGACGATTCTTGTTTTCTGCCTGCCTCGACCCAGCCTGTCTGACGATTCTGCAGCCTGTTCCGTTTGTACCGTGACCTTCGGCCCAATAGACTCTGCTACCTGCCGTGCCCCTCTGCTAGCCAGAACATCTCGCCTTGTACCCCTCGTTAAGTCCAGGTGGCACCCAAGTAAGCTGAGGGCTCCTCCCGAAGCCCAACGGTGGTCACACTACTGGTGAAGCCGAGCCGAGACCAGGGTACTTGGCACCTGTTCTGGTATTGGGTGCCGGCCGTGACACTAGTATACATGGAGTTATTTATGGTGCAAATTATTTCCACCATCTATTTTACAATCTACTTTAGTAGAATAATGTCAAAGCAACAAGCAAAGCACAAAGTTAATCTCTTGCTCCACCTCAACTTCACTCTGGGAAAAAGAAAGAACTGCAGAGAAACCTTGTTAAACTTTTATAGACACACATTTTGAGGCAGATTTATTAAGGGTCAAATTGAAAATTTGAATTAAAATGTTCTAATTTTTTATGGTCAAAACTCGAATTCAAATTGTGAATTATCCAAACTTGATTTGATTCCTAATTCGAATTTGAATTTGAGATTTATCATACTCTGGCCCTTTAAGAACTAAAATTTGACTATTCGCCACGTAACACATGTCGAGTTCATGTATAAGTCAATGGGAGAGGTCCAGGGACCAATTTGTACATCTTAGTAGCCTTTCTGACATTCAAGTTTTTTTTGGAAGAAAAAACTCGAATCGAGTTTGGTAGAATTCAATTCGAATTGGATTTAGACTTTTCAAGTCGAAAAATTCAATGGAGCAAGCACTCAGAATAAAGCAATCTTTCACCAGGTTGTTCAAACAGGGTAGAAAAATAGGCCTATGTGCTTGTAAACATGAAACTCGCAAGACTGTGGACACAATAAACCTTTTTTCTACTGTGTTTGAACAACCTGGTGGAATATTGCCTTATTCTAAATGCCTGCTTCATTGAATTTTTCGGTTTGCCCGCTCCCCGTGCTGAGGGCTCAGGGCGGAGCACCTGGGCCAATTCCTATAGGTGGTGAGTGATAATTTTATTTGGGGACCCCTACTCCAGTTCATCATACGAGAGAAATTTGTGCGAGTTTTAGATATTCAATTTTTTCTTAAATAACTCCAATAAAATTTCGAGTATATTCGAATTTAAAGGAGTTTAAAATAAACTTGAATGAATTCGAAATTCAATCTTTGTTAAATGTGTCTCCCCATGTAACTGCGCAACCTTTGATCTTTTATGACCACAAGTCCAAACTTGCTCTTTGCACTGCTGTTATAGTTTCACTATTGTGTCCATCCTTCTTCATCTATTGAATTGTGTGCAAATGCACCTATTGGTGATGGGGTACCCTGGAGCTACCACAACCCTGAACAGGCTAACGCAGATGCCAGAAGTGGTGCAATCCCCACTCTGAATATGTTATTGACAACTTGCATCGATTTGTGAACACCCACATGTGCAACTTTGTTAATTTTGACACACTAATACACTCTGGAAATAAACACTGCATTGTGGGTTAAATGTGAAACTTGCACTTTGCACACTGATCTGCACACATAAATGGTCCTTTTAATGTCAAGCATGTAGTGCTATCATTGTTGTTTATGTGTCGTTATTTAGTTATATGGCTTCACATACATGCACCATGTGTTAAACTTTTCTAATACAGATGAGAATCTAGATCCAGTAATAAAAATTATTTTAACAGAGACTTATTCCAAGTGGCAAAGTTACAGCTTGACATTTAGAATGAATTTTTTTCACTTTTTAATTTTAGCTGTAACATCTGGATTTTTATATTAACTGTATTAAAAATTCAGAGATGCCTAAAATCTTGTTTCAGTGCCTAAACATAATGATTTTGTTTTCTCTCAGTTAACAAATATTTCTTAGTGCAAACTACAGTATTTCCCCCAAGAGTATCTGAAACACTTAACAATGACACATTTCTATTAACAATCTGAAGGTCATCTTGAAAACACCTAATTAAAAATAACACAGACTCTGATGTTTCACAGGACAAAACAAGCTGGTCAATAACAGCCATTTAATCAAACCTGCAAAAAACTCAGCTGTTGATGGAGCTGAAATAACAAAATAATGAACTTTATATTACTTGACCAAAATCAACAGAAAATTGTATCGGAGATTGAAGAAATAGATAAATGTTTTGTTTGCAGAAGAACGTGTTTTGTGGAGCTGCAGTTTCTAAACTGCTACTGGCTGAGGTCAAATAAATAACAGGTATGGGGCATGTTATCCAGAATGCTCGGAACCTGGGGTTTTCCGGCAAGGGGTCTTTCTGTAATTTGGATCTCCATAACTTTAAATCTTCTAAAAAAAATCATTTAGAAATTAATTAAACCCAAAAGGACTGTTTTGCCTCCAATAAGGATTAAATATAAGTTAGTTAGAGTGAGAACAAACAGAAATTAGATTTTTTGTTTCTGCCTAAAAGCTTTTAAGGCTTAGGTAATTTACCTTGTTTACTTGATAGGATACTGTTAGAAGCAGCTCATACCAATAATGAATAACATTCTATGCAGCCATTCTGTCACACTGTGATTTTTGAGGCTTGCTGTCACAAACCACATTAAAGTTCACTGTTAGGGGATGATTTTTCAACAATCAAATTCGAATTTTTATTGAACTTTGCGCTCAAATTCAAATTAGATTTTAAAAAACTCAAATGTAAAAGTTCAGCATCTTGCAAGTTTATGTAGAAGTCAATGGGAGATGTCCTAGACAAAAATCCCTCTAAAATTCTCAAATTCAGATTTAAATACGCCCTTTAGTGTCTGGCCAAATATGGTGATATTGGCCACATTTTCAGATATATCCTGTTTTCAATTATTTGTTATTCCACATACCAGCATTATGAACCTGGATCATGGACAGGGAATCAGTGTGAAATGGATTCTGAATGTGATATTGGCAAACAAGGTTGGCGGGTTATTATGAAAAGATAAAAACAATCATGTAAAACACATTTTTAAATAACGTACCTTAAACTTTAATGAATACTGGAATATATTTTAAGGAACCAGTGGGGAAATACTACATTGTATTACATTAAATTAGAACATGATGCACACCCATGGACAGAATGAAAACATTGTGGGGTAAATTTATCAAAGAGTGAAGTTCTGCCACTAGAGTGACATTCTGCAGCTCTCAATTCATTTCTATGGGATTTTGAAAGGCCTATTTATCAATGGGTGAAAGTGAAAGTTCACCCTTTGATAAATACGCCTTTAAAAATCCCATAGAAATGAATGGGGAGTGGCAGAATTTCACTCTAGTAGCAGAACTTCAATATTAACTTCACTCTTTGATAAATATACCCCTGTGTGTCTTTTCTTTTCAAATTCAGGGCCTAGGTTTTTTCAACAGAAGGTGATTAGGTTATTCTTGAATAAACTTCTGCCTTACAGTATATAATGATAGTAAACTACTACAGTATATAGCCTGTAGCAATATGAAATATAAAAAAATATTACAAAATATCTACATTGCTTTGAACTTGAAGATAAGTTGGTCCTGTACCAGTGGGTTATTAAAGGGGAACTATTGTGAAAATGAAAATTTAATATAAGCTTTAGCATACTGAAATAACTTTGTAAATGCAATCAATTAAATATTCTGTATTGTTTCTGAAATAATCAAGTTTATGTTCACTATGACTCTCTCAGTTTCTCTTCATTCTGTCTTCATGCAGCAGTTGGGTGTCAGATGATGATGAGTCATTGACAGTTAGATGCAATATATCTTATAGGGGGACTTCCTTTACTAGCAGAAGTATTAGAGTTCCCTCAAATAACTGATTCGTGTACAAAAAAATCTACCAAAATAACAGCTTTTTGCACAAATTCTGCATGTAGAGAGACAGAATTTTTGGTGATTTTAATAGCGTGAGCTCTAATACATCTAGGCAAAAGGAGCCTCCCTATAAGATATATTGGATCTAACTGTCAAAGATTATCTGACCCCCAACTCCTGCATGAAGAGAGAATGAAGAGAAACAGATGCTGAGAGAGCAGGGTCGCTCCAGCCAGTTACAAGGGCCAGCAAAAAGCTAACTCTTGTAACTTTAGGGGGCCGATTCACTAACTTCGAGTGAAGGATTCGAAGTAAAAAAACGTTGAATTTCGAAGTTTTTTTTGGGCTACTTCGACCATCGAATAGGCTACTTCGAACATTCGACTACGACTTCGAATCGAAGGATTCGAAGTAAAAATCGCTTGACTATTCGACCATTCGATAGTCGAAGTACTGTCTCTTTAAAAAAAACTTTGACCCCCTAGTTCGCCATCTAAAAGCTACCGAAGTCAATGTTAGCCTATGGGGAAGGTCCCCATAGGCTTGGCTAACTTTTTTTGATCGAAGGATATTCCTTCGATCGTTGGATTTAAATCCTTCGAATCGTTCGATTCGAAGGATTTAATCGTTCGTTCGAAGGATTTAATTGTTCGATCGAAGGAATAATCCTTTGATCGTACTATCTGCGCTAAATCCTTCGACTTCGATATTCGAAGTCGAAGGATTTTAGTTCCTAGTCGAATATCGAAGGTTAATTAACCCTCGATATTCGACCCTTAGTGAATAAGCCCCTAAGAGTTGAATTTCCAGATTTTAACCTGGAAGTTTGGATCTGACGCTGATTTTTAAGCGCGGAGCAGGGGGGGGGGCGGTAGCAGCCCCAGAATTGCCCCTGTGAGAGAGTGATAGTGAAGATAAACTTGATTATTTCAGAAACGGTACCAAATTTTTAATTGATTGTATTTACAAAGTTTCTTATTTCAGTATGCTGAAGATTATAGAAAATTTTCATTTTCACGATATTTCCCCTTTTATCACACTCGCCCGAATCATGATAGATGCTGTCGGCATAAAGATGAACTTGATTAAATCGTTTTTCAGCTTCTTCAACATTGCAATGACTGAAATACAATGCTTGAAACCTTTCTTATTGTTTTTCTATGATCCAATAGGAACAAAGAAATATACCTTTGCATTGTCCCTCTATTTTATTGGACTACCGATTGGATCCCTATGCTTGTCTGACATCACAGCATCTGCAAATATAAAAAAGAATCTCTTAAACTATTACCACTCAGTTATTTTGCCAGAAGGGAAAGAAACAACCATCTACTTATTAAAAGATGTTACAAAAAGGTAAGCTTGGGGGTGAAATGGTTTCGTGTTTGAATGCACATGCTTTTGAATATGATCTTCTTGTAACCTACTGTTACTTGTGGGTAAAATA
Organism: Xenopus laevis; assembly: GCF_017654675.1. Lineage (NCBI taxonomy): Eukaryota > Metazoa > Chordata > Amphibia > Anura > Pipidae > Xenopus > Xenopus laevis. The sequence goes on along the minus strand of NC_054384.1, from coordinate 36,606,668 downwards.
ATCATACTGTAGCTTTGAAGTACCTCACAAACTCAATACCAGATAATATAAATTTCTATAGAAGCAGCACTGAAGTTAATGTTTTGATCACATGGACAATTTGTCCCATTTAGATAGACTGAGTGGTGTGAGTTATTGTCTGCTCTTTGTGCATACGCACCACAAATGTCAGACCAATGGTTACCAAATAGTAACATTGTGCTTCTGACTGCATGAAGAAGCAAGGATTCCTATACCTCACCCAAACTTCAATTGACAAATGAAGTTAATTGAAGTTTAACTACTGCTAATACATAGTTGTTTATTATGTGTCATTACTTCACCCCAAGTGTTTATTATTTGTCATTACTTCACCCCAAGTATAGGGAGGTTTGAAAATTCTGTTGTTCCAGTTCATAACCCAGTTGTTACTAGCTGGCCTTTCAGGGGTTAGAGAAGCCCTCAAGGAGTCCTTCGTACTTTAACATAATGGGTTTGGAAAAGCATTCTGGTAGTAGATCTCTGATTTCTGATGAAACTAGACTCAAGACTCATTATCTGCATCATAACATATGAATCAAACTCACCATTACAGTTGTCAAAGATGAGCTAGGTTGTATTTCCTCAATATTCCTCTATATCATGGAATTCCTCTGCATCGAGGCCTGAACCCACTTCCTTGCGTGGAAGTTTAACTGTAGATGAATAGTAGTGTAAAAGGTGGCTACACTACTGGTCATTTGGGTATTAGCCATTTTTAGCAGGTTTGTTGTTCATAATATGAGATTCGTTAATTTGCCAATGACTCTCTGCTAAGTTAAATGTATCAATCAGTTGGATAAAGGTGAAACTTCATCAGTTTCCTATGGATTAATATTATACTGCACAGCTCAGCAGCACTGTACACCCATTCAAATCCCGATTCCCAATGCATATAGCATGCTAGATTGGTCCAGTGCCCAAAAACATTTGTCTGACTTTACTATTGAGACAGCAGTGGGAGAACCAAGGAGTACCAGAGAGTAGGGTGTTACTTTTAGACCATATAAATAAGGTAGGTAGATTTTTCGTCTAGTTTTAAAAACCAGTTTGATCAATAACTATGATCACCAAAATACACTGCATTCATTTACTGCATTAGATTGTGGACAAAAATGCTGATGTGTTTTTTTTCTGATTGATTTAGAGAAGCTCCAATATATGTCAACAGTATCTAATCTATGTAGTCTATGTGGTTATTTTCTGCAAGCTGCCTAACCTAATATCCTTCCTAGGTATTACTTTCCTTTGGAAGAAAACAGTACACATCACTTCTCAATAACAGTGACTCCCTGTGATGTACCTATCGAATGGAGTATTTTACAGTACAAAATGTCACATATTTCTCAAGGAACCACGTCAGGTAAGAAGAGTGAGGTATAAAATGATGTTAGTGATTCCTCACAGATTATGGGGGTCATTCTTGACCCTTTACTGCCTATTCCTGAAGCACTTCTACCCACCCCAGTATGCATTTTGCACTGAGTGATTGATAAATAATCCAGGCTCGGTGACGACCACAGTATCAGGAGGCGCAGCTAGAGCTGACCGTTTGAACAACATGCAAGTTACGGGGCAGGTGGGGTGGGAGGGAGCACGCCTTGTGCCTCTCCCCATTCTTCTTGAATTGACCACTGTCTCCAACTTAATGGAGACAGTTCTCCATTCACAGTGCAGTTTTGCACTTTGAACACTGTGTGGGGCCTTGTAAATATGCCCTTATATCCCAGACTAGGGAAATGAATTTCCCTTTCAGTTATAATGCTACAAAGCATAATATTTATGTACAATGTTTTTTTTGCAGAAGACCGCAACATAGAATGTAATTTGTTCTTCTTTTGCAAATGTTCTTTGTTTTAGTTTATAACATATTCGTTGCCATCTGTATGGTGTTACATCAGTTTGAGCACCAGTGCATTTTTAATACTTTTGTATCTCTAAATCAGAAATCTTTCCATAAGGACATCTGGGTGATCCAGTGAAAGTAATATTTTATAACAGTATTTGTAACTGAAGAGCAAGAATGGTTTCCCAGAATACAATGGTAAAAATACGAGCAATTCAGCAAACAGAAACATAATATGGCATATGATAGGTTAAGTGGGTTTGCTAAACTTGAAAGCACAATTATCATGATAATCCTAAAGCTCCATTGAAAATTAACAAATAAAAGCACCCGTATTGTGGCTCCTGAACAATAAACCAGTAATAAAAACGGCTATATTGGTGTAATTTGTGATATTATAAAATTATACAACTTGAATAATACTACAGCTGTATGTTTAGAGAGTATTTGCAGGAAATTATTAAGGGGCAGATTTACTAAGGGTCGAATATCGAGGGTTAATTAACCCTCGATATTCGACTAGGAACTAAAATCGTTTGACTTCGAATATCGAAGTCGAACGATTTAGCGCTAATCCTACGATCGTACGATCGAAGGATTATTCGTTCGATCGAACGATTAAATCCTTCGAATCGAACGATTCGAAGGATTTTAATACAACGATCGAAGGAATATCCTTCGATCAAAAAAATGCAGGCAAGCCTATGGGGACCTTCCCCATAGGCTAACATTGACTTCGGTAGCTTTTAGCTGCCGAAGTAGGGGGTCGAAGTTTTTCTTAAAGAGACAGTACTTCGATTATCGAATAGTCGAACGATTTTTAGTTCGAATCGTTCAATTCGAAGTCGAAGTAGTAGTCGAAGGTCGAAGTAGCCCATTCGATGGTCGAAGTAGCCAAAAAAACACTTCGAAATTCGAAGTTTTTTTAATTCGAATCCTTCACTCGAGCTTTGTAAATGTGCCCCTAAAAGTAATGATGTGCAAAAGACAGAGACCAGGATGGCTGTACAAAACTGTCCTACATTATACTGGATCATTAGATAGATTATTGCACAATCCTGCTAATAAATATCAATGTTTAATAGGTCCATAGATTTTGGTACAATATAGAAATCAGTGTTTATTGTGTTTTCTAATAAGTGACGTGACATATTTGAAGTTTTTAAGGATTGAAAATCCTTATAAATTCTCCCCTCTAATGGGTATAAGAGATAAACAAAACCCTGAAAGAATTGCATAAAAATACTATAGTGTAGAATATATCACAATATATGAGTGATGCAACTGCAGATGCACCAAACACAATCACATTTGTGTTGTAACAACCCCATGGAAAGTACAGTTGTGACAACTTTCCAAGTAGCCGAAAAGTTAGCCTAACTCACTAGTCCATCTGAAGACAAAGCTCAAACATTAACTTATATTGAAGTGAAAACATTGAAATTCTCAGCTTAGTACAGATTTAATAAGGACAAATGAATTGCATATAGTACAGTATAAGTATATAGTTTATTTAAAAAAAAAAAATGCTGGCTACTTCTTATAACACAGTAAAAACAAACATGTAAGCATGTGTAAAAAAGCTGTACACATTTTGTTTAGTATCCACCACACTTACTCAGGAGTAATATGAACTTCCACCATGGTCAGTTTTACCCATAATAGGCCCCAAATGGATACATGCCGGAGATGCTGCAGACACGGTAACTTCCACTAGCATCTTACATGCCATGCAGTGTCATCATGTGCATGCCCCAAAATAGGTTGTGCCCACCTGGTGCATCCCTGTCATCACAGCTAGAAGAAGTACAACAACAGTTATGCATGTGTGGGACCCACCACCCTCTTGCCCCATATCTTAGATGGTGCTAACATATTTTTAGATTATGAGTCTTCATAAAAAACCACAGGGTCTCTCTTCCTGAAAATGTGTGTTAGATACGACACAAAGCACATAGAGCTCCTTTACACTTGCTTACATGCTAGCTAGTTATTAGTCTGCAGTGTACACAAGATGATTTTTATTTTTGCCAAGCTGGCGGGCTTCCATAGATTTTGGTGCATGAGTCATTGATGGGCATGCTTTGATTGTGTTGAATAAATACTACTCTATGTTTTGTAAAAATATGTATAAAAATTAACCAAATTATGAATACTTTTATTTATCTTTTTATTTTAGATCATTTTAGACCTTTGGGTGATCTAAAATCAAGACAATTATATAAAACAGTATCTGCACTTTTCCATTATAAAGGAAACTCTGTAGAAAACTATGTGGGAGTACCATCATATTCTTCATCCCTTTTCTTGTTGGAATTTTTATCTACTGAGAGAGATACTCACATTTCAGTGTACTTAACAACTGACCTAGCATATGGAACTCTATTTCCTGAACTTCCTGGAGATCCACGTATTGATGTCACCACATTGAACCACAATTCTGTTAGCCTTGTCTGGAAACCAAGCCCAACTGGCTTGAAAATGAAGGAACACATTGAATACTGCATACTTGTAAATGAAAAACACAATTATAAAAGCTTGTGTGCTGCTGATGATGCTGTAAGATCAGTTAGTGGGCAACGGACAATGTTCTCCAATCTTCCTGTCTCACAACGTATAGAGGACCTTCAAGGAGTCATGCATTTATCAAACAGGGAATTAAACATTATTCGCAAAACCAACAATATGGAGGTTAGACAAATATGTATTGGTAATAAAAATGTGTACACAGTGTCTAATTTGACCCCTAACACTCAGTATTACTTTGATGTGTTTGTAGTCAATCTGCTCACTAATGGCAGTGCTGCCTATACAGGGACATTTGCAAAGACTTTAATGGAGCCCACACCCAAGTACTCGCAACTAAAAGATGGAAAAATTGTCCAAATTAACCTTAATGGAAACACTCAAAAAAGCTATACATTTCAATATCAATCTATGCATAAAAAAGTTCAGTTTACATTCCAATCATGTAAAGGTCACGTACGAGCCCAAATATTGAAAAATGGAAAAACATTATTTTCTGAATCAATACAAGGTTTAAGACATATAACTCTTACTGGTAAAATATTAGAAAAATATGTGGTAATAGCATCAGCAGAACAAAACACAAATTCTTCTGTGATGGTTCAAGCATCTTCACAAATCCACAAACCTCTGTTTCCCTTCTTCCCAGATAGTTTAAAAATAAGATCTTTTAACAAGCTCAGAACCTGCAACTCCATTACAATAGCTTGGCTTGGTACCCAGGAGAGAAGTTTATATTGTCTGTACAAGAAAAAAATTCAAGAAGACCAAGTATGGAAAGAAATGTCCAATCATGACAGATGCTTAGGACCTTATTCAAGACCAAAATCAGAGAAAGTTTCATGTAAATATTTCCACAACATCAACCTTCATAAAGCAGTGACCACTGAGACCATATCTGGGTTAGAAAAGGGGTCTCTATACCTTATAGATGTGTATCTTGTGGGATCCCCTGGCATAATGGTGAGGTACCATACAAAGATGGTAAAAACAAGGAAACAATGTTAAGGCTTGAGCTTTTAAAAAAAATGTAAATATTGAAAAATGGGTAAACTTGTTATCTTATGTTTTATTTAATATTCAGTAATAAAAGAGCCCCAATTGTAAATAAAACAATAAAAAATATTTTTTCAAATCCCCCCTAAAAATAACAAGAACAAGGCAAACACTGTACTGTTTTTTAATAATCCTGTTTATTAAAATATTTAAACAGTGCTGTACAAAGTATATGAGATGGTTCATAAAATTATGTATCAAAACAATATTTTACTTGCTATGCTTATATTTACATTTCTCATGTCTCCTGTGCAGACACCTTCCAGGCTGTAATGTGTATGTAAGAGAAAGTCAGGGTGTCCCACAGACAGGGCCACAGCCATTTTTCTACTCCCAAGCACTGTTATTATGATAAATAAAGATTACCCCACTTGTTAGCCATATAGCCATCACATTGTATGCTCCATATATGTCACAAAAATCTCTGTCTCCTTGTTCAAAATAACATTATATTAATATAATATTTGGCTATCAACCTTAGCCTGACGCAGTCCCCTTGATGATTTAGTCATCCACAGATTGGTACAATAAAAATGGAAATAGATGATAACTAAAGATGGACTTACATGACTTGATTTCCTGTGTTTGTCCAACTGGCATGATTATGTAACTGGAATATATACAAGAAGCATTTCTAATTAAAAGCATCAAGTTTATTCTCAACAAAAGTGAAATTTTGTCAATCACCAGTCTCTCCTGTTTACCTGCAAATTCTAAGAAAATCATGCTGTCAGCCCTATATAGATAATGGCTTCACTGGATCCTCCTGCTTATCTCTGGTCAATAGATTTTTCATCTTTCCTGTCCCTGACCCCAACACAAGAGCAGAACATGATAAAAATGTAATTCTTTGTGCTTCAGAAAAGGGGACGGGGCCACCCTGACCAGGACCCACTGGGGATTATCCTGGTAGGCCAGTCTGACTTGGAACTTCAAAGATTATTTTAGGCACATAGTAAAACTGTGCTCTCAGGGGCGTAACTATAGAGGAAGCAGACCCTGCGGCTGCAGGGGGGCCCAGGAGGTATAGGGGCCCCATGAGGCCCTAATTCATATACAATTTCAATAAATATTGGAGAAACAAGTCAAGCTCTAAATATTTTGGGGGCCTGAAAAATAATTTGCTGTGGGGCCCAGTAATATCTAGTTACACCACTGTGTGCTCTGATTATGGTGTCACTCAAAGGTCCCCAGATTCCATCATGTGCTTGTTTGGATGTGCGTAGCAACAACAAACACACACAAACTTTTTTATGTTCTTGTTTGTCAACAATGATTGTTTTAAGTGGTGAGAATTTGTAGAATAGCAATTGGAATTGTTTTGCTTGTTACCAAACCTTTATCTCTGTTTAATGACTGAACTTTTACTGCTGTATCTTTTTAATTCCACTGGAACAAGCAAATTCACATTTATCAGTTTGAGACACAACTATATTGTAGCTAGAGAATAGCTCTGTATAGATTTTAAGAAATAACAGAAGGATTTGAAATCATTATTTGCATATTATACATGCCATTAGTTTAGTTTTCATTGCCTGGTATTTTATGCTCATCAAGATGGAAAAGAATGTCAACCTACCAATACATTAATTTATGAAGCAATGTTGATTAACATTTGGAACAGCTTCAGTTTTAGAATCTGCATTTGTGAATTTGTATTAAAATGAAATAAACCTAATGTGAATGTTATTGTTTTAAATGCAAACAAAAGGCGAGAGATGTAACTATTATATTTAATGCTTGATTTTTTTTCTGGCCAGCATCCCATTATTGTGCTCAGTGCATCACAAAAGATCTATTTCAGACCCACTTCTCTCAAAATGCAGGTGGGGAGAAGTGGAGCCTTAATCTGATGTTTATGGATAACTGGTCTTTCCTTAAAGAAGAATCAACTCCTACAAAGAATATGGTTAGAAATGCTACATTATATACTGTACAAGCCTAGAGGTTCAGCAACCCTATAACAGAAATGACCCATGCCATCTTGTATCTTGTTAGATCAGGTAGATTAGTGTCAGTGACACTACACATACTCAGTGTGCTCTGGACAGCTGTTGAGAAGCTAAGCTTAAGGTTTATTCAAAACTATCAAAAAGAAAATGTGGTTTGTCTGTCATGCAGACTGATACTACAGGGCTAATAATAACCTTTACATTAAACCAGATTCACTGGTTTAATGTAATGTGAATTTTGAATTAATTATTAATTTATTTCATATATTAATACGTTTTTTTATTGTAACATTATACTTTAGATATAATAAATACATATTATAATAAAAATATAATAGGGCTTATTTAAAGGAAAACTATACCCCCCAAACAATGTAGGTCTCTATTAAAAGATACTGAGTAAAACAGCTCATGTGTAAAACCCTGCTTCATGTAAATTAACCATTATCATAATAATATACTTTTTTAGTAGTATGTGCCATTGGGTAATCATAAATAGAAAATTGCCATTTTAAAAAATAAGGGCCGCCCCCTGAGATCGTAAGATTCACTGTGTACACATACAAACCACATGTAAGGTCACATGAGCCAATTAACAGACAGAGTTCTGCCTTTTGCTTCCTCACTTCTTCCTGTTACAGTTAGAGTTGTAGTATTTCTGGTCAGGTGATCTCTGAGGCAGCACAGATAGAGTCATGAAATGGTGGTTCAAGCAAGAGATGTAAAAGGGCAATATTTATGTAAATATATATTCCAGTTTGGTAAGATTCTTTAATATGTCATCCCATTTGATATAAACTATCTGTTGTTTAAGTATTCATTTTGTGGGTATAGTTTTCCTTTAAGTCCTCAAGCTCAGTGGTCAACTTTGCTCTTTTAGGTGAGTTGCACCTAAAACCACTTTCATCAAAATGCACTCCAAACATGTCCATATAGTTGCCCTTGGTGTTGCTCAGTTGTTCCTCCCTTCTGCTCTGAATATGGATCTGCTGTGCCTACTGACACAGGAGAACCCTGGAGCTATCACCACCTCCTGACCAGACAGAAGTTCCAGGGTTCCCCCAGCTTATGTTGACGTCTTCAGCTGTGACTACCTCACATACTCTGAGCCAGTGGCATGTGAAAGGGCTGTGGGGGGGATAGGAAAAATTGGTGATTATGTTTAGCATGTTGTATCCAAAATGTGGGATACACATATGTAATTTTTATGTAAATACAGCATTGCAGGGCCCTTGTCTTTTTGACTATGTCCACCATTAATATATTAGACTATTAAAGTCTAATGGGCATATTTATTAAATTATTTTTTTTCTTTTCTCTGAATTGTAATTATTACCACCACAATTTCCTGGATTGTTTTAATCACACTAAACTACATAAAATTTGTTGTTTATCAAAGAAAAAAAAACATGAAAAGCACTAATTAAAAACTTCTAAAAGCTGTCAAGGTCATATAGCTGTCAATGAGATTTTCCCTTTTCCAATTGTAAAATCTTTCTTTAAGTTTTAAGAGGTTTTCTTGTTTTTTCATTTGTATTTGCATGAAAAATTATATAAAAGGATTTCAAGGGTTTTCAATTTCCTATTAGTATTTGGATTAGTTCCGCATTTTTATTTGTTTGTGCTTTTTGTATTAGTCTATTGGGCTATTTTAATAAATTACTTGCCCTTGTGGTTTTAGAGAAAATTTATTTTTTCGTGGTTTCTAGGACCACTAAAATCAGAATGTTGATAAATGGGCCTGCAATACATAAAGGAGAAGGAAAGTCAGTGTTGTCTGTGCCAAAAGTTAGGCACCCCAAAGTGATTGTATATACTTACCTGACGCCCTAGGTATGGTGTTCCTATCAGTAGAAAACTGCCCTGGTCCGGGGTTCTTCCAGTGAGCACCACAGAGCGATCAGCTTCCTTCTTCTTTCGTCGCATGGGTGCACGTGCACAGTAGTGAAAAAAGCCAAACTTTAACGAAAAAGGCGCTATTTAGTTCTACTGTGCTTGCGTCTGCCCGGGAAATTTGAAGAAAGAAAAAGAAAGCCGATCGATCAGTGGTGCTCACTGGTATAACCCAGGGCCGGTGCAGTTTTCTCCTGATAGGAGCACCGGCCAGGGGTGTGGCCAGGGGTGTGAGGAAAGTAATACAATCACTTGGGGGGCCTTACATTTTGGCACCCCCAAGTAAATATGCTTCCTTCTCCTTTGAAGATTTATATAAAAATTATCAATAAAGAATGCATTCATCTAACAGCAAGAATCCACTGCTGCATCAAAGCGTCTTTTTACTCCATTTAATAGTCACTATTTGAATGGTACACCAGGCAGTGGAAACCACATCTGAAACAGAAGCATTACACAGAAAACCAATAATATTACAAAACAGACAGACACAAGGCCTATAACATATACATAAAGGGGCAAATGTATTATGCTGTGTAAAACGAAATTTGCTGGAAAAAAAAAAGTGTAAAAACCTGTGTAAAATGAATGGTAAATGTATCAAGGGGTCTGTAATTTTACGCAATTAGAACGCCGGATTTGATGCTGTTATTTTACATTGCTATGTGAGTAAAACATTTTACCCTGTTTTTACATGCGAAGCCTGGTGATGTGTGGGGTATTATCCCACTGTTTTTTACATAGCATAATAAATATGCCCCTATGTTATAATGTAAGGTGGATTCAACTGTCTGTAGGTCCCTTTGGTCTGGGGCTGGATATGTATCTAATATAGTTTTATCTTTTAAGCACAGTTGCTAAACAAGGTAAGGAGAATGGATTTAATGATTAAGTGGTCTTGCATTCTACTTTACTAAAATGACAAGCTCTACTTAATTTCATAGCCATTCTGTCACGATTGGCACCCAGAATCCATAACCAGTGCTAGGCTCCCTGTCCTCGGCTCTTGCTTCCACCTTTAACAGCCGCCTTTCACGTCGGGAGGAGCCCTCGGCTAATCAGATGCCTCCAGGTCTTAAGAGAGGAGCCAAGCGAAGGTTCTGGACGAGCAGAGGGGCATAAACGTAAAACAAAGTCTTTTGGAAAATCATGTAAACATACCCAATAGGCCGGTTTTGCTTCCAATAAGGATTAATTATATTTTAGTTTGGCCTTTCTGTAATTTGAGGTATTCTGGATATCAGATTTCTGGATAACAGGTCCCATACCTGCACATTAGTGATAAGTCAGTAGGCATAGAAGGATCTAAACTAATGTAGTTTGGAAGCTGTCATAAGTTAATTCCCAGAAATTAAATTTTGTATGAATGTCTATTGTTGTCAGTTATTTCTGCTGTAATGTCATATCACAAGTATGCAGAGTTATAACAATTAGTATCACTAAATAAGCTTGTGCCCCACTTAAAGGTCAACTAAAATACTATGCTCCCATCCACTGGTATATCATCTCAATGCTAACAGTGTCCACCAGAACTCTACCTAGGTCAATTATTATTATTATTATTATTTATATTTGAAATACCATGGACACTGGTAAAGTAAAACTATTATATTGGACATATCTAAATTTAAATTGTATTTATTTCAGTTATCTGATTATTTATTCTTTTGCACTTGGGTTCACAAGATCACTATTTGAGTTCAGTTCTTGTCCCAGTAGGATTCTAGATTTTAATCAATGGCATCTTTTTTTCTAACCATAAATATATCAATTATCTAGCTGCTATATTGGGCTGCAGCCTATTTTTAATCCATTGTCTAATTAGGAGTTTTGCTTCCAAAAGAAAATCCTTTTTTAGGCTCTCCCCAAAACATCAGAATGGTGTTTTAAAATTCTAAGCCTCGTGGCCCCCAGTAGTTGCTGTCTCCCCATTTGGTACATTCTTGCAATATCTAGAAGAATTTCTTAAATGGGTCAGACAATCTACTTATCTTTACATTGGTTAGATAAGTGTTCCCCAACCAGCGACATGTTGTTCTCCAACCCCTTGGCTGTTTCTCCCAGTGGCCACAAAGCAGTTGCTTATTTTTTAATTCCTGGCTTGGAGGCAAGTTTTGGTTGCATAAAACCCAGGTATACTGCCAAATAGTACCTCATGTAGACATACCAAATAATCAATCACAGCCCTTATTTTGTACCCCCAGGCACATTTGTCATGCTTGTGTTGCTCCCCAACTCCTTTTACATTAGACTTTGACTCATTGATTTAACCTGGGGATGCCCAACCTTTTTTTTAACCATGAGTCACATTCAAATGTAAAAATAGTACTCCTTTTACATAAAACAATGCTCTGGTACAACAATCAAAGCTCAAACAATACCTCTCTCCAAAGCTATTCTAATATCATCACATAATAGCACAAAACTGGTATATATAAAGGTGAATCTCAGTTCTTAATCTGTTTTATACAGGCATATTTCTGAGCTGTGCTGTCATAGTAAATAAGTCACAGTAAAGCTCTATCCATCCCTTTTTCATTCCAAAAAAATGAATTATGTCAGTATTGCTGCATGGAATGACAGCTTACTGTTTACTTTTGCAATAAATATCATTACTCTGTATCTAGGGGAAATGACAAAGCAATACATGCCGGCTGTATATTTTAAAACCTCAAAGTGTACTGTATACATCTTTATATGGATATGATTAAAATATTACTATAGCTATAAAAACACACAGGGTGAAATTATCTTGCACCATAATATCTATGTGTAATAAAAAGCACAAAGTTTGCCCAGCTGCAGTAACTTCAGGGTTGTTAAGCTCATTTAACCTCTTTGTATCTGTAACGCTATTCTTTGCACACATGGCTACAAAAAAATGGATCTTTAATACAAATTAATATTGATTGGCCAAATTTTTTTTTAAATTCAGAAATTTATTTACAATAGAAATATTTTGTAAACGTAAATAGTTTACAACACCAAAGCTGGCGGGTTATTAGAAATTTGCCCCCACTCCATTCCAGTCTTGGAGTAGTGCAAGTAAAAATACATATTGTAAATCTGCCCTGGATTGATTTGCTTTTGCTTGCCAATGCCATTCCTCATGCAAAATCAGTTACTCGCATACACCACAGCGTTCTCCCCACTGCAGCCTCCAGGGCCCGTGTCCTATGTGATACACTGGCAGGAGTGTCACTAGCTGTCAGGGGGTCCCTCGTCTAAGGCCCTACTAACCACTAGCCAGCCCTACAGCACCAACCTTCCCCCTCAGGTGATAGGCTACTTCAGTCTGCTCTGGTTCCTGTTGTTTAGATTAAACTGATATTAGACAATGTTAAAATGCTCCCTTTGTGGATACCAGATCCCATATTGTTCCTTATGCTATAGCCATGACAGTTACCCCTTGTAACACACGGGACAAAGCAGAAGCACTGCATTGAAGCAGTTCAAGGTCTGCACAGGCAGCAAGTAGCAAAACTAAACACAAGTGAAATCAAGCACTGACGGTGTTTGTCAAGGTCATAGGTAGAGGTCTAACAGGTAACATGCAAGGAGGATAAAGGCTGTATAATCTGTACAGTTGATTGATTTCCAGCATAATGAAAAGGGTACACATTAGGCCTTTAAAAAAACATAATTTTGGTTCATAAACATGCAATGTAGTAATGGGATCTATTATCTGGAAATCCTTCATCCTCATTAAGGAAATACATCTTATTCCTAGTCACAGTCTAGAAAAATTCCAGATAATAACTCCACGTGTTCCAAAGAAAAAAGGTGTTTGTAACACTGGATAATGCAGCACAGACATGCAAAATATTCGCATTAGGAGGTTGGGGAAAAAAAATATTAAACACAGCAGTCAAAACTCAGGAACATATCAAATCCATAATTAAACTAAGAAATGGTGGCAACATCAGAACCAGTATTGTGTTTTGTCTGTTTAAGATCAAACAGACCAGAAACAAATGGGACTGCGTGAAAGAGATTATACAGGCTTGTAGTGATGGGCGAATTTATTCGCCAGGCGCAAATTTGTGGCGAATTTGCGCGATTCGCCGCCAGCGAATAAATTTGCGAAATGCCCACGGAAATTCGCGGCAAAAATTCGCCGGCGTCAAAAAATTTTTTTACAAAAAAACGGACGCCGGCACCAAAAACTGGCGCCGGCATCAAAAATGGGCGCCGGCGTCGAAAAAACGGGTGCCGGCGTCAAAAACGGGTGCTGGCGTCAAAAACGAGACGCCGGCGCGATTCCGCAAATTTTTCGGCGCAAATTCGCCCATCACTAATTACTTGTATTAGATACATTATAACAACACTTCTCTACAAGTTTATAGGTGGAACATTTTTTACATAAATGATTGTTTCATTCTAACAATGTACTACTGTCTACATATAGGGGCAGATTTACTAAGCTCGAGTGAAGGATTCGAATGCAAAAAAATTTGAATTTCGAAGTATTTTTTTGGGCACTTCGACCATCGAATGGGTCAAATTCGATCGAATCGAATGATTCAAACGTTTCGAAGTAAAAATCGTTTGACTATTCGAGCATTCGGTAGTCGAAGTACTGTCTCTTTAAAAAATACTTTGACTACATACTTTGCCACTTTAAACCTACCAAGGTTCAATGTTAGCCTATGGGGACCTTCCCCAGCACTTTTCTGAGTTTTTTGTGGTCGAATAAAAATCCTTTGATCGATCGCTTAAAATCGTTCGATTCGAAGGATTTTATTGTTCAATCGAACGATTTTTATTCGATCGTTCAATCGAAGTATTTGCGGTAAATCGTTCGAATTCGATATTCGATTTCGATATTCGAATTCGAACGATTTTACTTCGAGGGTCGAATTCGAGGGTTTTTTAACCCTCAAAATTCGACCCTTAGTAAATCTGCCCCATAATCTTATCTTCCTTGCCCACCTGCTATATATATTGCACTATAAAAAAAAGTTTGCATTATACTAATTATTTTAAATATACTACTAAATCTGTGGAATGGAAAACTAACTTAAAAACTTTTTTGAATGTGATGATACCATAAAACTGAATATCATCTAGTTTAAAGAGGATAAGGTGTAAACGGACTGAATAAAACTTGGTGGGTTTAAATCAGCATTGCAATAAGTGTGTGCAAGTTCTTGGCTGGTAAATAATTTGCCTTTACAAATATCTGTGCATAATCTAGTGCATAAAAGGGGGACCTGCTATGATAGCAGTAAATTCATTTTCATTTTTTACTCTAGCTCTTTTTATTAGATGTGTTAACCAGTCCTACTATGAACCTGCTTCATTTTCTGATCTGCCTGTGTATGTGCTAAGGAGACTGGATCAAATGGACTCTTGGCATGCTAATTCCTGTTTGCTTTTGAGTAGGCATGCCCCTTGTCATCAAGGCATAGCGGCATGCACATCTTAAAGCTGTTGCATCATTATTTGGTGTTTATTCCCCTTTTGGGTATAACTTACCGTTCTACTGTGATTTCCTGTTTTTTTATTCCTGCCTGTAACCTTGTTATTTGCTGCCTGTTCTGACTTCTAGCCTGTCACAGACTATGATCTTGTACTTTGTTCATTCTGATCTGCTCTGCATATTATGCAGGTTCCCTGTGAGTGAATGTAAAGTACAGTGTCTCTTAAAGTATTCAGACCACTCGAAAATGCAAAATGAGTCAAACAGATGTTATATGTTTCTATTTTACAAAATACTGAGAAAAAAATAAAGCACAAAAAAATGGTGTCAGCTAAAGGCCATCTTTCCATCTTTCGGACAGTCCTCGTTTTCACATGAACAGGACACTGTCCTGGTCGGTGTGCATTTGAGATAATCACAAGCTGTTGAACCATAGTCCCATCGCTATCACCAGCCTGTCAGGAATGTCATCAGCTCTGGCCCCTTTTCCGGAGCCTCCAAGATTCAAAGATGACAACCCTACTTCAACTCCCATATTTTTATATTTTATAGAACCGCCTTTTGCAGCAAGCTTTAAATCTCTTAGGATAAGTTTGTAACAGCACACAGTTCAAGATCATTTTGTCTTATTCCTACAAGTGGAAGTTCAGGTTAGTCAGTTTTCAAATAGTGTCACAGTTAAGAGCAAGGCATTGACTGGGCAGTTATAGGTCTTTCCTTTGGAATTGCGTTTGGTATCATTGTCTGCTGAAAGATTAATTTTCTCTCAAGACTAAAAAAGGTTCTCAAATGAAAAAGGTTGGCACAAACTGGATCACTCTCCACGATGTAGTTAAAAAATGTATTTATTAAGAACAACAACATCCCAAATGCCTTACGCGTTTCGTGCCTTTTGGGCACTTAATCAGTTTGTGCCAACCTTTTTCATTTGATATTCTGTCACAGTGCCTTCCTGAGCTGAAGGCTTAAGGTGTGAGCACCTGGATCCCCCAATGCATTGGGTAAGTTAAACCCTCAAAAAATTTACAATTTGGAGCTTGAAGCACTATACAAATTATTTATGTAAAAAAGGTTCTCTTGCAGTTGTAGGGGTTAGGGTTAATTCCAACCCCCCCCCAGAAGCGCAGAGTTAATGCACTCCGATGACACTTGCCTAATTGTATGGATTTTAGTCTGTAAAGAGACTATTTCTCATCCATGAGGTGTGTTTATAGTGAGAGTACACAATCCCTGTCTCCTATGGGTAAAAGTGGTGCATAATCCTTTATAACTTGCTCAACCTTTGCCATACCACTTATTCTAATGTTTGTCTCTTTATTTGCTGTACACGGGAAAAACGTATTTTTGTTTATCAAAATATCCACTGCCATAGAATTCCTACATATAGTTTACATGGGTAAAGTTACAGTTCAATCAGCATCACTATTTCTCCACAAAGAGAAGGTCAGCATATAATTGTGTTCCACTTCAATTGCGTCAGCAATGATGGTACGGTCTACCCATTACCCGGGTATTTATTCTATCTTTTATTCTAACACTGTGCGGCATATTTATCAAAATGTGAATTTACCACAGAAAAACTCACCCGCTTTCTATTCATTCTTATAGGATTTTTAGAAACATATTTTTAAAATGGTAAACTGTAATACACACTAATACAAACTAAATACAATATTTCTGTGATAAATTCTAATCTCACATTTGGATATATCTGCCCCCTGTGTATTATGTAACAATGTGGAAGGCAACATAGATTTAAAAGTCAATTATATGTGCTCCACACTTGCTATTGCTCTCAGTGTTTCACTCTACTTACTTTGTTGCCTAACTCTATCTACCATTTACTGACTGTATTACTCAACAATATCCTTCCTGACAGTTTATGTTCTATCTGCTGTATCCTACCCCCAACTATATCCTACCCCGGAGTTTGTTCTGCCCTCTCTTTAATGTGTTCTCTTTTCCTGATCTAATATTTCCCTTAGTTTATTCACTTCCTCAAATTCTTTATTCCCTTCACTTTGGCTCAGATATCGGCTTTAGCACCTGTAGTCCAGTCTGCTTGCTTAACCATTTCTATGGTTAATCTGTACTGTACATTGCCATGTAAACAAATGTCTCGTATATAAAAGAAATTACTTGAAATTTAGAATCTGCAACTCCAGCACTATGGTATTTTTAGGCATACATCATAGATTCTATGTTTATGGCATTTAAAGGGGTATCCTCACCAAAATATGTCTGCCTTGATTATTAAAATGGCAATTTAATCCCATGGCACAAGCATACTATGCGCATATATATACAGTATAACTATATAAGCATTTGCTTTTTTTAGATCGGGTCAGTGACTAGTGATGGGCGAATAAATTCGGCAGGCGGCGAATTTGCTGTGAAATTCCAGATTTTGCCGTTGGCGAATAAATTTGAAACTGCTCCAGTGAAAAATCCAGCACGTCAAAAACATTGACTTTAAGGCATTTGGACAAAATAGGCCTGCCTAAAAAAATTGTCACAGGCATCAAAATTGACGCACGTCAAAATAATTCTGACGACCATTTGGCTTCAATACGTTTTGCAAACTCGCTAATTTTTCGGCGAAACTGGACGATTTTTTCGAATTGCCCATTCTAGAACATGTTAAACATTAACTTAAAGAGAAACCACCCCTTTAAAGTCCCCAAATACAACTTTAATTAAACAAACCTTGTCCATTCTAATAACAGTGACTACACTTGTCTATTATTAGATATGAATATACATACAATAAAGTATACGCATACTATGGCTTATTATTTTCACAAGGTAATGATTATTTTTCATCCTGGGCTGGAATAGGTTACCACGTAGAGAAGAACTGGCACCAGAAAAAGCTATTTTAAAAGAAGAAGTGTTCTGGCTGCACTGTACTATGTATATAGGAGAGCTGTGAGATCTTTTTCCAGCACAGAGTAAAACTGGCAAGTCCTGATGAATTCACACATTCCTTATTGAGTGATACTATTACAGTATGTGCACAAAGTGATTATGTGGTATGTGATGCTGAAAAGGCCACATTTGCTGGAACCAGGCAGGCATAGCTGTGTTGTTTATAAGATGTGTTTATACATACACACAGGATAAATGTGAGCTGCACAGTAATTAAAAGAAACTATAAAAAATAAATAATGATGACCAGCTAAAAAGTTGTATATTTTCTGTAGATATTGCTGTGAGAGGCACACGAAGGGGCACATTTACTAATGGTCGAATATCGAGGGTTAATTAACCCTCGATATTCGACTCTCGAAGTTAAATCCTTCGACTTCGAATATCGAAGTCGAAGGATTTAGCGCTATGTGTTCGATCGAAGGAATAATCGTTCGATCGAATGATTAAATCCTTCGAATCGAACGATTCGAAGAATTTTAATCCATCAATAGAACGAAATTCCTTCAATCCCAAATTGGTAGGAAAGCCTATGGGGACCTTCCCCATAGGCTAACATTGATGTTCGGTAGGTTTTAGTTGGAGAAGTAGGGGGTCGAATTTTTTTTTAAAGAAACAGTACTTCGACTATCGAATAGTCGAACGATTTTTAGTTTGAATCGTTCTATTTATAGTCGTAGTCGAAGGTCGAAGTAGCCAATTCGATGGTCGAAGTAGCCAAAAAAAAACGCTCAAAATTTGAAGTATTTTATATTCTATTCATTCACTTGAGCGAAGTAAATGTGCCCCGTAGTGTTTGGTTTTAAACTAACTGCTGGGCACACATGGAAGGAAACTCAGCAGACAGACTTAACAGTAAATGTCAATAACATCAGGCACCCCTGAAAACAGGTTCATAGTCTGTTAGCAAAGGTAGCAAATCAGCCCCTAACTGACTAATATACCCAATGGTTTTTCCATGTAAACAAAAACAAATTGTGTTTTTTTAGGTTAAGGAAGCACTGAATCCAGGATTTGATTTGGGACTTGCAATAATCCAAGCTTTCTTCAGCAGGATTCAGAATTGGGCAAATCTAAACCCAATCCCTTAAAAAAAAGCCTTAAATGTGGAACATTTCTGTTAGGTTCTGCAGTTTAGTATTAATACAGAATGGACGACAGCAGTTGATATGTATTTCATTAGGTCCATTCTATGTATCTACTGTATACTCGGATATGGTGGATTCAGTTCAGTTTTAGGGCTGAGTTGTCCTTCTTTAGATCAGTACCTACCATACTAAAAATGAGTATATAGGCAGGGTGTACTGCTGCCGTTAGGTAAGTATTATAGTAATGCAGATCAGTATTTTGGTATTATCAGTGTTACAGCATCTGACCATTATGTCCTTGGTTTATGGCTGCTTGGGGTATTCATACTGTGGTAGATTTAGGTTTATTTAGGTTTATGTCAGGGTGCAATTCGTGCACTTATACTGGTTGTGTTCTTAGAACCATTAGTATGATGCTCCTTAACTACACAGGTTATTGGTAACTGTTTCAGCAGTTCTGCATGGTTGATATAAAGTATTTCCTATTATGTTTATAGCTACAGCTGAACTACTCAACACTAAATTATTCCATTCAAAATTACATGCAAGGCATATACTGTAACTGTGGTCTATTCCCATAGTTGGTTCTACTGTTATTGATATAAGTATTATTGTTTAAGTATCAGGTACATTGTTCAGAATTATATTTTAGGAATGTACCTCTTAATGATCTACGTAGGCGCAAGTAATGGTTACGGCGACTCTGTGCTTCTCAGTATTATAACACCAGTGTTTTTTTTGTTGAAGGAAATAATTCTGGTAGGGCTCTTTCTTTTGTTCTATTAATTGGTGGAACTCTATGGTATTTGATTTTACTTTACTGGAATTAAAAATAGTTTTTCAGACAAATCCTGATCACCGCTGAAACTAACAGCGCTTAATTGCACTACAGAGAAGACCCTCACGGATTCTTCACAAAATGGCGGCACAACTTCAAGATGACACAGCAAACTCCACATACCCGAGTCACTTTTCCTAATATAACAGAGCAGAGTGGAGAAACAAATCAGCCTGTCGCAGAAGGTAATCTTAAAGAACTGTTGAATACACTGTGCATTACTCTCCAAACTGACATCAAACAAACTCTGTCAGAACTAAAGTCAGAGATAAGAGAGTTGGGAGACAGAATTGAGCACTTAGAAAACAAAGCTGAGGAGACAGTTTCTGCACATAACAAAGTGGTAGACAAATGTACCAACTTAGAAGAAGAACTTTAGAAAAAAGTTGTGGATTTGGAAGACCACTCACGCAGAAATAATGTGCGCTTCAGAGGAATTTCTGAGGATATTAAAGGGCCTGACAAGCTTTATTACAGCATTAACCTCAGCAGTACTCCCACAAGTCGCTGATCATTTATCCACCCTAGATCATGTACATAGACTGCCAAAAGCCTGCAATGCTCCAACCATGGCACTCCGAGATGTTATAGTGAGATATCATTTTTTTCACATAAAAGATGCCTTTCTTAAAGAACAGTTTAGATCAATTCGCATTTTCACTGACTTATCTTCAACTACTTTGGCACAGCGCAAGACCTTTGCAGCTATAACAAGCCTCCTGAGGGCTAATAATATTACAGGCACAGGCTACAAGATATTTTGTGTAATATACTAGATAAAGATCAGGTAGGATTCATCAAGGGGCATCAAGCATCAGACAACACTAGACGTTTTATAGATATAATACACACAATTTGATAATCAAAAGTTCCTACTCTGGTGCTTTCTCTTGATGCAGAGAAAGCTTTTGATTTACCATGAACTGATTAAGAAGGTTTTGTACAAACTGGGTTGTAATGATACATTTATAAACACAATATCAGTACTATATAAGAATCCCTCAGCCCGAGTAACACCACATACTTCATGTACAAGAACCTTTTTTATAGACAGAAACATGGCTGTGCTATGGGTTCTCCAGTCTCTCCTATTGTAGCAAACCTGTACATGGAGGAAGTGGAAAGGAGGGCCTTACTTACTTTCCAGGGAACTATACCGAGTCACTGGTTCAGGTATGTGGATGACACTTGGGTTAAAATCAGATCCAATGAAGTGGCTGCCTTTACAGAACACATTAACTCAGTGGACAATAACATCAAGTTCACAAGGGAAGATGTCCACGAGAACAAACTTGCCTTTTTGGACTGTTTGATATGCATCCAAGAGGGGGGGTAACTTGAAGACGGAAGTATACAGGAAACCCACTCATACGGATCAATATCTGTTGTTTGATTCCCACCATCCGCTGGAATACAAACTGGGTCCAAAGACAAAGAGCAAAAACATCTTAGAGGAGCTTTGAAAGCGTGTGGCTACCCAGACTGGGCCTTTGTCAAAACAGCAGCAACCAAGCCCAACAGGAACACCAATAGAAATAACCGCCTGGAGACACATAGTAGGCGAAACATAGTCATCCCATATGTAGCTGGAGTGTCTGAGAAACTCATTTTTAACAAACACCACGTCCCTGTGTTTTTCAAACCTAGCAACACACTGAGACAAAAACTGGTACACCAAAAGGATCCAACCCCTAAAGAAAAACAAAGCAATGTGGTATATGGAGTCCAGTGTAGCAAGGAGTGCACAGATCTATACATTGGAGAGACAAAACAACTGCTCACCAAGCGAATGGCTCAGCATAGGAGGGCGAACTCTACAGGGCAAAACTCAGCTGTCTTTCTACACTTAAAAGACAAGGGACACTCCTTTGAAGATAGCAAGGTCCAAATATTGGATAAAGAAGACCGCTGGTTTGAACGAGGCGTAAAAGAGGCGATTCATGTCAAGGTGGAGAAACCATCCCTGAACAGAGGTGGGGGCCTTCGACACCACCTGTCTGCTACATACAATGCTGTTCTAACATCTGTACCCCGGCGGTTTCAGAACACTTCACACGTCCATTCATGCAACTCTCACAAGTAACACCTCTTTCTAGGAGTTGCATGACACATTGGATAATCCTATCACAGTAACTGCACAAAATCTACAACTCTTTGAAGAGTTACAATGTGCCATTGTGATTGGATTAGTGGAGTTTATATGCCGAGAATTTCCCACACCAGGCAGTTGAACTGAAGAAGCTGCTCGGATGAGTAGTGAAATGTCTTCATTGATTACTCAGCAAGTCCAGTTGTTTTTAGATTTACCTATACTAGATATACCATGACCTGGATGAATGAAAATCTTCATAGTCAACATTTTAAGACTTTCACGTGTCTAAAGAAAGAACTAAAACTGGACAAAACAGACTTCCATAAGTATCTTATAATAAGGAACTATCTAGTATCACTTGCACATGGGAAACTCAGACCACTCTCAGAGTTTGAAACTTACTTCCAGCATGGAACAAACATAAAAAAGGTATGGCATCAAATATACAAACTTCTAGTAGAAGTAAAAGAAGCACAAAAAATATCACACATGGTTAAATGGGAACAAAGATTGGGAAAAACTTTCACAATAAAATATTGGCAAAAGGCCATTACTAAATCACAATTGTTTACCAAATGTGTCACACACCAGGAGAACTATTACAAATAATTATTTAACTGGTACCTAACTCTTTCAATGATAGCAAAAATATATCCCGAAGCTTCAAATTCCTGTTGGAGATGCAACAAAGATATCAGAGATACTTGCTGCATGTATGGTGGACCTGCAATAATATACAAAATTATTGGTTGGGTATAGGACGGTTAATAACCAAAGTAACTCAACAAAATATCCCAGTATCTCCAGAAGCTCCAGACTATGTTTCTCCTACTATGTGTAACCATGGTAAGAATGATGTTTTCCCTCATCTGTACCAATCACAGTCCTCTAAGTGATCCAACTGAATTACGTAGGTGTTCATTTACTAATCCAGATTGGCACTTAAAAAGACCCATGACATTAAAGTTTTACCTGCTATACAGCTGCAAATGTTAAAGCTAACATGACCTGGATGACTTTATTGCATATTGATTATCAGCGAGTGTCAGTGTTTAAACTCTGAGGAAATGTCAGTCCCTTCCATCCTCCATTTGTATAGCATGAATTGCTGTGGCAGCCAATACAATTCATGTTATGCTAATGAGTGAGGAGGGAGTGACAGCACACTCTCTGCTCCCCGCTGTTGCATGAGGAATCTGGTAAGTTATAAAATTTAGAATAAGATAGAGATTTTTATGAAAAAGTCCTGATTAGTAAAATACTTTTTTTTGGCATTTGGGACATGTAGAAGACATGAAGGTTGGCATACCTGTTAACGATTATTATTATAATTATTAATACAATTGTACATGTCCAGTAATACTGTCACCATTTCTCAGTGTATGCATATACAAAAGGAATGTAAATGAAAGAAGGGATGTCCTCTTTTTACAAAGTATTTTCCTTTAACATCAGCTATATATTAAAGGGAAAATATACCCCACTATTTGACATGAGTTAGGCGTATCTACACAATGTGCATACATTCGATATTCAATAAATCCCATATACATTTAGGGATTTGGATGAATCTGAGCCTTTGTCAACAGGATTCAGCCAAGTTTAAGAACCTGACAAAGTCCCCAAAATCACAACTTTTGATCACAAGAACAAGGAAATCGCTAATATTTTTCTATGTGCAACTTACCCTTATTTGCATATTCAAATGGTCCGAATACTTCATAAAATGTTTGTGATTTGGTCCAATTCCAGATAAAATTAGGCTAGAAAAGTAGGCTAGAAATGTTATACATTATGTTTTGGGTTTTTGTACCAGCCTAAGGCAACCACAACCCTTTAGTAGGGAAGATCTGTGTCTCAAAAGATGCCCCAGAAGTTCCCCATCTTCTTTTCTGTTGATTCACTGCACATGCTACTGTCACTTACTGAAGTTAGGGACCAACTCATAATATACTGTATAAACAGAATAGAAATGTCGCAATATATGACTGATTAGTAAGTAATTACTAATAATTAATGACTGATATTATTAATAATATATTACAGAGAAATCTATTTTTTTGCTTGTAAATATGCAGCAACTCCTAAGTTTATCAACAGCTGCTCAGAGCCCACTGAACATGTGAGTGTCACAAACACTTTCCAAGATGATGACCCTCTGTGACAAGTTTGAAGTCCTGGATCATTGCTGCTATTGAAATGCTGAAACTTTTGGCTGGTACGAGAGCTCAGTACGTAAAATATAGCATTTTCAACCATATTCATTTTTAGGGTTTCGTTTTCCTTTAAATTGTCAGCATAAGAAGTCTTGTGAAATAACTCTTTGGTGTTTACATGGTTTCCATTAATCAGTGGAATCCGCTATATTTGTGTAAAATAATACATTTGTATTTCTATTTGGACATTCAGACACTGTTTATGCACCTTTTCTACAATGAACTGATGTCAAAAAGAGCGTATACTTTCTCTTTAAGTAAAAGGAAGACTTGCCATATTATAAAGAGTGTCTTTGAATGACATATTTGAAAGGAACTATGCATACCAGTGTCTATGATAAAATCAATATGTAATATTATGCCCATACTATAGATCCCAATGAAATTTTATAGAAACTTAATACAATATTATTATAGATTATTAAAAAAAAGCAAATAAAAGTAAAGTGGGACATGATTGGCAATGATACATAAATGTATTCTGAGTAATTAAGTAATCGGCTAAATACATACAAAAAAATACTGGTTATTTTTATTATTTTTGTCAAAAGCAGCATCAACATTGATGCACATTGAAAAAAAAACCTGACACAAACATGGGTTGTCTTCAGTGTTGCTGCTACTGTGTTGGGAAGAGAAATAGTAAAAGACAATGGATTTACAGAAGGATCTGTTTTATTGCTCTTTTCCATGGGGGAACCTTTTTGAATGACAAAATCAATGTATGCAGGAATGTGCAATGTTCATCTCTGGTGTTACACATCGGCTGCACAAAAGTAAGAATAAGGCAGATAGCTGTGTGACCCTTGTGCCAGGGAATTTGATAATGGGGCTATTGTTCATCAGCTGTCAGTAAGCTCCTACACATTTCTGAGTTGGAGTTGTGAAAAGGAAAATCTCTCCCCCAGAGTGTAGCTTTACGTCCTTTTCGTACTGTGTATGTCATGCTCTTCTCTGGAAGTGATTCTGACACGATGTAGGTCTCTCTGAAGGGCAAAAACAAACTCACTTAAAAGGACAGCAATATTGTTCCATCCATGTGGAAATATTACAGAAAGTTTTTCCATAAAAAACTGGAAAAATTTTTTGCTACCAATAAAGCCACAAGCTGTTATTTTAGCTGTCCCCCCCTGAAAATATTAATCTACATTAAAAGTTACCTATAGGCCATGTTGATTGTTTTTCGCTGATAGTTCTGCTTTTGTAAGTAATTGTTACTTGAAGTTAAAACCTCACTGTTTTGCCAACCTGACTGTCCCTTCTCAGCCTGTCAGTTAGAGTTTCTAATGCTAACGGACTCCTGCTGCACAAATATGGCAGCCAGGGGCGCTCAGCCAATGACGCGAGTTGAGGCACTCGCCTCAGGCGGCAGCGCCCCCCTGGTTTCCAAAAATGCCGCTCCTGGTAACTAAGAGCCGAATTTCTGCACTAGCGACGTGGACCCCCCGACCCAAAAACAAAGGCCGCCTCGGGCGGCAAATTAGGCAGGATCGCCCCTGATGGCAGCCCCCTCATACAGGAACATGGGGATAAGAAAGGGAATGTAAAAGCATCAGGCAAATACTTTTATGGCATTTCTAAATAGCATTCAAAGACAATGTTATGATAATAAAAAAGGTTATTTTCGGATGTCAGTATCTCTTTAACGTAAACATTTTCTGGTTCCTAGTCCTCTGTCTCTGGGTATAACTTAAGGTTAATGTGCTGAGATACATGGTATAATCTGACAGCAAATTGTTTCCTTGAATGATGAAGATGCAATCCTAGAGACTGTATAATAAAGTGAGCTTGTTGGTGCTGTTAAACTATTTAAGTGTGGGTGGTTGCATTCTCTGTAAATATTCCCACAGGATTCAGAGCAATAAGGCCATAAAATGTTATATACGCCGGACTACTACTAAAAGGCATTGAGGTTGTGACATCGTTAGAATAAAGGATTCCCTGTTATATGGGCTGCGCGGGAAATAAACTACTTTTTGGGATTTGACCTTATCCCAAACGAAGAATGTAAGTGTTAGCAGAGGGATAATGCTTCAGTTATTTGAAAAGGCAGCAGGAATTGTACTAATGTAATGTGTTACCCACTAAGGGAAAACTGTATTAGAACTAGTCAGAAGGGCTAAATTGCTTCTTTGATTAAGTATTAAGACTGCTGTAAGTGGCCATACACACACACACACACACACATATATATATATATATTTTGGTGAGGTCACTACTAGGATACCCAGTAAAGTCAAGGACGAAGCTTATATATCTCCCAGGTTCCTAACAGAGTGGTTCCGGGACTGCTAGTTCAGCCCGGTTGTTTTGAGTTGTCCTGAGGCATCTCAGGTGGATAATTAAAATGGCAGCTCAAGCCAGAGTGTTGAGCTTCAGTCTGAGGGAAAAGACACAGGGAAGCTGTTTGTGTCAGCACAGAGAGAGAGAGATATTTGAATCACTACAAGGTTGGAACTTTTATTGTACTTCCTTTTCATTTGTTTGGGGAGACAAGCGGTAGGCCTACTCCTGGTTAGTTAGGAAAACTAACCTGTATTAGTTAGAAGCCCATTAAGTGGCAAGGAATTTATTTTGAACTGTTTATCTTGTTTTGCTGGAAGTGAAAATAAACTGCCAGAAAGAGACTACCCTCTTATGAGTTGTGATTGTGCCGTGGGTTACTCAAGCCCTTAAAAAAAAAATATATATATATAAAATATATATATATATATATATATATATATATATATATATATATATATATATACAGTCCAAATGCTGGTGCACTCAAAACAAACGTTAATGCCTAGGTGCTGGTTATAGCAAAACATGTATAACGAAAAAAGAACCGCACTCACAGGGCTTTATGAAGGTGCAAAATCAAAAATTGATGTTTATTTCGACGTTTCGGCTATTCACTTAAGCCGTCATCAGGAAGCCTGTTATTTTAGCTGTCCCCCCCTGAAAATATTAATCTACATTAAAAGTTACCTATAGGCCATGTTGATTGTTTTTCGCTGATAGTTCTGCTTTTGTAAGTAATTGTTACTTGAAGTTAAAACCTCACTGTTTTGCCAACCTGACTGTCCCTTCTCAGCCTGTCAGTTAGAGTTTCTAATGCTAACGGACTCCTGCTGCACAAATATGGCAGCCAGGGGCGCTCAGCCAATGACGCGAGTTGAGGCACTCGCCTCAGGCGGCAGCGCCCCCCTGGTTTCCAAAAATGCCGCTCCTGGTAACTAAGAGCCGAATTTCTGCACTAGCGACGTGGACCCCCCGACCCAAAAACAAAGGCCGCCTCGGGCGGCAAATTAGGCAGGATCGCCCCTGATGGCAGCCCCCTCATACAGGAACATGGGGATAAGAAAGGGAATGTAAAAGCATCAGGCAAATACTTTTATGGCATTTCTAAATAGCATTCAAAGACAATGTTATGATAATAAAAAAGGTTATTTTCGGATGTCAGTATCTCTTTAACGTAAACATTTTCTGGTTCCTAGTCCTCTGTCTCTGGGTATAACTTAAGGTTAATGTGCTGAGATACATGGTATAATCTGACAGCAAATTGTTTCCTTGAATGATGAAGATGCAATCCTAGAGACTGTATAATAAAGTGAGCTTGTTGGTGCTGTTAAACTATTTAAGTGTGGGTGGTTGCATTCTCTGTAAATATTCCCACAGGATTCAGAGCAATAAGGCCATAAAATGTTATATACGCCGGACTACTACTAAAAGGCATTGAGGTTGTGACATCGTTAGAATAAAGGATTCCCTGTTATATGGGCTGCGCGGGAAATAAACTACTTTTTGGGATTTGACCTTATCCCAAACGAAGAATGTAAGTGTTAGCAGAGGGATAATGCTTCAGTTATTTGAAAAGGCAGCAGGAATTGTACTAATGTAATGTGTTACCCACTAAGGGAAAACTGTATTAGAACTAGTCAGAAGGGCTAAATTGCTTCTTTGATTAAGTATTAAGACTGCTGTAAGTGGCCATACACACACACACACACACACATATATATATATATATTTTGGTGAGGTCACTACTAGGATACCCAGTAAAGTCAAGGACGAAGCTTATATATCTCCCAGGTTCCTAACAGAGTGGTTCCGGGACTGCTAGTTCAGCCCGGTTGTTTTGAGTTGTCCTGAGGCATCTCAGGTGGATAATTAAAATGGCAGCTCAAGCCAGAGTGTTGAGCTTCAGTCTGAGGGAAAAGACACAGGGAAGCTGTTTGTGTCAGCACAGAGAGAGAGAGATATTTGAATCACTACAAGGTTGGAACTTTTATTGTACTTCCTTTTCATTTGTTTGGGGAGACAAGCGGTAGGCCTACTCCTGGTTAGTTAGGAAAACTAACCTGTATTAGTTAGAAGCCCATTAAGTGGCAAGGAATTTATTTTGAACTGTTTATCTTGTTTTGCTGGAAGTGAAAATAAACTGCCAGAAAGAGACTACCCTCTTATGAGTTGTGATTGTGCCGTGGGTTACTCAAGCCCTTAAAAAAAAATATATATATATAAAATATATATATATATATATATATATATATATATATATATATATATATATATATATATACAGTCCAAATGCTGGTGCACTCAAAACAAACGTTAATGCCTAGGTGCTGGTTATAGCAAAACATGTATAACGAAAAAAGAACCGCACTCACAGGGCTTTATGAAGGTGCAAAATCAAAAATTGATGTTTATTTCGACGTTTCGGCTATTCACTTAAGCCGTCATCAGGAAGCCTGATGACGGCTTAAGTGAATAGCCGAAACGTCGAAATAAACATCAATTTTTGATTTTGCACCTTCATAAAGCCCTGTGAGTGCGGTTCTTTTTTCGTTATATATATATATATATATATATATATATATATATATATATATATATATATATATATATATATATATATATATATATATATATATTAAAATACTATGCACACAGTACAATAGATCCTAGTATCCTGCTGACCTCCCAGCATCAACTGTTCAATTGTACCATAAAATCTACAAACCATGGCTAATTCTATTTGACTTGCTCATGTTAGCCTAGTCATAAGTAGGGAAGAATTGAAATGCATATTGAGTGAGTGAGTATATGCAAAACTGAACATTCATTACCAGAGAAAAATAGTTAATGTTAATCCTTTCATCATTTGCAAGCATACAGAAAGCAAGATAATCTGTTTCAATTGTTTTATCCATTACCTGTAAGGTGTGTGGTTCTGACGTAGCTCAAGGCACATGAGCATAGGGAAAGCTGAAAATTTCATAACGGAGTCAAAGTCAACTGCAGTCTCTGCATCAACCTGAGCCTTGATATCAGCTTGGAAAAAAGAGGTATCCAACTCTGTTGTAAATTCAAAGACAAGGGAAGCCCTGGGAATAAAAAGCAGCAAACCTTAAAAGTCTTCTTTACTGGCATTATATCATACAATATGGCTTACAAAGGGAAGGTGCCATCATAAAATAAATGGGGCATTTATTGAACATTGTAGTGTCCCCCTCCCCCTTAGCCTACCTTAAGTTAGGATATTATAATACACTGGGAGCAGCAGGCCCAGATTTGTGGAAAGGCCACCTAGGCTCGGGCCTAGGGCGGCAGGATTTTAGGGGGGCAGCATGCTGCCCAACCACACCCACATTGGTTCAAAAACACTCGGAATGCGCTGGAGATACAATCATTTTCTAAATTTCCTATGCGCCAATCCACATTGATGATAAAATTTGCATGAATAAAGGGGAGGGGACAGGGGCAACGAACGGCAGTTGGCCTAGGGGCGCCCACTATGTAAATCCGGCCCTGGGAAACTGAAGTGAATTGTTTCCTATCAATTCCTGAATATTCAGAATCCTTTTTGCATATCTAGTACCATACCTCCCAACTGTTCCGTTTTGAGTGGGACAGTCCCGCTTTTGACAGCTCAACCCGCAGTCCTGCATTTATACTGAAATGTCCTGACTTTATCTTTTATCTCCTGCACTGAACAGCCAGAAAAAGATACAAAGTTTCTAACTTAATTGGCTTTTGGCAAGGAGCCCAAAATAGATACTTAAAATACTTTTGTAACAGTTTTAGATAAGAAGGTCTCTTGGGGAAACTGATTTACAGCTTAAAGGTAAATTCACCTTCATTAGCAAAACTGTAGTAACACATAAAAACCACAAACTTTAATAACCTGGACATGGTAATTAGGAGTGTGGCCATAAAAATGGGCATGGTCAAAAATATGTCGCTGTGCTCATGCACGGCATATCTTTTAATCCCTCTTTGTTTCAAAAATGTTGGGAGGTATGTAGTACTGAAAATATATTAACAGCTTCTGTAGGAGAACATCCTTTTATGTTTTATTGGGAAATATTAAAATTTGTAGTATTGTAATGGTACTGATAGCTACTAGATTTAATCAGTCAAAATGAAGTGCTTTTTAAAATGAACTTTTACAGCAGATCACGGTTTCATTGACAGCACTCCCTGACTAATGAGAATACCATCGCCCCCTTGTGGTGACCAAAAATGGCATAACCTGAAATACTGTATATCCTGAAGGATAACAGTAAATCCATAACTATGCTTTGCATTGTAAATTACAATAGGCATTCCACCTATTGCTCTCCTATTTAATATTGTCATTTAACCTAGCTTTTTGTTTCCATAAAGGAAGAAAAGATTTAGATTTCAGGCTTTAGTAGAAAATACTCTGGTAGAGGCAAGTACAAGTATTTGTTAACTAAACCATGAAGTGACATTGGAATGGTCTTTGCCCTACAATTCTGACCTTGAATTACTAGACATTAGTAGCAGTTTATATCATACTTTGTGTTGATGTTTGTTTTGGATTCCTGTTCCCAGATGCTGACATCAATGTTTGCTGAGACCTCTAAGCCAAGCCCACCCTGATATTCGACAATGGCCTGCAGCCCAGACTGCATTGGCAACCTCTGAAAAGTAGAGAATTGAATCATTTAGTTGGGGAATTCAACCCCTTTTAAACAGGCTGTTATATTAGTATTTGTGCTATAAAGCTCATATGTTGAAACAAGGTTAATAACATTTTTGTGGGAGCAGAATTAATTATCTGGACACGAGCTGCCTTGTTATACATTTACAAATAAACTGCTTTTATTCCTCAAAATCACTTCAATTTAATATGATCTTGCACTAAACCACCCAGTACTTAAGAACTCATGTTCACAAAAGATTGATGTTCTTAACAATATTTTCAGAACATAATGTTGCTTTGTGATACAGATAAGGAGTCTATTACCAAGAATGCCTGAAACTTGTGATTTTTCAGATATGGGTTTTTCCATAATGTGGAGGACCATACTTTAAGGGGCAAATTCACTAAACGTCAAAGCGCCTAACGCTAGTGTGAATACACCAGCGTAGCGCATTTTCGTTAATTTGCCGATTCACTAACGGACGCTGGCGTAAATTCGCTAGTGTTACTTCGCACCCTTACGCCTGGCGAATTTGCGCAACGGACGTAACTACGCAAAGTCACTAACGTGCAAATTATTCTGAACGCTACCTTTTACCCCAGACTTCCTTCGCCACCTCAGACCAGGCGAAGTGCAATAGAGTAGATTGGGATTGCTTCAAAAAAAAGTAAAACATTTTTCTAAGTCCCAAAAAACGCTGGCGTTTTTTCATTTTTTATGGGTGATAGGCTGAAAAAGATCTAAATTTTTTTTGGGGCTACCCTCCTTCCCCCCTACATTTCCTAACTCATGGCAACTTAACTATACAGTGGGCACATGTGTAGGGCAAAATAAAAATTTTATTTGCTCTTTTGAAGGTTTTCCAGGCCGTATGCAAATTAAGCATCGCTAGCATAACTTCACTTTGCTTGGCGAATTAACGCCAGCACAACTTTGCAACCTTACGCTTCCCCTGAGGGCAACTTCGGATTTTAGTGAATTTGCATAGCGCTGGCGAAAATACGCCTGGCGAAGTGTGGCGAAGTGCAGCGAAGCGGACGCTGGTGCAACAACGGATCTTGTGAATGTCCCACTAAGTCAGTGGTTTCCCAAAGGGTTAGCCCCACTGAGTGGGACCTGGAACACTTTTAAGGGTGCTCATACTAAATACTCCTGTAAATCCAGCCTGATGGCCAAAGAAATGATATTTGGTATCTTAATATTCTTACAACATGGCTAAATAACTGATAAACCAATGTTTTCATATATCTGTAACCTTATTATAAGCTAGAGGATACCCTCAAGAAGGGCATTCCTTTAACTGAAAGAGGGTATAAAGGAGAAGGAAAGGCAATTTACACTTTGGTGCGCCAAAAGCTAAGCACCCTGGGCCTGTGCTCCTATCAGCAGAAAACTGCACCGGCTTGGGGTTCTTCCAGTGAGCACCATGGAGCGATCCTCTTCCTGCTTCTTCGGTCTTCTCACGATTGTGCATGCTCAGTAGATTAAAAAGCCCAACTTTAACCAAAAAGCTGTTTATTTCATTCTACTTTGCATGCGCTGCTCCGGGAAATTTGGAAACTGAAGAAGCAGGAAGGGGATCACTCCGAAGTTTTCTGCTAAGACCATCGGCCCAGGGTGTTAGGTAAGTAAAAATAATCACTTGGGGGTGCCTGATTTTTGGCACCCCAATTGTAAATTGCCTTTCCTTTTCCATTAAGCTGAAAAAGTCTGCAACCACTGCCTTAAGGCATAAAATAATATACTTAGGATGGTTTTGTAAGCAACATATATGTATTCTCATTTAGATAGTATTCAAGGAATTGTTTAGGGTAAAAATAAATACTGGGTTTATTTCAATATAGTTCAATATAGAGCAAAAATGTAATGCAGAAATGCTGGAGTGACTGGATATCTAACATAATAGCCAGAACACTACCTGTTTTGCATCTCTCTTGGTGTCTTCTGATTGGTTACCAGTCAGTAACCAATCAGTGACTTGAGGGAGGGCACATGGGTTATAACTGTTTGCTTTTGAATCCGTGCTTCATGCTAAGGATCAATTGCAAACTCACTAAACAGTTATGTCCCATGTGGCCCCCTTTCAATTATGATTAACTAAGATTTAGAGAACTGAAAGCAGGAAAATATGTTCTATTCTGTTATGGTAGACATCCAGTCACTCCAGCATTTATAGATTATATTTTTGGTTACCTTTATTAGAAACATATTTTTATTCTGCACAGCCAATTTATTTACCTATTTTTTATTTTACACTGAACTGTTCCTTTACATAGAATGCACTCTATTATTTTAGAGAGAAAAAACAAATCTTTTAGAAATTGAAAATTGTGTGCTTCAGTAAATGAGATTTTCTTAATACAGGTATGGGACCTGTTAACCAGAATGTTCAGGACCTTGGGTTTTCTGACTAAGGGATCTTTCCATGATTTGAATCTTCAACTCTCGCTAAAAATCATTTAACCATTAAATAAGCCCAATAATATTGATTTGTCTCCAGTAAGGATTAATTATATCTTAGCTGGAATCAAGTACAAGGCACTGTTTATTATAGAGAAAAAGGAAACATTTACAAATCAGAATTATTTGTCTATGGGAGATGGCTGCCATGTAATTCAGAGCTTTCTGGATAACAGGTTTTCAGATAAAGGATCCCATGCCTGTACCGGGCTTCTCGATCCCATATCAGTACTTGATCAGTATATCAGACTTATGACATATATAGATGGGGAAATTTACTAACATAGATGCTGAACTGTACCGGTCCAGTTGCCTATAGCAATTCAAAGAAATTTGATTTCTGTTTGCAACTTAAAAGTAGTTTTATTGCTGGGACAAGTTGCTTTGACAAATGTAGTGTGAAATGCTTCAGTAAGGGTCAGAAGCTGATCTATACAGTCCAATTCACATATACAGTGTCGGACTGGCCCACTGGGATACCAGGAAAACTCCTGGTGGGCCCAGGTGTCAGGGGGCCCTTGAGCTGCTAAAGATTTGGCCTATTTCATGGCAATTTCCTATTTCTTTGAGAACAAAGAGGTTAAGTATAAGGAATAATAGATGTAAAGTATGTATGTAAAGAATAGAGACTAGGAGAATAGAGGTTTAGTGACGAGAAAAATAATAATAGTACTGAGAGTGGGCGCCTGATCTATGGTTCTTTGGTGGCCCCCTGCTCTAAGGTTTTAGGGTGGGCCCCTGGTGTCCCAGTCCGACACTGTACAAATAAGACTAATTTAATACATAAGTAGAGATAACATTTGGATGAAAAATTCTCTGTTAAACAGGACTAATGAACTGAAACCTTACATTTACAACACAGAAAAGGTGGAGATGGCCTTACCTGGAGATAGTCAATAAGCAGAACATTTCCTTTGACCACACTCATTGGCTCTCCGCTGCTTGAAAATACTTTGGACACCAAATCCATATAACCTTGGAAAAAAACTACTGGTCGTAGTTGCACATCAAACAACACAGCTGACATCCCAACTGTTGCATCCTTGTCTTCATCATTATCTTCGGCTCCATCCCCAATTAGAGACTCAAGGCCTTCAGCTTCGAGTGAAACCTTTAAATAGATGGCACATAAATGCAAGCATGACAACAAATTATTTTCATTTACTAGAGTCGGCGAATGTAAGTAGTTAAAATGCAGGATGCAGGAATTGAATTTTTCAAGCCCCTAGTTCAGATACTGGCACTCACATAAAAAGGTGAATCAAGCCTGGGTGGAGTCCACCAAGTGTAGTAGTAAACATAAGGTCAGAAATGATCCGCACTAACAAGACTTTTGATGGATAAATTGAAGGTTGATTTTTGGAGGCTGACACAACAGCCTTTCTCAAAGTAAAAACATTGTGTGACTACACTATATATAAACAAGTGGTGGTGTCTAAGATTTCCCACTACCATTTGCTTATATGGTGTGTATTCTAAGTATGTTATTGCTTTGAAAAAGTCTGTGGTGTAACTTGTGAATGAAAAAGAGCCAGCATTATAATAGTGGTAACATCTTATAAGATTTTGGGATGCCTCAAATTCAATAATAGAGCACTGTGCTATTTATTTCCAGTTAGCAGTAATGAAGCAATTGATATATTTTAAATTGGGTACCAAATTCTTATTACTATCACTAAAACCCTGTGATTATTATTTTGAAGAAAACACAGCCTGGGAAAGAAGCAGTTTAGAATGGACATTATTGTATGTTGTTTTGAACTGTGCCTTGTATTTAAAATAGTTACATATAAAAAAAACATACCTGCATTGCCTTGAGATGGTTGTTGTGGCCAAATAATGTAATATCTGAAATGCTCTGCTTCAGTAACCCGGATTCAGTGAACAAAAGATCTAGTCCATAGGTGGATGACACATCTTTTGTAGCTAAAATACCAATGAAACTTAAATTGCTGTTTCAGAAATTTAAAGAAGCAAATTAACATTTTCATCATGTGGCACTGCCATGAATATACAGTATATATAAATCAGAGGAAGACAAGTGCAACCACTCCTACAATTCTTACTGTTTTACTCTCAGACCACATTAACTAAATACCACATGAACTATTACAAATAATGAAGTATCTGCAAAAAGTTTGTATATTCTACTTGTGTCTGCATGGAATTTCTTCTTGGTACTTAATTTTCCTTCCATGCTACAAAAACTATTTAATTTTCTAATTTCTAATTTTTTTTCTAATCAAAATAAACCACATTTTACAAAACTTTAATAAAATGTATTCAAATATCTGAATATCAAAAAACTCAATCAATTGAATTTGTATTCTAGTCATCATTTTCAATGCATCTACAAACTTTTCAAAAAACTTTTTTTAAAAAAAAACTCAATCTCAAACTGAAAACAAAAATGCTAACATTTTGTCTAGGACATCACTCCTCCCACTTCACAAATGTTTCCCCTCACTGCCAGTCCCTACACTAGCTGCCTCTCATGCACAGGATTCAATTAAAGATTCTTGTTTTCACCAACAAAATATTCACCAGTGCCACGCCAAAATACACCCCCAGATGTAACGTTCGGTCTGCACATGACCTCCTTCATTGCAAGTGCAAAACTACATGTAATTAAATACAATTCACACTTGATCCTTGCAAGAAGCACACTGAGCTGGATTTAAAGCAAACTGTGCATTGATGCAAGGGAGTTCAGAAGCAAAGCCTTGTTAAATCTTGAACAATGAAATGATTGTCTATTTCACAACCAAATTGAGTGGGGGGCATTTTGTACCTGTAAATGCCATCTCCCACCAAAACCTCTCTTTGAAGTTATTCTGGTAGCACTTTCCCTGTATTTCTTCATCATATTACTGCATTCAACATGAAGGTTCTCTAACAAATGCCACTCAATTCTAACAACTATGCAATAGCTTGAAGAGAGGCCTAACAATAAGGAGAGAAGGCCTTATTCCAGACAAGAGTTGGATGGAGAATCTGATGGTGATATAGCAGGGTGAGTTTAGAGTTGTATCATATTTTTGCTGTCATTTAATCAGTATGTATTTATATAACTCTGGGAACCAGCAGAAGTTGCTCCTTCACAGCTCTGCAGCCACCTTTTTGCTGGAAGTATATATATTTCTCTGTTATTAGCCTGTGTATATCCTAGTTTTAGAACCTAGACACCTACACTATGTACCAACATGGTACAAAACAAAACGCCCTAAAGTACTTTCCCATTGAATAGTATTGTTAAAGCAATCCCCATTTTCCATTACCTGTTAATGGTCCAGAAAAGAATGTGGATCTCCCTGATTGTGCTAATTTGTTGTAATTATACAGATATTTGTCTTTCAGCAGTGTCTTCTCTGTATTGCTATAAAAGAAATTAAAAGAAAAATGATGATGGTGCATATTATTAGGAATACAAAAAAGAGGATCTAAACTTTTTTAGAATTCCCCACTGCGCACTTTTGCAATTTACTTTTTTATTTTTAAGTGCCCCTGAAATACTACCATTATCAGGCTTGGCTTAAAGAAATTTTTGAAGACCAATATTGTCAATAACCCTAACTGTTTATGCACTTTCTATACTCAGGAATATTCAGGTTACTGAATCCCCCATAAATGGACAGATAATCTGCTGACTCTGTCCAACAGGTGGCCATACATGGACAGATTTTAGCTGCTGATTCAGTCTGAGGGGTTGATTTACTTATGAGTGATGTTAGAGAACTCCACAGTCCGCAGAGTGAAATACCGCCTCTCTCCATTCATTTCTATGGGATTTTTTAAAGGCGTGTTTATCAAATGGTGAACTTTCACTATCACCCTTTGATAAATACGCCTTTAAAAGTCCCATAGAAGTGAATGGAGAGAGACGGTATTTCACTCGGCGGACTGTGGTGTTCTCTAACTTCACTCTTTGATAAATCTACCACTAAGTCTTCAGCTTATCTGCATGTGTATGGGGCACTCCAATGGGCCTACTCAATGAATATCTGGATGAAAATTGCTCTTCCCAGCAATATTCATGTTCTGCTTTCACATCATTTTAAAATAATGGATAGTTTTTGATTGCTGGAGAAGGAGCTGCTTACTCCAGTCCAGAGCAGGATTCTAAGTCCCTGTCTCAGTTCTGTTACCAATCTTATGTAGATACACTATCAGAAAAAGTGATTTTCCTTAAGCAAATTATCGACTACATTGGTTCTATTCTTAATATGGTTGACAGAGCTCAAGGGCTTCACAAACACAGTAAAAACACAGAACCTAGTATTAGCATACACACACAATTTACCATGATTTATTTTTTATTTGTTGTCCACTCTGTATTTTAGAAAGCAGTAACTTAGAAGCCTCAGTATTCATATTTTCTAGAACCAATATCATATTGATGAGGTCCATCTGCGAATGGTCCATTACCAACAATATCTCTGCTGCAATCAGTCGACTTGCCTTATCATACTCTTGGTAAGTTTGATGTAAAATCCTTTTTAAAGTGCTCTTCACCTCCTACAATAACAATTAAAATTCTTTCAGTTTTGGGAAGTGAAAAATCTTAAGAACCACAGTGAAACATGACTAGTGTTTAGCGCCAGTACATTGTGATTATTAAAATACTTTTTGTTAAAATACATTTTCTTTTTGAAGGGTAGAGTAGTGATGTGCGGCCCGAAAGTGTTATTATAGATGAAGTACATTCACTGGTTTCAGACTGAAGAAAAAGTACAATTTCAAGAATATATACATCTTATGTGGTCAATGAAGCAGTGGCCCTATTTATATAACATTTTAAACCAGCCCTCTAAAAGCCAAGCATATGTTAGATTGCAAATTCAGAACACATGGTAAAATATGCCTTCACAGACTATATTTTGTAAAAGTATTATACAGTATGTTATTATACTGAATTCAAATATATTGCATTGTAGCAGATATAATTACAGAATGTAAAAGCAAGGAGACTTCTTAGTAAACTAATATCACATCACATAGTGAAAGGCCAAAATTATTCTGATAATCCGAAAAAGTTTTCAGGCGTCAAATCTGAAAAATCATAATTTGGAGTTTTTCATGATTTTAGTGAGTTTTTTCCCCCCACCAGATTTTTTCGAGTTAATATATTGATAAATAAGGTAAAAATGTGGATGGGCATTTGGTCAAAGTGGTTTTACTAAAATAATGAGAAAGTGCATTTTGATTTCATGACTAAAACCTCTCGCTTAAAAGCAAAATTCAGGTGTGGTTTGTTTCTAAACATCCCTAATAGTAAGATAACCTCACAAAACCATATATTTTTTTGAAACTACGTGTGCATATTCAGAAAAATTCTAAGTGTACTGTATGTATTTTTACTATAAAGTACTTAACCACAAATCTTTGCTAAAGTGAGTATTTTTGGAAAACTTATAAAGCTCAACTTTACAGGACTTTATCTCCCATGGGTTTTTGGGTAGAAAGAAAAAAACATCATAAATAGCAATGCCATAATGACTTTCAAGGTTGTCATTTTGGCCACTGTAAACCTGTTCAACTATGTTTTTTAATTACTTTACAGAAAATTAATCCAGAAATTATTTATATTATTTATATGGAAAGATATTTGAGAAATGAAAATAGGAAAATATGGCACAGGCCTTCTTAACAGTTATGATACCAGATAATAGCTCAAACTCTGTATCATGTGCCTACAAATTTTCATGGCTGATACTTCATTCTCTGTAAACAGATCAAAAAAAGTACTGGATCTATGTATGCTGCACATTCAAGACATGCTTACTTGCCACCAATTGGTTCAATCAGAATAAGAATCAATTCTGTGAACATGTAACAATCTCAAACCTACCGGCCAAAACAGAACAACCTATAGAAGTTGTAGATACGCCATCCTCAATATATTTTACCTTTGTAGATATTATTTCTGTTGGGAAGCTTTGTAAAGCAGCTAATGCTTTCCTGGACACAGCTCCGCCATTTTCTTGTGTATACTGAAGTAAAAGTGGTATGGTTTCTGGAAGCTGGGCATTTTTCAAAGCTACAAGATAAATGTTTATCTCCGATTCCTCCTCTGCCTCATGCAAACCTTCTACAAGTGTGGCTTTTGCAATTTCAACATCCTGGAATGAATGGACATAACATTTATGAAAGATTATTATAAAGGGCATCAATACTTTTGAGTTGATTTATACAGAGACACAGAAGACTGTCACGACTACATGTGCTTTAGGTAGCATATTTGCCATTATTTACTAGAATAAAGCAGATAACAGTATTTTGTCTGCCACTGTTTTTGCCTTGATTAACC
Source organism: Xenopus laevis (assembly GCF_017654675.1). Classification (NCBI taxonomy): domain Eukaryota; kingdom Metazoa; phylum Chordata; class Amphibia; order Anura; family Pipidae; genus Xenopus; species Xenopus laevis. The sequence goes on along the minus strand of NC_054384.1, from coordinate 36,567,085 downwards.
CAAACTGTTATCCACATGCTATAGAAAATGTCCATTTTTAAAAGGTAAATGACACCATTAAGGTGACGTGTTTGACCTTCTATCCAACAGAATAACTCTGTTAAATAAAATAAAAAAAATCAAAGGGAGAACTCCAGGGCTAATAATAGAAAAAGTAAAATATAGGTGTCTCACCTGACATGTCCAAGTTGATCACAAACTAGTTGTAAGGACCAGTGGCAAATAATGGGGAACTGACAAGACAGGCAAGACTTTTATGACAAAACAAATATAAAAGGCAAGGCGGGCAACTACACAAGCCTGGGAAAGCTAAAATAAAATAGAGTTGTTATTTTGCCCTATACATGTGCCCATTGTATAGTTTAGGTGCCATATGTTAGGAAATCTAAGGGGGAAGGAAGGTGCCCCCCAAAAAAAATTATGATTTTTTTCAGCCTATCACCCTTAAAAAAGGAAAAGATGCCAGCGGTTTTTGGGACTTAGAAAAAATTTCAACTATTTTCGCCAGCGTTAGTCACTTCGCCCTTTAGTGAATATGCCCCATAGTATTTCGGGGATAGAAAATGAAGATGCAGCTAAACTGCACCAAATTGCCAGAACTAATTAAACACATATTTTTCCTTTAAACACTTGTAAAAAATGGTTGGTCCAAGGTCACTAGGTTCACATTTTACACATTTATGTATACTAATAAAGCATACCTTTAATTCACAAAGCTTCATCTTGCACATTTTGCCAACGATAGCGCCGCTGATTACAATACCAGTCTCCATAATCACTGGGTCAGAAACTTTACCCTTTAGTTTCTCCTAGAAACATAGGGGAAAAAAATGAAATAGAAAACAATAACATTCAATTTTAAAGGAAAAATGCTTGTATTAGCTGTTTGGCAAGCATATGCTGTCTCCATATTTGATCTATATACAGTATGTGTCAAAGTAGTCATACAGCTTGTATTAACTGCTGCATTAATCAGTAAAGCTTAAAACAAAATTAACCCTATTGAGCAAACACCAGTATGGGTATAAGGTGAGCATTTTCTGTGAGAAAATAGTTCCCTCGTACTTTAGATATTATTGAATAAAAAGGATAACACATAATGACTACATGTCAATTGCATATCTTTAAATGTTTACTCATGAAATAATATGTACCAGCTGAGTTTGTTTTTGGAATCATGGGAAAGATCAAGTACCTCCAGTGTCTGGCATATAACACAGTAAACGCCATAGAAACAAATTACTGGCATATATGCACTCTTCACCCTAGCTAATTAAATATGTATAATGGGAAAAGGCACTCACTGATTTAATAAGAAGGTGCTGTATACTTTTTAAAGAGGTAGTTCATCTAATTTTTTTTTTTTTTAAATGTGTGACTTGGCTTCCTCTTTTATTTTTTGACGTTTTGTAATTATTTAACACTTTGTGCCGCAGCACTCCACTTTCAGCAGTTATCTGGTTACTAGGGGTCAATGATACATAGCAAATAGTCAATTTAATAACTTTTGGTTGCTTGGGTCAGTGACCGCAACAACCATAAAGCATTTTCAATTTGGGAACTGCAAAGACGTAAAACTGGAAGGCAAATAAGGAAAGAAAAACTTAACTAAAAGATGAATTACTGGTAAATTATACTTATTATGCTTACTTACTTAATCAAAGATTTTTACAACAGAAAACATAGCAGGGAGATAGAAAGCACGCAACCCCTTTGTGTATGAGGGCTGAGATATTATATGCACAATCTCTGAGCTTGGCAACTGAACTATTGAACAAAAAAGTGATAAAACAAAAAAGATTTATACATTAAAACCATCAAGGCTCATTAAACATTTTCAGGATTGCAGTACATACCGGGTTTATGCTGATTTGTGCTGCATTTATTAACAAATTTGCATTAAAAAAAAGAATAAAAACACCTACACAATAGAATCTTGTACTCACTAAAACAAGGTTGAGCAGTTCTTTTGATGGATGAGGTACAAATGCTGCTGAATAGAGAAATTTCTCATGCAAGCTGACCTGCTTCTTTTTACTGAAATCCAAGAACTCAGAAAGGGCTGCTAAAGAAGCGGATGATTGTGCTCCCACAGCAGCATCAATGTAAAAAGGGCTAAAAAAAATGATAAACGAGCATTACATTAAATACATATTTCATTTCATAGATGTAAGTAAAGAACAAAGCTATTCTGTCTGGATACTGCAAAGCTGACAAGAGGCAAAACATCAAACTGCTGAATAAAAAGGGATTTCCAGCAGTTTAGTATTTTTCTGTCCACTGTCCACACTCATGAAGGAGTTTAAAGCACTGAAACATTTCTAAAAGCATTTAACACTTTGATCAATGTGTCAGTTCGTCAAAAAATCTCCTTTTTATGGACACCTCACCAAATAATTAAGCCCCGCACAGCTGGAAGTTCTCTAGATGCCATGCTAGCTGTTCATAGGTCAGTGAACTACAAGCTGTGAACTCTTCTATGAACAATATCTGATCCAGATGGGCCATGTCCCCCAGAATGCTTAGACCTGTCATCCAGAATGCTTAGAGCCTGGGGTTTACCAGATAATGGATCTTTCCGTAATTTGGATCTTCATCCTTTAAGGGGGTTATTTACTAAGCTCCGAATGTAAAAATCATGAAAAATTTGTGATTTTTTTTTATAAAATCTGAATTTTAAAAAAATCACTCATTTTTCGGGATTTATATAAACCCTGAGGATGGAAAAGTCAGAATGTCAAGGTTGCATATAAGTCAATGAGAGAAGTCCCAATGATTTTTTGCGCTGGGTTTTGTGCAATTTGGGCAAAAATCTGAGTTTTCGGGTAAAAAATCTGAAAAAAAATTGTGAAAATCAAATAAAAGATCAGAAAAAATCGTGAAAATCTGATTTTTTGCCTCAAAGAAAATTTTAGGGAAAATGTAATAATAAATAAGCGTAAAAAACCAGAGCGGATTATGTAGCATAAAATATTGAGATAAATCTGGACTTTGATAAATAACCCCCTAAGTCTATTAGAAAATGATGTAAACATTGAATAAACTTTTTTTTCTGGTTTTGCTTCCAATAAGGATTAATTATATCTTAGTTTGGATCAAGTACAAGATACTGTTTTATTATCACAGAAAAAAAGGAATTACCGTATATAAGCCGAGTTTTTCAGCCCCCAAAATATGCTGAAAAGCTCTACCTCGGCTTATACTCGGGTCAAGCGCAAAAACGGTCGCCGGCGTCTAAGAATAGTCGCCGGAGCCTAAGAATAGTCGCCGGCGTCCAAGAATAGTCTCCAAGAATATTCGCCGGCATCCAAGAATAGTCGCCGGCGTCCAAGAATAGTCTCCAAGAATATTCGCCGGCGTCCAAGAATGGTCGCCGGCATCCAAAAACGAGACGCCGGAACCTCCAATGGGAGCAGAACCCCTCATTTTTTTGATTGTAACTTACCAGAAGCATGCTGCATTTCTCACCCTAGGCTTATACTCGAGTCAATAAGCTTTCCCAGTTTTTGGAGGTAAAATTAGGTACCTCGGCTAATACTCGGGACGGCTTATACTCGAGTATATACGGTAATTTTTTTTTTTAATTAGAATTATTTATAAAATGGAGTCTATGGGAAACATCCATTCGGTAATTTGGAGCTTTCTGGATAACGGATCCCGTACCTGTATTCACTCTGCACTTCCATCTTTCAGTGTTCGTGACTCAGAGCCCGAAGTAACCTAGAAGAGCAAATCTGGCAACATTTGCAATTTTTATTTTAAGAGAAGAATCCCTAGAGCTGAAGTACCATGGCAGTTATTGGAATTTACCTAAGAACAGAACAGAAGCCAAAGTTAACTTACACCAATTCACCAGAAGCCTTTTGTAAGAGTTGAAGAATGTCCCTTTTTTTTGCATGACGGAACATCTTCACCATAGCATTAAAGAGTTTGGTTGTTGATACTCTAGAAATGTCCAGTTTAGTCTGCTTTTTTTGAGAGTCTTTTAAATAGTTTTTAAGCTAGAATGAAAAAAAAAGATAATATAAAAGCAACATAGCATTGAAACATAAGCATAGGACAATGGCATGTTACTAAGATAATTGTATAAATGTAAGGCTTTCCATGGATGGTTAACATTTCTTTTTGTTTTTTAAATAGTGGAATATTATTGCATAAACTACGGTAGTGGGCTGGATTAATTTAAAATGATATTCAACAGAAGAAGTTATGAAGCCCATTGACTGGTTCGGTTATATAAATAATATAAATGTGGTGCTATTTATCATATTCACAAACAATTACCATGCTTATTACAAAAAAGTTTCTCAAAATTATTCTCTGAACTATGACACGGAGACCTTTATCAGAAGGTTTACGTACTGTATATAAAATAGAGAAAAGGTTTGAAAATTCACATTATACTTAAATTCACATTACAAATAATTTAAAAACAATAAAAAAATGAAAACCAATTGAGTTGCTGAGAATTGGCCATTCTAGAACATACTAAAAGTTAACCTAAAAGTCAACCACCCCTTGAATACTATAAGGGTTGCAAGAGAAAATCAAATAATGTATAATTACCAAGAATATTGTATGTACAACTGTATTGTATTATAAACTGAAGCTCTAAACAGCAATAGTTATATGGGATCTATTATCCAGAATGCTTGGGACCTCGGGTTTTCCAGATAAGGGATCCTTTCGTAATTTGGATCTCCATACATCAAGTCTACTAAAAAATAGTTTAAATGTTAATTCAACCAAATTGGATTTTTCTGTATCCGAAAAAGATTCTTATATCTTAGTTGGGATCAAGTACAAGGCTAATTTTAATTACTATAGAGAAAAAGGAAATCATTCAAAATCAATTCATTGCTAAGTCTTTGAAAGACAGACTTCCCATAATTCGGAGCTTTGTGGATAACGAGTTTCCAGATAATGGATCCCATACCTGTATAGTAAAATAGTCTTAACATATTTTGTTATATCAGTTGTGCAGTTATATGAGTTGTATATTATATCAAAATAAAAGCCATTTAAAATGCCTTAAATGTGAAAGCTACAGATTCAAGATTTACTCATATAAGACTACTTTGTGTTCTAACAGAGCTCAAATTTCTAAGAAATCATGAAGATTGCCAAGAACACTTCAATATATCTAAGGTTTATGAATAAGTTCTGGAAAAGTTTTATACATTCCTATTTTATTTATATATAATTTTTATATTTTTATTGCATTGATGGAAGAAGGTTTCCTTATCTAACCTTCCTTTATTAAAGAGGACATTCTCGATTTATTGTGCAGAGAAAATATTAAGCAGAAAATTAGATTCATATAATTGGTATAATTAAATATAAATATTCAGTGCAGCAAGTCAAAAGAGAAAGGGCACACACAAAAAAAAGATAGAACAGCATGTGTGTAGTTTCCAATCTCCAATTATTTAGTAATAAACTTTAAGTGGGAACTCCAGCAGCCTGTTGAAATTCTGTGTATGCTGGTTACCTCAAAAAATAAATAAAGGAAAATCTTGTGTTGTTATTGCTGCCGGGGTGCCTGTTTCGAGTGTATTGCTGTATTTGCTGAATGACAGCAGCTGTGGTGGTACAATAAAGAATGTCTGTGGGGAGTGAGCCAGGAACTGGGAAACGACAGGGTCTTAACAGCGTTGGAAAGTAGGGAACTGGATAAGTTTAATACAAGAATTATGAGTGGTGTAGTTTGGGAGAAGCCTGTTAAGAGAGTTGGAGACACAAGGGGTTAAAGGAGGAAGGATGTAAATGGGGAGAGGTGAATTAGGGTTTGGTATTAGTTTAAAATCACAGTGGGAGGGGCTATTTATAGGGGTAAGAAGTATATATCAGGGGTCAGGACTGGAGTCAAAATTATGGAAAAGACATGAGTTATGGAGAAAATCCACACCTAGGAGTGACAACACAATCGTTAAAAGGGTGGAGGATATCAACAGATAAGAAAAAATGTATAGTGAATATAGAATTTTGGGACTATGAAGATGAAAAGATATTACAAACATACCAAATGACTCCCTTCATTTCGTCTTTGAGGATGGCTAGCAATCTCTATTTTCTGATATTTTTCAGGCAGTAACTCTAGTATCTTTTGAACACTGTCCTCGTGAATCTCAGCTGGTCCAGGATTAGAAGACGTTAGTTCCATGTGCTGCCTGTTTAAATCAGAAATAACTTACTGCCTAACATAATAACTACTGTATTATAATCAGTTTAACACAGATATATAATTTTCTTAAAATGGTTGTTTACCTTTAAATTAACTTTCAGTACAAAGTAGATAGTCATATTTTTTTATTATTCATGGTTTTTGAGTTATTTAGCTTTTTATTCAGCAGCTCTCTAGTTTGTAATTTCAGCAATCTGGTTGCTTGGGTTCAAATTGCCCTAGCAACCATGCATTGATTTAAATAATAAATGAGTCTAGAATATAAATAGGAGAGGCCTGAATAGAAAAATACACGTTGCAATAGAATACATTTGTAGCCTTACAGAGAATTTGTTGTCAAATGCGGTCAGTGACCCCCATTTGAAAGTGGGAAAGAGTCGGAAGAAGAAGGCAAGTAATTCAAAAAAAGAACAAATAAAGGCCAATTGAAAAGTTATATAGAATTAGCCATTCTATAACATAACTAATAAAAAATTTACTTAGTTACCTTAAAGGAACAGTAACAAAATTAAAGTGTTTTAAAGTAATAAAAATACAGTATATTGTAGTGTTGCCTTATACTGGTAAAACTGGAATGTTTGCTTCAGAAACACTTTTGTTTTTATAAATAAGCTGCTGTGTAGCAATGGGGGCAGCCATTCAAAGGAGAAAAGGCTCAAGTTACACAGCAGATAGCAGATAAGCTCTGTAGAAAGATCTGTTATCCGGAAAACCCCAGGTCCCGAGCATTCTGGATAACAGGTCCCATACCTGTACATCTGTATCACAATAAATACAAAGGTAAATGGTTTCTGTTTAAAATCTGGGACATCACAAGTGTTAAATTCACCTTGAAGCAACCTCAGAACCAAGTAAAGATGTCACACGCAGATAGACTATATGACTTTCTTCTGAAACTGCCGTCTGTATTATACCTCCAATATGAGACAACTCACTGTTGCTGGTGGAATTTAAAGAAACTCCAAAAACCTTAAAAAAAAGAAAATTCATTTAAAGACAGATCCTAGTTAAAGGAGAAGGAAAGTTACGGAGGCATTTTATTGCCAATAGATTAGCTGCAATAGTGCAAGCTCGAATGCTATATTTATTCTGTAGAATGTTTTACCATATCTGAGTAAAAAGCTCTAGAAACTCTCTGTTTGTTTAGGATAGGAGCTGCAGTATTAACATGGTGTGACATCACTTCCTGCATGAGTCACTCTCTGCTCTGGGCTCAGATTACAGCAGAGAAGGGAGGGGAGGGGAGGGGGAGGAAGAGGAGCAAACTGAGCATGCTCTTGCCCAGGGCAATGAGGTTTAAGCTGAAGGCAGGAAGTCTGATACAGAAGCCCATGAGTACACAATAGAAGGAAAGAAATGCTGTGTTTCTTTTGACAGGGGACAGAGAGCAGCACTACTTTGGGGGTTTACTGGTATATTTAGATGGACCTTTCTGCTAAGGTTTACTTAGTTTTAACCTTTCCTTCTCCTTTAAAAAACGTTGCAGCTAATTTATAATATCATCATGTGATGGAGACATCTCTGACCCTAAAAAACAATATTATAGACCAGTCAAAAAATGGATATACTGTATAGTGGATATATTTAAAAGAAATACTAGATCACAACTACTTGAGAGTATTTAGTGTACATACAAAACGGTGTTTTTTCCCTAAGGTGAACAGCATTGAACTTTATTTTCACTTTTGAAATAATTATGCTTGTTCATCCTTTTTTCCCCCAATATTATTATATGAATCAGGAAGAGCTATTAAGATTTGAAGAATATGCACACACTCTTAAAGACATTGATCTGTCTGTAAAGATTTGATAAATGGACAGTACACAGTTTAGTAAACATATTAAAATGAAATCAATAACACATTTTAAAATTGCAAACAAAGAGATTAAACAAAGAGGTTAAAACAGACAATTATTGTGTTGCTTGTTAGATGCTGATTATTTTGACTTTTCATTTTTGTATTGTTTTTAAGTGGGATATGCATTCATATTTCTAGGATTCATATTTAAGCTAATGGCCCTTAAAGGTGAACTATACCCCTGAACAATGTTGGGAGTCTATAAAAATATATTGCATAAAGAGCTCATATGTGAAATCCTGCTTCATATAAATAAACCATTTCATAAAAATATACTTTTTGTGCCATTGGGTAATCCTCAATAGAAAATGGCCATTTTAAGAAATATGGGCCACCCCCTGGGATCCTGCAATTCATAATGCACAAACAAACGATACGTAATTTTCTCTTTTGCTTCCATACTTTTTCTGATTACTGTTAGAGTTGCATTATTTCTGGTCAGGTGATCTCTGACAGGTGAAGATTTCAGCAGTCTCCTCACCCTGACCTTACAGATGAAACCAAGGAAATTTAAATAGCAAGCAAATGAAAAAAAGACCACCAACTATGACAAAAGAGAAACTAAAACCAGGGTAGGGCAATTACATTTTGAATTGTCTATAATGGAAGGGCTTCTGGGATCACACAGTCCTACAATTTCAAGACCCCAGATGCCCAAAACAGAGTTTGTCAAAGAAATTGCAATTTCCAAATAGTCTAACTTTGTATACTGCAGTGGTGGTGGGGAAATAGTTACATATACTTATATTCTCGATCTCAACCCATTCTGCAAGCCAGATGATATAAGTAGAAGTAGAAGTAGAAGAAAACTAAGAAGAGCAATTACCAAAATGAAGGATCACATTGACTGGCTTGCTGCCTGAACAAAAATATGTTCTCGGTCATGATAACAAATAGAACAGTAGGTTACAACAGATGTCCTCTTCTTCTCAATTTATTATGCAAAGATGCACAGCTGGTTATATGACGAGCAATAGCCGTGAAACTGCATATTGTTTTGTGTGTTTCATGTTAATTGTAACCCCTTTTGTTACTGTATGAAATCAAATACAAAAAAATCAAATAATAATTCTAACATTTCAATTTTACTCCCATGCATTCCTATAACCAGATACTTCTTTTAAGCCATGTGGAAAAAAAAACCTGTGTTTGCAAATTACTATGTATGGTGCCAATGGCAAGGTTGTCTAATGTAGATTTCTGAAAATATAAGGACACATTCACTTGCCATGTTGTTTTCACACAATGCAGTGTTTTTTCCTACAGAATTCTAGCAACATTGTTGCTGCATCCAATTTTTTAAAATAGCAGAGTGCATGCACTTCAAATTCAAATTAGATGCAGTTGTACAGAAATATTTTAAAATTTTGTTGTTCTGGGTGCAACTGATCTCTGCGCCTGATTCTTAATGTGCAACTGCACTGCAGTGATTGAATGTCAAATATAATTATTGAAATGAAGATGCCCCCTTACATGGTGGCCAAATGAAGTTCGGTGGGGTTGGCAACCATCATATTTAGCTGTGTTACTTCATGTCCCATGCCCATATCAGTGATTTGATACTTGACAGTGCACCCCAGGACTGGAACTGAAATGGCCAAACATTGTAACAACCTGCTTGGAGTTGAACCAGGTGCCTGGTGTTTGCCTTTCCGCTTTGCTATGCGATCAGACAGCTAAGGTCCTGGTTCACTCCTTTTGCTTTCCATGTAATTGCAAGTAGGCTTGACTTGTTTCACCTGTTGTTAATTTGGCCACTGGTGATCTGTGTAAGCCATTATGCTGCCTATAACCCCGCTAGTGCTCAAAAAACGTGTTCCCTTTTACTCCATGTAGTGTATTTTATAAGAATCTGCTATCATCAGTCATCACTTGTGTCAGAAGAGGACAGGTCAACAAAGAAAGCACTTTTTATTCTCTAAAACTCAATAAGTTTGAGATTTATAAAGTGTAAAAACTCGGGGATCCTGCAGTGACTCTGAGATATTGCATATTCACAGGCTGATAGACTCTGAATACACTGGTATATGCCTGGATTTTATATACAGTAATTGTTTTTTGTTTTTTCATTTTCATCAGTTTTTTGCACTTTAGGATTTTTTTTCTTCTATTTTTGCATGCTTTTGTTTTTCTTTTTCTTCTCTTACCCCCTTCACAATGCCTCCTAAGGCCAGTATGGCCAGTAAATCTGTGGGCAAGGCCAAAACAATGGCTATTGTGAAGATATTGATAAAGGCATCTGGTGTGGAAGTCTAAAGTGCACTCAGATATGGCTATGAATAAATCTTCAATTAATGCTTCACCTGATTAAAAAGAAGAGTGTAAGGGCTCTTACAGACGAGTGTTTTTACCTGCGCTCCCCTGCGTTCCGTTTTTCTGCGTTCAGCCGCAGGGGAGCGCAGGAATAGACGCATTACATTTTTTCCAATGGGGCTGTACTCACACAGGCGCGTGTAGGCGCCAAATGAAGGTTGAGACGCAACATGCTGCATTTTTCCTGCATTCCTGTGTGAGTACAGCCCCATTGGAAAAAATGTAATGCGTCTATTCCTGCGCTCCCCTGCGGCTGAACGCAGAAAAACGGAACGCAGGGGAGCGCAGGTAAAAACGCTCTTCTGTAAGAGCCCTTAGAAGGCCACAGAGGTTACAGAGGAATTGTTGAGCATGGTGGATCAATAGGACACTATTCTATGTAACTCACTAACAAGGATTGCCTTTACTGCTAAATGCCTCAGAAAGATACACAGTGACAAAAACAACTACTATGCTTTCCCTGGGCAGTAAGATACAACTGGACGAATTTACTGTGAATGCTTAATACCTCTCTAAAGGAAGATTTGCTGGGTTATATAAATCTTGCAAATAGTGAACTTACGTTAACAGCAGAGGTTGAGCAGATTCATACAGAGGTGTCATTGACAAGACAAGATGTAAATACATTGAAAAGCAAAGTGCATGAAACAGAAGAATCAGTGATTTGGAAGATCTAGTTAATCCGGTAGCAAGTCAGATTAAAAAAACTTGCAGATTTTGGGTCTTCCAGAAGGAACTGAGGGAAAAAATGCTGAACTATACATGGAAAAGTGGTTGAAGGATAATCTGGGGGGAGAAACACCTTTTCTATGCATTTTATTGTAAAAAAGTGCCCCAAACAAAGAGTAGACAAGTATATAGAATATCATGTATATCATGTAAAGCAAGGCACTCATGGGTCAAAAAATATGGTGATAAAGAGACACTTTAGAGGTGATGTACTTAATTCTGTATACAAGGTATAAACACTTGTACTTACACTGTTATTAGTCTGAAAGCCAAAGGGTGTTGCTGTGCAGCTGCTCAGATCTTTTGTCTTCTTGATGGAGCCTTCAGATATCTGGTAAGTAACTGAACATGCCCCTGAAACATCTTCCTAAAAATGTAGTTGAAAGCAGCCAATTAGTTTAATTATTATTATTTACTTAAGGGTAAATGGCAATACATTTGCAATGTATTACCACACCACTGTTTTATGGCTCAGAGGGAAAAGAATAGAACAATACAAATTACTACAAATTTGACAGAAAACATTGCAGTTTTGCTGATGGTGTAATGAGGAAGAGGATTTTTTAAGTGTTTTGTCCTCCTCCCTTGGAGCGATAAAATCAATGGGGTGATAAAATGCAGATCTCCCTATTCCTCATTAATCTAAAGGTACTTTGGGAGCTGCAAAAGATTAATAAACATGTAACATTTACTTATCTACTTCATTTACAAAAACAAATGTTTATCAGCAGAGTGCAGGCAAGGCAATAAAAAAGTTGGGCTATGCGGTTTATAAAAGGGTTATTTCACCTTTAAGGTAACATATAGGGGCAAATGTATCAAGGGTCGAATATCGAGGGTTAATTAACCCTCGATATTCGACTGGTGAATTAAAATCCTTCGACTTCGAATTTCCTTCGACTATCGAATATCGAAGTCGAAGGATTTTGTGCAAATAGTTTGATCGAACGATCAAAGGAATAATCGTTCGATCAAACTATTAAATCCTTCGAATCGAACGTTTCGAAGGATTTTAATCCAACGATCGAAGGAATATCCTTCGACCAAAAAAAGTTAGCCAAGCCTATGGGGACCTTCCCCATAGGCTAACATTGATTTCGGTAGCTTTTAGGTGGCGAACTAGGGGGTCGAAGTTTTTTCTTAAAGAGACAGTACTTCGACTATCGAATGGTCGAACGATTTTTAGTTCAAATCTTTCGATTCGAAGTCGAAGGTCGAAGTAGCCCATTCGATGGTCGAAGTAGCCAAAAAAACATTTTTTCTTCTATTCCTTCACTCGAACTAAATGAATGGGCCCCTTAGTGTATTATACAATTTCCTATTCTTAGCACCTGTTCAGTTGGTCTTTATTTATAATTTTTGAATGGAGTTTGAATTGCTTTCCTTTTCTGCATCTTGTCAGCTTGAACTCTGATGCTGTGACTCTGCTCCAAGGGGTAAGTAAAAATTTAGGGGCATTTCCCGAGGGGGGGGAAGCCAGGCTGGGTGGGAGGAGGGAGGTGGTTCTACGTGGGGTGAGGGTAGTGTTTTTTGGTAAAGGCTTTGTTTCTCCTTTAAGATGTAAGCTCATTGCAAGCTCTGTTAATGAAATGTCTACCTCTGTATGTATTCCAGAAAGATTTTGAAACTGGAAAAGACTGACGAGTCCTCTTTTCAAGTCCAGAACTCGAGAGTTGTCTTCTCTAGTGCCATACAAACCCAGGAGCTGAAAAACATGGATCAGTTCAAACAACTGCAAAATCACCAGTAGGTTAAACATGTGTTTAACTTTTTCTTGTTTTAAATATCTTCCTGGCACTCACACTATGTTGTTTTAATGGATCATAGTTACAGTTCTGCACCAAGTCCCAGCTCAAAGATATCTTCCAAAGATTAAGGGAGTTAGTTTATAAAATCCAGAAACTCATTATTTTCTTAAAACCACTTTGACCAAACTCCTGCAAAATCTGATGCAGGAAAAGACTCTATAAAATAATGAAAAAATCCAAACCATATGTTTTTTTGGATTATAGCACAAAAACACAAATTATTCAGATTATTGTATGAAACCCTGCACAGATCATGATATCTTCTGAATGCAAACTGAACATCTTCCATTGATTTCTACATGATCTCGGCAGGTTTCAGTTGGAGCACTTTTTTATACAGACTTTTAACAGCATAAGGGTTTAATAAATCACCAAAAAAAATAATTTACAGATCCCCGGGGTGCAATAATGTGCCCCTTAGTGCTCTTCTTACGAGCACTTGTGCCCTGGGAAAAGTTGCACTGTGTTCCTCATTCCAAGTGGATAACCTATAGTCGAGAGCAGAGCTCAGAAGCCCAGCACTTAGATAAGGGGTGGGTCATCTACATGCCTCCCCCATTCACCCCTCTTGAAGAGAGCCCTGCTTAAAGGATCAATTACATAAAAAAATGAAAGTAGTGAATAAATAATGTAGTGTTGTCCTGCACTGGTTAAACTGGTGTGTGTGCACTTCAGAAATACTACTTTAGTTTATATAAACAAGCTGCTGTATAGCCAGGGGGCAGCCATTCAAACACAAGACAAATAGTAGATAACAGATAAGCTATGTAGAATTGAATTGTATAATACAGAGCTTATCTGTTATCAGCTGTGTAACCTGTGCCTTTTCTCCTTTTTCAGCTTTGAATGGCTGTCTCCACAGCTACACAGCAGGGTGTTAATATAAATTATAGTAGAGTTCCTGAAGCATACACACCAATTTTACCAGTGAAGACCAGCAGTGCATTATATTTTAATTAATTTAATATACTTTAATTTGTTGCCGTTATTGTTCCTTTAATACAAATGTTCTCAATTGAGCAATTTGGCAAGAGAATGCAGTGTACAAAGTGCATAAAAAAAAGAGCAACTGTGGCCATTTAGTTCACTTTGCATATTGCTTCCTGCAATTTAAATGACCCTTCATGTATGCTTCTGTGCAGCCTGAGTGATCAATTCAGCTTATCTGCCTCTGGGCTGGAAAATCAAAACCGGAAAAAAGTACTGTACAGCCATATGGGGTGCCGTTTGTCCCAAATACATTCTGTATACAAAACTATCCCTAATACACAGAATGAATGTCTCTCATGGTATATAAGTATTTGTGACCATACACAGATAAAAAAATATACAAAAGACTTATTTCTATTAAAGAATGAAAACAAAATCTGGTTAGTGCACAAAAGGATGTCATTATATCACAAACTCCATTCTGTACAGTTTAACAAGCAATCTGTCTCACCAATGTATAACCTCCATGTAACGGACACACTTATGTGCAGAGTTACTTACAGAATGAATTATGTAAAAACAAAGTTGGATATAATATATAATAGTGTAACTAACTAGTGCTTTTCAAGCTAGATTTGACTGACAAAATAGATATCTGTGACAGAAAGCAAGATTTTATAGTACAGGATTCATTCTTTCCACAAAATGACAGTTTTGTTTCACAAAACAGATAAAATAACCATTCTGTGAAGCAACACTGTCAGTCACATTCCTGAACCAATAAGAACAAAGCTTATTGCCATATACAAACAAGATGAGAAGGGGCCAGCTCTGCCCCACATGGCTAAAGCAAAGTATCTGACCTGCTATAGAGGGCGCCCTCTAATGTCCCCTGTGCTGCATAGTAATAAACATGAACAAACCTTTCCTAAAAGAGCTGCTGTTAAACACTACAGGTTCATAAATGGAAGTTTTTACAAATGGCTGAGAAATATAATGCTGCACTTATAATGATTGTAGAAAAAGAAAAGTATGCAAAACATAAATATGATCATTTTAGGTGATATGGCTATTCTTATTGTAGTAACCTGCTTGTGTGGCGATTTTGGTTAAGGGCATTCCTGCTGTTTTGCCATTATCTTATGACTTACTCCTATTCCTCTTCCTGTCTAAGCTGAGAGCAATAATGGGAAAGGCCACACCCACCTGCTATCTTCTATTAAATGTACCAGAAGTTACTGTGCTTGTCTGGCTGCTTTGCCTGACTCTCAGAGACAGTTATACATTTTGTATATGATAGTTAGACTCCAATGTCTCATCCTAGCTGTAATCTTGCACCAAATAGCTTGTAGTAGTCTCTTAAAGGGGTTGTTCACCTTCCAAACACTTTTTTCAATTTAGTTGTTTTTAGATTGTTCCCTAGAAATAATGACTTTTTCCAATTACTTTCGATTATTTATTTTTTAAGTTTTTTCCAAAATCTAAGTGTAAAGTTGAATGTTCGTGTCTCTGGTGTTTGAGTCTGGCAGCTCAGTAATTCAGGTGCAGATTCTGAACTGTTACAATTTTGCAACATTTAGTTGATACATTTCTCAGCAGCATCTCTGGAGTATTAGCAACAATTGTATCAATTCTAACAGCTGCCTGTAATGAAACCCAGAGATTCTGCTCAGCAGGGACAAAGATAAGAAATGTATCAACTAAATGTATCAATTTAGAACAGTTTACAGGATCGGCGACCCCCCCTCCCAGAGCTGCTTCAGAAGGAGAGAAATGACACTTTATACTTCAATATTAGAAAAACCGTGACACATAGAAAATAGAAAGTCATTGGAAAAAGTCGTTATTTCTGGTGATCTATCTGATAACAAATAGTTGTTTGAAGGTGAACAACCCCTTTAATAATGTGCTTACCTATAGTTCAACTACTATGCCATTTGTAAGAACTTCCATTTATGAACCTGTAGTGTTTAACAGCAGCTCTTTTAGGAAAGGTTTGTTCATGTTTATTACTATGCAGCACAGGGGACATTAGAGGGCGCCCTCTATAGCACGTCAGATACTTTGCCTTAGCCATGTGGAGCAGAGCTGGCCACTTCTCATCTTGTTTGTATATGGCAATAAGCTTTGTTCTTATTGGTTCAGGAATGTGACTGACAGTGTTGCTTCACAGAATGGTTATTTTATCTGTTTTGTGAAACAAAACTGTCATTTTGTGGAAAGAATGAATACTGTACTATAAAATCTTGCTTTCTGTCACAGATATCTATTTTGTCAGTCAAATCTAGCTTGACAAGCACTAGTTAGTTACACTATTATATATTATGTCCAAATTTGTTTTTACATAATTCGTTCTGTAAGTAACTCTGCACATAAGTGTGTCCGTTACATGGAGGTTATACATTTGTGAGACAGATTGCTTGTTAAACTGTACAGAATGGAGTTTGTGATATAATGACATCCTTTTGTGCACTAACCAGATTTTGTTTTCATTCTTTAATAGAAATAAGTCTTTTGTATATTTTTTTATCTGTGTATGGTCACTAATACTTATATAACATGAGAGACATTCATTCTGTGTATTAGGGATAGTTTTGTATACATAATGTATTTGGGACAAACGGCACCCCATACAACCACCATATTTGTATAACTTGGACCACTGCCCTGATCATAATTGTCCTAAATAACTTAGCTTTCAACAACATTTCTTTATCTATTTTTTTTTAAATATGCATTATTCTATTATTCTATTGCTAAGATTTGTGTCACCTAATGTACAACTGGCATCTGGCAGTGATTTTAATTTTCACATGAAGCCTATGATTCAATATTAAACTTTCATGTTTTAACAGCTCAACAATTCTATACAATTCTATACATCTAAGCATACTATATATTATGTGAAGTGACACAGTATATAGGATGCTCTGTTATAAAATCCTAAAATGATGTCAGTCCTAAAGGGTCTAAGCATTAAAAATAAAGTACTTGTATGTTCAGGGTGGCACTGCATTCCTACCACACTGCTATTTCATAGGGAGAATTATGATCCACAAGAACATGGTGTCATGTAAGTGCTAGAGAGAAGGGATTCTATTACCAGATAATGTAACAGTGTCCCAGTTTTTACAGAACTATACATCAAACTTGAAAAGAAACTCCATCATGTAGGATGCCTTTAAGGAAAATGACTTTAATAAGCATGTGGATTGTCAATGATATTGCTAGTCTGGGTAGTAGCAGTACTGTAATATGTAAAGTAGGCATAAATATATTCCCTTAAGTCTTTGTATAATAACAACAGTGTTATTCACACCTTCAAATGTCAGTCTGTACTTCTGATAATCAGTTTTAGAAAAGGAATTAAAATTGCTTCTTAGGTAGCCAATAAATCACCTTTACTCTACTTTTGTTATGCTTCAGATGAAAAGTTTTACTGTGTATTGCAATTCCTAATGATTGACCTTTTAATTCTCCAACTACATTTGTCCACCCATCATTGCATCATCATTTTCTCATTGTCATTTTTCCTTAAATTTTTGCAGGGGGCGCTCTTGGAGTATTAATCGTCTTCAAGTAATCAAATATTTACCTTCCCAGATATCCAATGAAATAGAACAGGGCGGCCCAAGTTGCCAGTGTCTGTCAAGTGTTTGATAACAGAATTGTTCTCTTTATTACTATTATTACGTCTGTGAATTGTAAAATCTTGTATCTAAAAAAACAGAAGAAATTAGATATTATCCATAATATATATATAATACACAAAAGCCATGAATATCTTGTAAATTAATACAAAAAGAGGTAGCCGGAGAGCACTTGTTTCTTTAGTTTAAAAGATCATTTCTTTATTTGCAAAAAAAAAAAAAGTGCAGTCAATGTCTGCAAATAAAGAAATGATCTTTTAAACTAAAGAAACAAGTGCTCTCCGGCTACCTCTTTTTGTATTAGTAACCTTTGGCACTCCAGCACGGGGATTGCAGCGCGTAGAGAAGCACACCCATACGGATGGATACATAAAGGACCCTTTTTATAGTTGGATATCTTGTAAATTATATCCTTATAAACGGTGAGTTCTGATGTCATCAGTTATAAACGGTGAGTTCTGATGTCATTTCTGTCACATGACTCACTGAAACTTGTGTATTATAATAAATAAAGTACCCCCAGTTGCAAAATATGAGGATATTAGAAGTTACCTCGGAGTTCCATGACCTGTATGGACCTGTATGGTCATGAAACTCCTCAGTAACTTATAATATCCTTATATTTTACAAGACGGGGTACTTTATTCACTATATAATACACAAAAGCCATAAATATCTTGTAAATTATATCCTTATAAACGGTGAGTAGTGATGTCATCAGTTATAAACGGTGAGTAGTGATGTCATTCTGTCACATGACTCACTAAAATTTGTGTATTATAATTAATAAAGTACCCCCAGTTGTAAAATATGAGGATATTATAAGTTACCTCGGAGTTCCATGACCTGTATAAAAACACTCGGCCTTCGGCCTCGTGTTTTTATATGGTCATGAAACTCCTCGGTAACTTATAATATCCTTATATTTTACAAGAGGGGGTACTTTATTCACTATATATGTGTATCTGCAAATTAAACATTATCCATCTCTTTTACAACTCCTGGTTCTGGACTTTCAGGGGCAGATGTATTAAGGGTCGAATATCGAGGGTTAATTAACCCTCGATATTTGACTGGCGAATTCGATTCGAAGTCGAAGTAAAAAGTTGAAGTAGCCCATTCGGTGGTCGAAGTAGCCAAAAAAACACTTCGAAATTCGAAGTATTTTTTCTTCTATTCCTTCATTCAAACTTAGTGAATGGGCCCCATAGTGTTGCAAATATTATCTCCTACATTTAAAACAGGCATTTTCACAGTATCAGCTGGCTTTTGTTACATTGTTTTAAAAGTCAGAACAGCACAGGGACAGACAGGTACTGCTTTCAGTAGAAAGTTCTTTAGAATTACAGTAAATTTTCTTTCATTAGGCTTAGGGGCACATTTACTATGGGTCGATATTCGACCATCTAAGTAAAATCCTTCGACTTCGATATTCGAAGTCAAAGGATTTACCGCATTTAGTTTGATCGAATGATCGGAGGAAAAATCGTTCGACCGAATGATTAAATCCTTCAAATCGAACGATTCGAAGGATTTTAATCCATCGATCAAACGATTTTCCTTCGATCAGAAATTACTTAGAAAGCCTATGGGGAAGGTCCCCATAGGCTAACATTGGTGCTCAGTAGGTTTTAGGTGGCGAAGTAGGTAGTCGAAGTTTTTTTTAAAGAGACAGTACTTCGACTATCGAATAGTCGAACGATTTTTAGTTTGAATCGTTCGATTCACAGTCATAGCCGAAGGTCGAAGTAGCAAATTTGATGGTCGAAGTAGCCAAAAAAAAACCTTCGAAATTCAAAGTTTTTTTCATTCTAAGTAAATGTGCACCTTAGGGGCACATTTACTATTGATCGAATATCGAGGGTTGATTAACCCTCGATATTCGAACTTCGAAGTTAAATCCTTCGACTTCGAATATCGAAGTCGAAGGATTTACCGCAATTCGTTCATTGGTGCTCGGTAGGTTTTAGGTGGCGAAGTAGGTGGTCGAAGTTTTTGACTATCGAATGGTCGAATATTCGAACGATTTTTAGTTCAAATCGTTCGATTCGAAGTCGTAGTCGAAGTAGCCAATTCGATGAACGAAGTAGCCAAAAAAATACTATAAATTCGAAGTATTTTTTATTCTAATCCTTCACTCGAGTTTAGTAAATGTGCCCCCTAATGTATTTTTTACATTTACAATTAAAATGTTTCCTTTTCCCCTTTAAATAGGAAACCAAACATTGTATAAAAATATATTTTACATTTTTGGACGCTATTGTATTTATTTAACATCATTGATAACATCTGATACAAGCACTAACCTGTACATAAACCAGCTGCTCTTCTGGCTGACTCTTCTTTCTCCACAGAAGGTAAGTCTGGACATTGGCATCAATCTTCAAATTTGTTTCTGGCATAGATGGCTGGGAGATATGTTTTATCTTTAAATCAAGCATGTAGTGGTACTGGAAGGAAATTCCTGGCTGGAATGATATGGCTTCAGAAAAATCTAAATCATCAAAAAGGATGAAAAAGTTGGGTTAACTTCTAAATAATGGGCGGTATGATTTTGCATAGTTAATGCAAAGCGCTCTCATTAAACATTTCCTATTCACATTATACAAATAGAGCACGGAGCCAAAAAATTCACATGGCAGTTAATGAATGTGTCATGGTAATGAGTGTCATCCATCTAGAATCAGCAGACTAACTATCCACAGTGTTACGCTAACCTGGCAAGGTAAATAGCACATAAAGTATGAGGCATTCTGCGACACCTTTTGCTGCCACCAAGGCTGTCATGACCAATTAACAATTAACAATTTAGTATTGCTGTAAGTTGTTACACTGTCATTATATATGTTTTTTACTCTTTCAGTAAAGTTGAACCATATAGTGAGCTTATAGCCCCAGCCAAAAGGTTCAAAATCTCTATCATAGTAATAATCCAGGTCTTGTCACTGGGACTCACCATCTTGGATTTTGTCAGTTGTGTCAGCTACACGCTCATGCTCAATTTGCTCTGAGCAGCTGTTAAAGGTGTTGTTCACCTTCAAACCATTTTTCAGTTCAGTTGATTCCAGATAGATCACCAGAAATAAAGACTTTTTCCAAATACTTTCTATTTTCTATTTGTAATAGTTTTTCTAATATTGAAGTGTAAAGTTACATTTTTTTACCCTGTAAAGCAGCTCTGGAAGGGGGGGTAACGACTCTTTAGGGCAAAGACACACGCTCAGATTCGGGAATATTAGTCACCAAGCGACAAATCTCCTCTTCTTCGAGCGACTAATCTCCCTGAACTGCCTCCCGCCAGCTAGAATGTCAATCGCAGACGGGATGGCAATCGGTGCAATTCGTTTTTCGAAGTTGCCCGAAGTTACCTCACAAGGAAACTTCGGCGACTTCGGAAAACGAATCGCTCCTGCAGGAGGCAGTTCGGGGAGATTAGTTGCCCCGAAGAAGAGGCAATTTATCACCGGGCGACTAAATCTCCCTGAATCTGAGCGTGTGTCTCTGCCCTTAACTGTTCTAAACTGATATCTTATCTTTGTCCCTGTTGCCTGAATTGATACAATTGTTGCTAATATCCTACAGATACTGCTGAGAAAAGTATCAATTAATGTAGCAAATTGTAACAGTCCACAATGCTCCTGGATCACTGAGCTGCCAGACACTGCAGCTGTTCTGAACCTGTGGGTCGCGACCCCTTTGGGGGTCGAACGACCCTTTCACAGGGGTCACCTAAGACCATCTGCGGTCCAGCAGCAGCAGCAAAATAACACACACTTACACATACACTGCTCACTCAGCAGCGCCACTTGCCTGGGGCAATCGAACTCAACAAGCGGCCGCACACGCACTCCTAGCCACGCCCTTGCCTGTCACTGCAAAAACCGACGATTCTTAGCCGCTTGCTCTTCCATCACGCACGCGCATGTCTACACGCCGTGGCTCCGCCCTGTAAGACAGGTACTAGGAAGGGAACGTTCAGTTCTGCAGGAATTAAAGCTTTATGCTTTATGGTACTGCAGAATATTCTAGTGGACTAGTGAATATTTTTAGGGCTGCCAACTCTGTGCTGCTGCCACGTCATGCCCTCACCGTTATTACGTCATTACTGTCTCACTAGTTTTCTGTAATGTCACACACGAGTTTTTTATGAGGTGAGTACTTGGTAATAAGTGAGGATTTGTTTGTAGTGATGCAATTAATGCTCTTTGTCTGAGGGGACTTCCAATAGCCTCATAGTTTACCACAGGGAGGACATTATTATTGTTTATAATACACACTTTTCCTCAGGACATTACCAAGCAGCACAGTTTGTCAGGGGCGTAACAAGAGGGCGCCGTCCTCCAGCCAGGAAAATATTCAGAGGGCTCGGTGCTAGGGCTGCCACCTGGCCATAGTGATGTGCGGGCTAGCCCAGGACCCACAGGTTTTACCCACATGACAGGCGGTTGGGGGTCACCACAACATGAGGAACTGTATGTGGTGACTATTTACCTTGCCAGGTTACTGTATGTAAAGGGTCGCGGCATTAGGAAGGTTGAGAACCACTGCAATAGAGACAGGAACATTTAAATTTAAACTTACATTTTGGGAAACAGTAAAAAATAAAAGATGGAAAGCAATTGAAAGAAGTAATGGTGAACAATCTGAAACCAACGCAACTGAAAAAAGTGTTTAGAAGGTGAACAACCCATTTATTAAGTTAAACTGAAGTGTAGCACACCCTTTTGCATTTTAGCTGTGTGTATCAGGGCCGGGCCAAGGTATTTTGGCACCCTAGGCAAAGGCTTCAGTCAGTGCCCCCCCACCTGATCCTGCATTACCATTTCCCACCTTACCATTTATATTGCCCCCTGTACCTGTACCTGCACCTATCATATTGCCCCCATTTGTACCTGTGCCAATGGCAGTCACTCAGATAGACCCAAGCCCCCAATCTGTACCTGTGCCACCATAAGACAAAACATTCATCATACTGTTACCCCCAATCTGTACCTATGCCAGCGGCAGCCCAAAAAATACATCTTATTGCCCATAATTTGTACTTGTGCCTGCAGGAGCCAAAAATCTATTAAATTGCCCCAAACATCTGTGTACCTGTGCCAGCAGCCACCATATTGCCCCATATACCTGAGCCAGAGCAGGCAATCCCTCATATTGCCCCCACTCTGTACCTGTGCCATCAGGAGCCAAAACCCCATCATATTGCTCCCAAATATGCATCTGTACCAGCAGCAGCCAAATTTCCATTATATTGCCCCAAATCATCTGTTTACCTGTGCAAGTAGGAGCCAAGATATTGCCCACAAATATGTACCTGTGCAAGCAACTGCCAAGAGGGAAGTGGGGAGTGCTTCTGCCTGCAATACGAATCACGGGCAAGAGGGGGTTGGAACTGGTGGTTTATAAATTTGAAAAACTATTAAAAACAGGGTTAAAAAAAGAAAACAATTCCCCTTAAAAGTACACCCCCACATGATTGCGCCCTAGGCGGGCACCTACTCTGCCTAGCTCTAGTTCTGGCCCTGGTGTGTATTATAGCGTGTGACCAGGTCTATGTCTGTTTGTGCCACTGACCCTCTTGTACCTGTGCAACTCACAGTACCTTGGATGCTCCTCTTGGCAAAATGGGATCCAGTCATAGGTATTTCTTTGCAGCAATAACTTGTTTATTAACAGTATAACAGCCCAATAAATGAAATGGGCTGTCCCTATTTCAAGGCAAAGTTTACAAAGATTGACAAATCTCTATCAGAGATGAAGCAAGCAATAGGTATTAATTACCACTCTTTTGAGGCAGTTCCTCCCTGAAGGCAGAATACTGTGCATAGGGATCCTCAGCCTGGGGTCCTGTATCTTGGCACCCTACCTGGTCCCTGCACTAGTGGTTTACACACCACAAGGGTCCTAATCGCCTCGTTGGAGTGCAAGCTGCTCACTACCTTCCCTGAGCCTGCCTCTTGCTCCAAGAGCAACTATTATAAAACTGAATACCATACCACTAACTAACCAACTCCTTTATTACTCTCTCCTTTAAGACCTAATTCTTTTATGAATTAATCTGCCATCTCTTGAAATTTTTGTAATTCCTGTGCTAACATTTTTTAATAGACTTCAATACAAATACTCTGGGCACAGTTAGGTTTTGAATCATGTGATATTTGCTCTACAAGTTCATATGATCTGCATTCTCTAAGTATTACACAATTTAGGACTCATTGCAAACATAAAAGTGTTTTCTATGTAAAGTGAGGACAGGAGAGGGATATTTTCTAAAAACATGTCAGTGACAGTTTTCTTTACTCCACTGCCAACTACCTGAACATGCAGATACTAGTCTCATTTAAAAGGCACATATAAATCAGACTTATAATATCATTAGATATGCAAATGCATGGGGCCATTTATAAATTAATACAGCAGTTGTGATCGTGCAAACTTTTCAGGGCAAAGCACCAATTATCCTGACTGGTCTGTTCTGGCGAATCACAATTAATGTACCTACTGATACAGAGGAGGCAGGATTTCTACTACAGGTCCACAGACAGTGTTAACTGATGCAGGAAACTTAAAGAATCAGACTCAAACATGATTTTGCAGAGGCATTGTAAATGATCCCTTATGTGCCTGTTGTTCTTTAATATCAGCTCTCTATCCCCAGCTGTGGCCACCTGAATAGTCTTTGAAAATTTGGTAGTGAACATCTTTGGGGTTTTGATCAATACATACCATTACCTGGTATTGGTGCACTCGGAAGACATGAAACTTTCCAAATCAGGTATACTTTCCAGCATATAATAATATCTCTTGTGTTTTTTGTACAATATACAATTCAATAGGGGGCCCATTTACTAAGGATCTAATTTCGAAGTAAAAAAACTTCGAAATTCGACCATTGAAGTTGATACTTCGATCTTTTCAATCAAAGTAAAAATCGTTCGATCGATTACAAAAAATGCTTTGACTACTAAAAAAACACTACTCAAAGAAAGTTTATAGGAGGTCCCCCATGGGTTAAACAGCAATTCGGCAAGTTTAAATTGGCGAATGTCGAATTCAAAGTTTTTTAAAGAGACAGTACTTCGATTTCCGAATGGTCGAATTTGTGAAGTATTTTCAATTTAAATCGAATTTTGGCCTATTCGATGGTCGAAGTACCCAAAAATTACTTTGAAATTCGAAGTTTTTGAATTTGAAAATTCACTTAGACGCTTAGTAAATGGGCCCCTAAGTGTTTCATTTTCAAAGGACAAGAATAGTCTTACTGACTGGAGGGGAGCCAATATGTTATGCACCCCCTAGTGAATACCATAATCAAGGTTTTTTTTCTGCATTGTTTTTAAAGGAAATTAAGAAAGCACAGCGCTAGCTAACTTACTTTTCCCAGATGTCCCTGTACTACGTGTGCAGTAAAATAAAAAAACTTCTACTCTACTGCAAATCTATGAGTCTTCTAAGGAACACCTTAGAAAGGTAAGAAGGTGGCAAGGGAAAAAACGTTGCTCTTAAATTTAGTGGGGGTGTCTAACATATTGGGGTCTCCAGTAATACTTTTCTTGTCTTTTAATGAGAGCATTCACTTTAACAATTTGCCTTTAAATTGGACCTACTGAAGTAAGTCTTAAATTAAAAATAGAATACAAAAAACAGAAAATATGGGTATGTAAACTCAAAAAATATGTCTCCTATTAAAATACAATTCTACAATTTTACAAAAAACAATAATTCAAATATTATTTGTAAATACTGTATAATTGCAGTTCCTTGCACACACACATCTGGCTTCTGTTTCAAAAGTCAGAAGCACCAGGGCAGAGAATAATAAGGCACAGACAGATATGAGTTAAACATTGCACTATGGGAAAGAATGGCATAAAGGCTCATTTTGTTCCTGTGTTATTAAAAGTGCCTCACTGTTACTTACCCTGTGCATAGCAGCAGAAGAGGAGAAGCACTATTTGTGTATAGGTAATGCCGAGATGTGACTTGATAGCCATGGTTAGTCGAAAGGGCTATAAAAGTGAAAATAAGGTCTAAGGTTTCCTGTACGAGGGCAACGGTATAACCCTTTCCTTAGCACATATGGAGTTACTTAACCCTTCAGAGCCATCCCAGGGACCTAGTAGAGATGATGTCTGTGTGACTAGTCAGGGTGCAGCAGGAATGTGAGGACACATGTAGCCAGGAGTGGCAAGGCTGCAGAAAAGGCTCCAAACTGCAACCATCTCTGCTTTTCTCTCAGGAACCGGTTTAATCATTGATCCCTCCATGCACACAGGGAAGTACTAAGTCAGACAACTAAATCCCGCCCATAGTTTTCCTTCTTCTGATTGGTGGCAATTGGGATTGCTGTTCTCCTCCCACGTCTTGAGTAGAATGGATGCTGTGGTGCAGCTGCACCATCGCTCTGGATAGGACTAACCACCCAGCACCCTGACTGAGCCAGGAAGAGTTGCTTGGAGGCAGGGCCACTTAAATTAAAGGGCAAAGGGGCCCTGTGGCTCTACTGACTTCCCATACATTCCCCAGTAATATAACACATGCTCACCCTGCCTGATTGATGTGACTACAACAAGCTGGGATCAAAAACAGAGTGAAGGGGTGGGCAGTTCTCTGTAAGTATTTACAGAGTAGATGCCGAGCTAATACTAAATTCAGGAGTGGATTTTAATGAAGGCAAACCAGCAGTGGGACATTTCAAAATCCCTAGTGTGAGAACTGTCAGCACTAGGAACAGGTACTTTTTTAACTTAGAATGAGTGACTTGCTGAAGGAGTGAAGGGAGGAGGGAGCAGGAGGGTGGCTGGGCGGGAACTATACTATACTATATATGACTTTACTGTGTCAGGGAAGATACACAGATACTGTTTGGAAACTGGTTAGTGCAGGGGGGGAGTAGAGAGGAGAGGTCTGAACTTGTCTGGTTGCCTTTATGTGCGTATCTGAACTGAGTCTGAATGGGTTCAAGTGTGAGTCCGTGTGGGTTCCTATTAGGGTTGCCACCTGGTCAGTATTTTACCGGCCATGCCGGTAAAAATGATGGCTGATCCCAATGTTATTAATATGGAAAAAAGATAAATATATAGGAAGGGCGGTATTTTTTTCCAGAAAAGTTGGCAACCCTAGTTCCTATGTATGCTTGAGAACTAAACTCCGCAGGCTATTTTGTAGGGTGGTGCCAAATAGACAGAATGCAGCCTACAAGTAGGATGTACATGTGTAAGTCAGAATATAATGGGACTGATAGAAAAATCTGATGTGTAAACAATATTAAAATGTTGCCATCTGACCAGTGGCGTAACAACAGCATGCCAGTCCCCCGTGCAGTGCCGGGTCAGACATGCCAGACTCCCTAGGTCACTGCTCCAAAAAGGCGCGCATGTGAGAATAGGCGCATTCACACAAGCGTATTGGCGCTCACAGTGCGCAGCAGGGCAGAGAGGAGAAAGGAGCCAGACTCGGGGAAGGAGGCAGAGAA
The DNA here is from genome assembly GCF_017654675.1 of Xenopus laevis. Classification (NCBI taxonomy): domain Eukaryota; kingdom Metazoa; phylum Chordata; class Amphibia; order Anura; family Pipidae; genus Xenopus; species Xenopus laevis. Next base: position 36,540,137 of record NC_054384.1, on the reverse strand, counting down.
GGTAGGTGTCTGGCACCCCACCCAGCTTTGCACCCTAGCCATGTGTGTACTGCCTACCCCTGAAATACTTTTTTTCTCATTGAAAGACATTGACCAATGGATGTAGATGCATGAACAAAACACACCACCTGATTTTACCTGATCCAACATTACAGTAAGGTGGATCAGATTTTATAGTATCCTACAAAATTTTGTGCTGTTGCATGACAAGATTTTGTCTGGCCCATGTGTTTGTTATGACTTCTGTATGTAACAACTATACCTGGTAGTCTAGCGGGAGGGGGTCTGCAGGGACGCCTGCAGCCCCCTCGGCGGGGACGCCTGCCATGCTGCTCCTCTGGGCCGCAAAAGGGGAATGGTTAGGGCGCGTGCGGCGCGTTCCTTCTTTATTTATGTGCGCATGCGCGCTGGCGTGTGACGTCAGCACGCAGTGGCGTGAAATTTAAAGTATTAAAGGCACAGTTTGGATTTTTCACATTGCCCGTTATAGGAATTGTTCCTGGTGCTTTCTGAGCTTTGTGCTACTAGTTATTCTGATTCTGATTCCTGTTTTGACTCCTGCCTTGCTATTTGACGATCCGGACTTCTGAAATCCTGACCCCTGCCTGATTACCGACTTCGATTCTGCTTAACCCCTCTGATTGACTTCCTGGTTTGACCCTTGCCTGCCTGACTACGTTTATTCTCTGCCTGCCCCGAACTGGCCTGTTCTGACTACTCTTTTGCCTTACGCCTTGTACTACGATCTTCTGTCCAAAGACTTTGCTCTACAGTCGTGCCCCTCTGCCTATCCAGAACCCTCTCGTTTAAGTCCAGGTGGCATCCAAGTAAGCCGAGGGCTCCTCCCGAGGCCCAAAGACGGTCACACTACTGGTGAAGCACGAGCCGAGACCAGGGTGCCTGGTGTTCTGGTGTTGGGTGCCGACCATTACACTGCATTTGGCTCTGCATGTATGTGCTGTTCTGAGGTATTATACATCAAGTAGGTTTGTACAATCATGCTTGGTGCCAATATTATTAATACTGAAGGAAAATAAAAATATTGGAAGGCTGGTATTTTTTTTGCCAGAAAACATAGCAACTGTAGCATCAAATAACTGCATTACTTTTAATTGAATGCATTTGTGTGCCTTTTTACTATGGAAACAAAATGCAGAATATTGCTTTAACTAGCTTCCCAAAAAAAGAAGGCCTTGAATCTATAGCCAGTTCTGTCTCTGAGTCCTTACCTACCTGCATCTTGCATACTTTTCTGCTCAATGTACAAAGTGTATGTGGGTTTATAGCTGAAAATGTAGGGGGTTGGAGGGGGTTCTGTTGTCTGTAGAAGGTGATTGGTGAGGGAAGACTATCAATTGGATCTTTGCCCAGGGCCGACCAAGGCCTTACATTTACTTAGCTTGGAGGGTATATCTGTTTGGGGCTTTAACTTTTTTAAGTTAACCCTTTGAAGATATCACATTCAGTACCTTAAGAGGCATATTAATAAGCTCTTATAGTCTTCTATAAGGGGGCATTATTGGCATTAAGTAAGATGTAAAGGGCCTGTAAAAAAGCAGCACAAATATTAAGCACAAAGTGTCCTAGAAAGACATCAAAACTTTGAAATACAGAAAAATATATATATATATACATATATAAACATGTATATAAACACAGAAACCTTGCAGATATTGCCCTGGTTGGAATCAAACTCAGGAAACAATGGTCTTATGCAAAGCTGCTAAACACTGAGCCACTGTACCACCCTTTGTGTTGGAAGTTAGAGACATTTCTTACAGTGGCCATACACAATAAGATCCGCTTCTTGGCGAGGTTGCCAAACTAGTGGATCCTTCCCCAATATGCTCACCAACGCCAGGGCAATATCGGGTTAATCCGATACAAAGAAGAGAATGGGCGCAGACGGGATGGGAACCACATCAACTAGCCAATGCAGTCCTCAATTGCCAGAAAAATCAAACCTCCTGATCGATATCTTGTCCAGACATCGATCAGGGAGACCCATTGGAAGCCTCCATACACTAACAGAAAAGCTGCCAAATCAGTCTAAAGGACCGATATTGGCAGCTTTAATCTGCCGTGTATGGCCACATTTATATGCTGTTAATTTTTAATCATGCCACCACTATATACGAGTTTCAGAAGCAAAGCAGGTGCCAGTGAACAATATGGCATATTCAAATCCATAGAAAGCTCTGTTTTTTTTGGTGTCTCTGGTCCTTTAATGTAGAGCAGTTGCCTCCTCATATCAATTTCTTCCTTACACTTCCCCAGCTTCCAGGTCTATGATGATATCAGCAGTTTTATCTGTTAATGTAACTACTGTCTTTATGGCTTTAACCTGATAAATGAGTCTTTTCATTTTTGTTTGAAATGAAATATTGGTTTAACAGCAAAATCATATATTAGTATAAGATAAAAGATATACAAGAAGAAACTGTGCATTAAATATTTTATTCAATATTCAAAATTCAATGTGTACGAGTTATCTCTTCTTAGAATTACCTGTCATTTAATGCATCTTAGAGATACTGCTGAGTGAAAATAAAGCATCAGGGACACATGAGAGTTGCCAGAGGCATAAAGGAATCACAAGATAGCACAAAAAACGTTCCAACAGGTTAGTTTGGCTTGGTTTGTAGGGCATAGTTTATCCTGATGCAATATGAAATGCAAATTATTCAGCTGAGCCAGTCTGGTTTTCATTGCCTGATGAGTGTATCTGGAGCACCTCTGCAGCACCCATATGCTCTGAAGAAGAAAAAGAGAAAAGCATTGTTTCCACAGCAGTGGACATCACATTTACCAAAACATTTATTGGTGGGATATGATTTTTTTAGGGTCTATAGATGATAATTGTTTGCCACCTAATACACATGTAATGCTTATAGCTGAGACAAACTGCAATTGTGAAATATGTTGTGCATAGTACAGGTACAGTATGGGACCTGTTATTCAGAATGCATGGGACCTGGGGGTTTCCAGATAAGGGGTCGTTCCATAGTTTGGATTGCCATACCTTTAGTCTACTAAAAAAATAATATAAACATTCATCAAACCCAATAGGATTTGTTTGCTTCCAATAAGGATTAATTATAGAAATTAATTTGTAGAAAAATACAATAATTGTAAAAAAAAATGGAGTCTACGTGAGATGGCCTTCCCATAATTTGGAGTGGATAACTGGTTTCCGGGTAATGGTTCGCATACCCATATGGGTACGGGTAATTGATCTTTATTCTCTTCTTTGCCCTGTTTGTTTTCCAATATATCATATTTCAAGTGGAAAGAAAACCTGACCTACCCAGAAGTTATCTGTTAATTCCATCCCAGTCAAAGAGAAAGTATATACCCCTTTTTGACCCATGCACATTTAGTTGGGCATAACTAAAAAAGGTGCCTAAATACTATCTGAACTTCAAAAATAAAGTGGGCATTACTCTGCTTTACATAGTGGGAACATATTCTTTGGAATGCAGAGGGTCATCAAGTCCCAGAATCCTTCACAATGGAACAAAGTGATGGTGGAGATGCATTACACTGCAAACTTACAGACAACATGGCTTTATCATGATTGGTACAGGTCTGTTGATGCACTTTTTCACAAAAAGTCTATGTAGAGAGGTCGAAGTAACAGCGCCTTGCTTCTAAAAAATATATTTGAGCAGCACCTATGATGTGTGGGTCCACTGATCCACGTATATGGTAAAATTAGTAAAAATAGAGCTAGGTGCACTGGACAACAGTGTTATGATCTCCAAACCTATAAAGAAAAAGCAATCCCAATAGTATGGTATGCTTGTACCAGGACGTACTGTATTTGTAAGTGAAACTACTCACAAAGGCCTTGGTGTTATCGTGCCCGTAGATGTTTATAACTTTGTCAAGGCTTGCTTCTGGTTTTTACCTAAAGGGAAGAAACTACAATAGTGCAATAGAGTAGATATAGTAAGTAGACGGTAAAACGCTGTCCGCGCTTACCCCTCAGTAGTTCAATGAATGCGGATCAGATGGTTGCCTGTCAGATGCCTCAGAGTGGTATTCTCATTCAGCGCTGTATCTTCTCGAACGCGCTGGAGCTCGAAGCAGCTCTTTCGATCTTACGGCCTGCCTGCAGTGGAGTTGTTATCATACGGAAAGCATCCCAGTATTGCAGTTAGCGAGTCCGCCGATGCCTTCAGATTCGGTCTCTCTGAGTCTGCCTTCCTCTGCGGTCTGCTTGATTCAGGTGTGCTGGACTTGGGAATGGACTCTTGCAAGAGCGGTTCTGTCTTAGTTTAAAGGTGGCTTCTAGCCAGAGGGGTAATTGTCTCGTATAGAGAGACTAATAGTCTACAAATTTGCACTGTTTTATCTTTATGCGATAATAGGAGAAGTAGACACTGAAATTTAAATAATCTGCTTTATTTAAGGTTAATGTAGCCCAGCGCGTTTCGTATTCAGTAATACTTCCTCAGGAGAAAAGGTTAATTCCCACTTTTCGGTAGCTTTTTTATTTGGTCGGTGGGTGGTTCTCTCAATTAGCATGGTTAATAAAAACAGATTATAGTCTAAAATATCATTTTCAACAAATTTCATTGTTATATAAAACTATACATATTCAACATAAGTTAATCAATTAAAAAGCATATAAGATCTATGTCAATATTTAACCCTCTAGGTGCGAGTGTCTTTAGTTTGTGAATCCAGACTGTTTATTCCTGGGAAATTGATTTAATTATATCGCTCCCTCTCCAATGAGTTTTTTTATGAATAATTCCTGCAAAGGTTAATAAAGATGGGTCAGAGTTATGCTGACACGCTAACACGCAATCGGCGGACTCGCTAACCGCAATACTGGGATGCTTTCCGTATGATAACAACTCCACTGCAGGCAGGCCGTAAGATCGAAAGAGCTGCTTCGAGCTCCAGCGCGTTCGAGAAGATACAGCGCTGAATGAGAATACCACTCTGAGGCATCTGACAGGCAACCATCTGATCCGCATTCATTGAACTACTGAGGGGTAAGCGCGGACGGCGTTTTACCGTCTACTTACTATATCTACTCTATTGCACTATTGTAGTTTCTTCCCTTTAGGTAAAAACCAGACGCAAGCCTTGACAAAGTTATAAACATCTACGGGCACGATAACACCAAGGCCTTTGTGAGTAGTTTCACTTACAAATACAGTACGTCCTGGTACAAGCATACTATACTATTGGGATTGCTTTTTCTTTATAGGTTTGGAGATCATAACACTGTTGTCCAGCGCACCTAGCTCTATTTTTACTACTTTTTCACAAAAGCCTAGCTGAATGAGCTCATGTCAAACAGGGGGTTATATTTTCCTTTTAATTCCATCTTGGTATCACTTGATGTTTATGGTCTATTTTTTATTTTGTTTGGCAAATTGCGATTCTGAAGGTTAAATTGATTAAGATTTATTCATTCCATGTTTATCTTCATAGCTATATTAGTTGTCATTATGTACCTGGGTTATTCTGATACATTGACCAATGGTTCTGTGAGCATGCAGTATGTGTTAGGATCTATAGAACTATGGAATATAGAAATAAAATGTTCTTTATCACAAATATTTATTACCTGGTTTATCTTCTTCTGGGATAGGTTCTTGTTTCTCTTTGTTGCTGGACCTATCATGCACAAATTGTATTTTTGTTAATAACACAATATATGAAATATCAACATAACCAATTCTTTATAACTAAATAACTCAAATGATCATTAACACACACACAAAAATGTGTGTGTATTCTAATACTCTTACACATATTGTGTGTCGTGCCAGGTTTAAGCCTAAGTCAACCCCAAGCATGCAGAAATTTAAGGGGTAGTCCATCTTTGAGGTAACTTTTTTTATTGTTATAGATTGAATTAACTTTCAATTGGCCTTCATTTTTTTATTTTATACTCTTTGCCTTCTTGCCAATTTATGAACTCTGAAAGTAGTGGAGCTTATTAAATTTCATATAGCCACACCTTCAAAATCAAATATTAACTCACAGCTTTTGTAGACCTTAGTACCTAAATATTATTGTACATTATATAGTTTGTGCCAGTGCTCAGTGTATACAATAAAATTATCATGTAACAAAGCACACTGCCTTCAAGTGGGTTTTTAGAAAGTGCAATTAAAGGGGTGGTTCAACTTTAGGTTAACGGTTAGTATGTTATAGAATGGCCAATTCTAAGCAGCTTTGCCTTATTCCTCTGACTCTTTCCAGCTTTCAAATGGTTTACTAGGGTAATTTGCCAACCAGATTGCTGAACTTGCAAACTGGAGAGTTGCTGAATAAAAAAAGCTAAATAACTCAAAAACACAAACTATAAAAAAATTAAACCTATTGTGAATTGGCTGTGAATAGCACTCTTTTCATCATACTAAAATTTAATTTAAAGGTGAAGAACCAGTGTAAAGGGCAGTATACCCTTTTCAGCAGAAGTTCAGTGAATATATCTTGGCCTGAACATACGATTTGCCAGTTGTTTTAATCACAGTAAATGTATGTTTTTGTGATCTCCTGAGCTTAGTTTAACGGTAACTGAAGGCTTTAAAAGCGTGACAGAATATTTTGCTATGGAGTGTAAGAGGCGGGAGGGGGATACACTGAAAGTACTACATGCATTAAATAGTTAGATCATTTATACTTCAGAAAAGTATACTGTACATATTTAAGGGACACTCTCAAACGGCTCATTTTATTTGTGCTTGAAAGTAACATGTGATGTTTAGTAAAATAAAGTAGTTTACAGAGGGAATCATTTATTTACAGTTTGAAAATGTGCTTGCACAGGGTAATCAAACCTTTTATTGGTTGGTATGCACCTAGACAAACTTCATGTTTTATTCTCTTGCACTCTCTCTGTCTCTCTCAAAGCACCAGTTTGCATGCTTTATGGCAAAGAATCTCTCTAATTGTAACATTATTAAAACTAAATTGCAAAGAAATAATTTGTGAAAATGTTACATTACTACTGTACAACTAAAGGCCTATGGGCCACATTGAGCTATTCAAGGGATTTTTAAGAATCACAGATTGTCTAAGAACTCCATAGAATTCTTTCTATGACACCACATTTTTAATATGTTCAATCTCTTCTGGTATAGTGTATGTTTGAGCCACCACATGGGAAAATTTGGTCAGCTACTGGATAACATTACTTCTGGAGTTTCAGTACTTAACAGGATTAAATGGGTAGATAATCTTTCCATAACTAGCATAGTAGTTAAGAAAGTTTAGCAAAGCAAAGGAAACAACTCCAGTTTATTAATCAATAATTAATTATCTGACACCTAATTAAATATTCAGATAATTCAGAAAACTTTTCAGCACTTATAAGTATAATAGTGAAACAGAAATACCTAAAAAGGAGAGGTTTGGGATGATCGTACAGGTATGGGATCCGTTATCCGTAAACCCATTATCCAGAAAGTTCTGAATTATGGAAAAGAATGTCTCTTTAGACTCCCCTTTTATCCAATTAATGTAAATTTTTAAAACATATTTCCGTTTTCCCCTGTAATAATAAAAAGGTACCTTTTACTTGATCCCAACTAAGATATAATTAATCCTAACTGAAAGTGGAACCAGCCTATTTGAGTTATTTAATGTTTACATGATTTTATAGTAGACTGATGGTATGAAGATCCAAATTATGGAAAGATCCATTACCCAGAAAGCCCCAGGTCCAGAGCATTCTGGATAACAGGTCCCAAACCTGTACCCCTTATAATAATTTGCTTTGATTAGCAATAGGGTATAAGTAGTGTTTGCACACACTCCACATAGAAAGTAAAAGTCATGGCATGAAGCTGTTCATATTTTTCATCTGGTGGTATTCATCTCTTGACAGTAATCCAAGGCCTGCCTGGGAATGGAGCTGGTCCCCCATAGATTTGCCACATGTCTGTGAATCTGGCTGCATATTGGCGGTTGCTGTTTGAATCATGCCCATTACTAGATCTTTCTCTGGGAAATAAGAGGAAACAGGATCACAACACATTAGTTAGGCGATGCAGAATATAACAAGGGTCATAAGTGTAAAACAAAGTCAGTATATTCAAGAACATAGATTCACAATTTGCAATGTAATTGTTCATTATATTATTATTATACAGCAAATTTTTTTTTGTATGATATAGAGAGTGATATTGTGAGATATTCTGAGATAAATTGTTGTTGTTTTTCATTTTTTATTATTTGTAGTTTATAGCTAGGTTTCAAATTACCCTAGCAATGATACATTGATTTGAATAAGAGACTGGAATGTGAATAGGAGAGAGCCTGAATAGAAAGACGAGTAATAAAAAATAGAAATGTAATCAATTTGTAGCTTTAGAGAACATTTGTTTTTAGATGGAGTCAGTGACCCCCAATTGAAGGCTGGAAAGAGTCAGGTGAATAAGGCAAATAATTAAAAAACATATGAAAAAGTAATAATGTAGACCAATTGAAAAGTTGCTTAGAATTGGCCATTCTATAATATACTAAAAGTTAACCACCGCTTTAATAACACATAAAGCTTCCTGAAAACCTGCTTGAAGGCAGTGTGCCTTATTGCACAATAATTTTATAATATACAATAACACTGGCACAAACTATATAGTGTGCAAGTAATTATTTATTAATATTTAGGAGTGTGGATATATGAATGTTACTAAGCTCCACCACTTTCAGGGTTCATAAATTGGCAGTTTGGTATAACAGTAAATTACAGGACCCTGTCCATTTTGTTATCAAATTGCTTAAAATGCACAAATTGGTTAATTTGTAAGGTGGTTTTCATTCTGGAATCCTAATTTGCATTAAAAATACATTTGCATTATAAATAAATGAGCGTGCAGTCACCTTTCTGTTCAGAAGGCAGAAGTCATTGTTGGATTGCAGTGAGAGAATCAGTTTGCAAAATTTGGCTCAGCATCTCTAAGATCTGTTGGCAGAACAAGATAAAGCTAGGTCAGTGTGACCAATTTGTCATTAGGAACATCAGTTTTTGGTAAATATATGATCATGACATAGAACATGCTGACTAAGGACATAAAAATGAATCATTAGCTAAACTAATTTGATATGCTTAGTTTCAGAATTTCAAAAATACCACGTTGCAAATGCACCTCACTGCAAAGACTTCCTTAACCCTTTGATGCCCTAGATAATTTCTGCAGCATGAAAGGATAATTTAGTCCCCCCAAGTTCTAGACAGTTTAAGCAACTGTCATATTGCACACAAAAGAGCCCTTGTTATACACAGCAAGAATATAATATAGAAACCATTTGTTTTTAGAACCAGATACTAGTCTTTAGTTATGTAGGAAATATACTTTATAACCCTTAAAAGGAAGTAAATGCAGTTAGGAGCCCCATGGCAGAGAGGACCACAAGAGATGGAAAAGAACAATTTACAGGTCTTGGAGGGCTCAGGACTTGTGGGAAAGTAGGCTTTATTTAAGTTGATCATTCTTTGGTTAATAACTTTGGGTAGGGCCCTGCTAACTTAGTCCTTTGCAGCCCTGGTTATTCCTGATGGTGGCACTGCTTATGCAAAAACCACCAAACCAGTGTTTCCTCTAAGCTGTACACTCATGTGCACACAAATTTTGAAGCCAGTGCACACAACAAAGTATAATATATAAAGTACATTAGGCAATAGAAAGGCTTCATGGGCCAGAAGACAAGCACAGTTGCCCCCACCATTTCATATTGTGGCCCAAAGCATTCATGCATTTCATGACAGTAAGATCACTGCAGAAACGGTCATGAGAACTCCATTAACCCCAGACTTGCCCATAAGTTCACTAAGTGGGCCCAGCCAGCTCCCACTCCCACATATTCAATGTCACACAGACAGTTACTATTACAGTTATTGGCTGGCTGGCCGTACTCCCTTACAGACCAAGTCAGATAGTCCCAGACCCATGAAATATTTTGCAGTCAGATAAGATGAGATAACTAGAGAGAAATACTAGAGAGTGACAGTTTGGTTCAATTCAGTTGTACTCATTGCTGCACTGCTGCAGCCTACCTAATACGCTGGGCTGGTGCTCCTACCAGCAGAAAACTGCACTGTTCCAGAGTTATCATCTTCTTCTGCTTCTACGTTTTGTAATAGCCCCTGGCTGATATATGTGCATGTGCACCTACTGCTAAGAAGGAAGAAGAATTCTCTGTGGTAGAGTCCTGCATGGGTCAAACTGGAAGAACCCATGCCCTACCCAGACCTGCTAACTCCTAACCTGTTTGTTTTTACCAATTTAGTTGCACATATCTGTACTCTTCACATATCTGTACTCTATCAGCTCATTAATATCCTTAAGGACTGAAGCACTGCATACTCAACTTCTCTATCCAAGTACAAATATTCAATTCAAGCCCAATATTCTTACCAGCAGTTCCTGGTCTTGAAATAATGTGGAGTTTTTAGATTTGTTGATGCTGTTTCTGTTTGCTTTGCGTGATCCTTAGCGAGACATTGCATGTGGTTATAGTGGAATTATTCACCCTGTTTCAGACTACAAAGAGTGGTGGTAAATGGAACATTTTCGAATTGGACCAGTATTGTTAGTACAAATATTTTTAAATATTCTGAACACTAGCGCTAAATTTATCAACTGATGTATTGGGTAATGCCAACGAATCCATTTTAGATGTTAATGGGTATTACAATGCGTCTTGCAGCAAGTAAAAATTAACTAAGTACTTCAGATTGGCACCGCTATGTAATATTTTAGCCTAATCTCTATCCTATTATTTAAGTCCTTAGATCGTTCGCTGCACAAGCTTGCAAGAATTACATTGAGACGGTTTTAGAGCAGTATGCATTGAGGAACCATTGTTTGTATGCATGCTGGGTATTTTTGGGATTGGAAATTGAGGTATCTGGGACGCAGTTGCGTTGGAAACTTTTGATACTCAATATGAATTAGGAGGTAAAGATGCGCTCAACTTTTGGGTCGACTTGGGTTGCCGGGAAGCTTTCCTTTATGTATCGAAAGTGTGTTTGCTGAGATAATATGAAACAAATTTTGACAATATATTTGGTCTATTTGGCACCGTGTCAGTTTTTTACACTAATAGGTACCATTTGAATTAGGGTATTATTCTCAACACAGTACTAGTAATTATGTAATCTACAGAAAGTCTGAATTGGTTATTATTTAATTTGTTTTATAATATTGTTGTACAGCATTTAGACATCAGTTGCTGATGCAGTTCATACCAGTGTAAATATAATTTCTAATTGTCCAATATTCTGATTTATCAGCATTCCACTGTTAATCAGCATTTCACTGTTAAATGAAATAATAAAAGCAATTGTTTCACTTCAGCTAAGATAATATAAATTTTAGGGTTTATGTTAGGATGATTGACTTTGCACGTCACATCCTTTTTACTTGTTTAAATTATGTCCACGACTGTTTTTAATTATGCCTATGCGTAAGTATCCTTGGAGTGCGTGCTTCTTCGCTATTCAGTGTTGTTAGTGGACTTGCTTTTCAACTTGTTTATTAATAATCTGGAGGTGGGCATTGAAAGTACTGTTTCTATTTTTGCAGATGATACTAAATTGTGCAGAACTATAGGTTCCATGCAGGATGTTGACACTTTGCAGAGTGATTTGTCTAAATTGGGAAACTGGGCAGCAAACTGAAAATGAGGTTCAATTTTTATAAATGCAAGCTTATACACTTTGGCAAAAATAATATAAAAGCAAGTTATAAACTAAATGACAGTGTGTTGGGAGTTTCCTTAAATGAGAAGGATCTAGAGGTTTTTGTAGATAACAAGTTGTCTAATTCTGGGCAGTGTCATTCTGTGGCTACTAAAGCAAATAAAGTTCTGTCTTGCATAAAAAAGGGCATTAACTCAAGGGATATAAACATAATTATGCCTCTTTATAGGTCCCTGGTAAGGCCTCATGTGGAGTATGTAGTGCAGTTTTGGACTCAAGTCCTTAAGAGGGATATAAATAATCTGGAGAGAGTGCAGAGACGTGCAACTAAACTGGTTAGAGGGATGGAAGACTTAAATTATGAGGGGAGACAGTCAAGGTTGGGGTTGTTTTCTCTGGAAAAAAGGCACTTGTGAGGGGACACGATTAAACTTTACAAGTACATTAGAGGACATTATAGACAAACAGCAGGGGACCATTTTACCCATAAAGAGGATCACCGTACCAGAGGCCATCCCTTCAGACTAGAAGAAAAGAAACTTCATTTGAAGCAACATAAGTGCTTCTTCACAGTGAGGACAGTGAGGTTGTGGAATGCACTGCCGGGTGATGTTGTGATGGCTGATTCAGTTAATGCCTTTAAGAATGGCTTGGATGATTTCTTGGACAGTCATAATATCAAAGGCTATTGTGATACTAAACTCTATAGTTAGTATAGATATGGGTATATAGAATTTATGTGAAAGTATGGAGGGGTGTGTGAATGGATGTTGGGTTTTCATTTTGAGGGGTTAAACTTGATGGACTTTTCAACCCGATTTAGCTATGTAACTATCAAGTTCATAAAAAAAAACTTAAATCGCAAATTAAATTTGCATTATTCAATTTATTTTCAGTGAGGCTATTAAAAACTGGGACCTAAATTTGACTGAATACTAAAGATGTAGGATACTTCCCACTGACTTCTAAAGCATCTTCACAGGTTTTAGGTGATTTGAGTATTTTTTTTTTTTTGCATTCTTTATTTGCATCTTGTTTAAAAATGCTATTATGATAAACCTCACATTTAAAAAGTTTTTGCTGTGTTTTTCTTAAATGGCTGCAAAAATGTCAAGAACATGGGAGGAAAAACCCAACAACTTTGCAGAAGAATTGAGGCAAAATTGTAACTACAACTTTAAATAAATATACACCCAAAGTGTAATATAGAGACACCTTAATATAGATATCTCTAAATGTTACAACATAAATCTGTATACTGGCCAAGGCTAAATCACATAATTAGGCACAATTACAGCTTCTTCTGAGACAATTAATGCTACCTTTACTATTGACAAATACCTTTTTCTTCACTGGTAGTTTGTCAGAAGTGCAGACTTTAGCAGCTAGCTCTTGCAGCTCCTCACGCACAACCTGCAGCAGAGAGAAAACAGTCCAACCAATACAATGATATGGACAATATAGAGGTGACCTAATGACTTATTCGCTATTCTTGGCTGTTGCCTAGGATTCCCCATATACGATAATAGGCATATTTGCATCCACTGCAAGTTCTCGCACTTGGTATTGCATTCATAAATTAGCATGGGGGTGAACCTGGGGTGAAATGGGGAGGATACATGGCAGAGCAGGTGTGCCCAAAATGCATCCAGATAATCTCATCCCTTTAATCTCATCATTCTCCTTTGTTTACTTTGTGTTGCCATTATCTCCCCTTCTGTTTTTTTCTTATGCTCTCTACTTCTCTCTCTAGATTTTCCAACTCCACTTTCATTTTCTTTTCTACATATTTCCCCCCTTCCTTTTTCTCTGCTATCATCACCTTCTGTGCTTTGTCTTTCATGTTCACCCTGCCTATTCTTTCATGTTCGTCTTTTATCCAGGATTCGGCCAGATTCGTCCTTTTTCAGCAGGATTCAGATTCGGCCGAATCCTTCTGCCCAGTCGAACTGAATCTGAATCCTAATTTGTATATGCTAATTAGGTGCGGGAGGGAAATCGTGTGACTTTTTGTCAGAAAAAAATGAAGTAAAGAATGTTTTCCCCTTCCAACCACTAATTGGGATTCGCCCGAATCTTTAGCAAAGGATTCGGGGGTTCGCAGAATCCAAAATAGTGGATTCGGTGCATCCCTACCTCCAATCCCTGCAGCAGTTAGGATCTGTATTTTTGAAATTGCGTTTACCTTGCTGTTGGCATTTCTTGGTTTTCATAAAAACAGTATAAGTGTAAGCATACTGGGAAGCAATGGAGGCAGGGCATTAAAACTACTGTACAATTCAATCAGGGCTGTGATTGGCTATCTCACATCTACTGTGCCTCTGGCAGGGATTGTTAGGACACGTTTACCCCCATTTGACATACGAAGAGCCACCATAGCTCTATAGGGAGCTCCAATAAATGGGCAATTTTTAAAGATAAGGATAATTTTTAGCACAAATTAAAACATTTTACATATTATTTATTATTACCTAAAACATTGGAGGCTTTTATTTATCTTATATGTCTCCTCAGTTTGCAAGTACGTACTAAATTTAAAATGTTTGCACTGTAACAAAATAAAAAAGCTTATTTCTTTCTCATTAAAATGTATGTGCCTTTGCAGATGATAAACCTTGTGTTACATGTGCCTACAAAGCTGTCAGCTTATCAGTTTATATCTAGATACAATTCTGAACTGAGCACCCAGAACCAGAGCTTTCCAGAAAATAGGTGATATTTGAGGATGGATAAGGGGTCTGGTTAGTTCATTTGCAGATGAGGCCTATGATGATGTCCTATATTTTAAAAACACTTTCAGTTATGCAGCCTGCAGTGTAAAGGTAAATACCTACCAGCTCCAAGGAATTGGGCCTTGTTCCCATGAGCATCCCCAATAGGCATGCTACAGGGCACTCCAAACATATTGGTGGGTAACTGGCTTTTAATCATGGGATGAAGAAAGAGTGGAGATGTGACAGACCATTCATCATTTAGAATGCACACAGGGTTTCTATTAACCCTTTCGCTGCCAGCCAATTTGGCCTAGTTGAAACTTCTATTGCCAGACCGTTTTTGAACATTTTTTGCTCTTTCACTTTAGGGGACTTGCCTGGGGGGGTCTTTTAGTTTACCCACGAAAACAAGGTATCGTTTTTCTCAGGACAACCTAAGCTTTCAAAATATGCTAGTATTTTGTTGTCATTCCACTCCAGTAAAAAGATATGGGGTTCTAAATGTATAAAAAAAAAAAAAAAACAGTTTCACATGATAAAAACACATATATCAGAAGCATAATTTATTTTATGCATGAGAACATGGCAGATTTGGAAAGTTCTGTGTCTCCTGAACGCGCCAATACCAAATATATATAGTTTTATGGAGATTTCTTACTTCTATAGATCAAAAACTTCGAAGCAGTAAACTACCAAATTTCCAAAGCACTGCTCTACAAAACTGCATACATCTGATTTCAAGACCAAACATTCCACTAACAGTAGGTTTACCCTAAAAAACTACCCCTTATTAGAAAGAACAGATTCTAACGAGTTCAAAATGGGTAAATATATATTTGTACTCCAAACTACCAAGTTGCAATTCTTTCCTAAAGTTAGCAGTTTTTATAAAAATGTGTTACATTTTTGAAAAATTACCTCAAAGTGTCCAGTCTACAGCATCGTATCTACCACATATCATTATATACCAAGATACAACACCCTAAATATGAAAGCCCAGGGTTCGCTGAACAGTTTGATGCCCAATATGCATAGGTACACCTAAGTATGTGGCGTATAGGGGCCCCAAAACGAAGACACCCCATATGAGTTATCAGTTCTGGAATTCCAAATACTGCAAAATCAGCACATTTACAGCATTTCTCAAGGGGCAAAAATACAAAAATGCATGTTCACCCCAGAAAACCATATATTTTTGGAAAGTACACATTCTGACGAATCTAATATGGGTATGCATGTCTTTCTACTCCAAAGTACCAAGCCGTAAAGCGCTCCTACATTTGCCAATTTTTATGACATTACCGAAAATCATCTCAATATTGCAATTCTGAAGCATCGTATCTCCCACATATCATTATATACCAAGATAAAACACACTAAATATGAAAGCCCAGGGTTCGCTGAACAGTTTGATGCCCAATATGCATAGGTACACCTAAGTATGTGGCGTATAGGGGCCCCAGAACGCAGACACCCCATATGAGTTATCAGTTCTGGAATTCCAAATACTGCAAAATCAGCACATTTACAGCATTTCTCAAGGGGCAAAAATACAAAAATGCATGTTCACCCCAGAAAACCATATATTTTTGGAAAGTACACATTCTGACGAATCTGATATGGGTATGCATGTCTTTCTACTCCAAAGTACCAAGCCGTAAAGCGTTCCTACATTTGGCAATTTTTATGACATTACCAAAAATCATCTCAATATTGCAACTCTGAAGCATCGTATCTCCCACATATCATTATATACCAATATAAAACACACTAAATATGAAAGCCAGGGTCCGCTGAATAGTTTGATGCCCAATATGCATAAGTACACCTAAGTATGTAGCGTATAGGGGTCCCAGAACGAAGACAGTTCTGTAATTCCAAATACTGCAAAATCAGCACATTTACAGCATTTTATGAGGGGCAAAAGTACAAAAATGCATGTTCACCCCAGAAAACCATATACTTTTGGAAAGTACACATTCTGACGAATCTAAAATGGGTATGCATGTCTTTCTACTCCAAATTACCAAGCAGCAAAGCTTTCCTACATTTCGCAGTTTTTATGACATTTACAAAAATCTCCTCAATACTCCAACTCTAAAGCATTGTATCTCCTACATATCATTATATACCAAGATAAAACTCCCTAAACTTGAAAGTCTGGGTCCGCTGAACAGTATGATACCCAATATGCATAGGTACACCTAAGTATGTGGCATATAGGGGCCCCAGAAAGAAGACACCCCGTACGAGTTCTGTAATTCCAGATACTGCAAAATCAGCACATATACAGGATTTTGTGACAGGCAAAGGTACAAAAAATTACGTTCACCCCAGAAAACCATATATTTTTGGAAAGTACACATTCTACCGAATAAAAATTTGCTAAAACTGTCTTTCTACTCCAAACGTACATACTGCAAAGCAATGCTAAATGCAGTGGTTTTTATGATATTTCTGAAAATCGCCTAAAAATATTGCAGTTGGTCGCACTTATCCAACCCAATTTCTTACATACAAATGGAAAACACCCTAAATATTGACTTCAAGAGTCTACTGAACAGTTTGATGCCCAATATGCATAGATATACCAAAGCAGAGGGGCACATGCGGACCCCAAATGAAAACAGTGCATAAGAACTTTCTCGGCTGTCAATTCGCCTTCTGTGAACATAGCACACTGACTGCATATAATTTGCTGTAAGACCCCCTAACAGTACAAAAACCCCCCAAAACTATATATTTTTGGAAAGTACACATTCTGCCGAATAAAAATTTGCTAAAACTGTCTTTCTACTCCAAACGTACATACTGCAAAGCAACGTTAAAGGCAGCGGTTTTTATGATATTTCTGAAAATTGCCTAAAAATATTGCAGTTGGTTGCATTTATCTCACCCAATTTCTTACATACAATTAGAAAATACCATAAATATTGACGCCAAGGGTCTACTGAACAGTATGATGCCCAATATGCATAGATATACCAAAGCAGGTGGGCACGTGCGGACCCCAAATGAAAACAGTGCATAAGAATTTTCTCGGCTGTCAATTCGCCTTCTGTGAACATAGCACTCTGACTGCATATAATGTGCTGTAAGACCCCCATACAGTACAAAGACCCCCAAAACAATATATTTTTGGAAAGTACACATCCTGCCAGATAAAAATTTGCTAAAACTGTCTTTCTACTCCAAACGTACATACTGCAAAGCAACGCTAAAGGCAGCGGTTTTTATGATATTTCTGAAAATCGCCTATAAATATTGCAGTTGGTCGCACTTATCTCACCCAATTTCTTACATACAAATGGAAAACACCCTAAATATTGATGTCAAGGGTCTACTGAACAGTATGATGCCCAATATGCATAGATATACCAAAGCAGGTGGGCACGTGCGGACCCCAAATGAAAACAGTGCATAAGAATTTTCTCGGCTGTCAATTCGCCTTCTGTGAACATAGCACACTGACTGCATATAATGTGCCGTAAGACCCCCTAACAGTACAAAGACCCCCCAAAACCATATATTTTTGGAAAGTACACATTCTGCCGAATAAAAATTTGCTAAAACTGTCTTTCTACTCCAAACGTACATACTGCAAAGCAACGTTAAAGGCAGCGGTTTTTATGATATTTCTGAAAATTGCCTAAAAATATTGCAGTTGGTTGCATTTATCTCACCCAATTTCTTACATACAATTAGAAAATACCATAAATATTGACGCCAAGGGTCTACTGAACAGTATGATGCCCAATATGCATAGATATACCAAAGCAGGTGGGCACGTGCGGACCCCAAATGAAAACAGTGCATAAGAATTTTCTCGGCTGTCAATTCGCCTTCTGTGAACATAGCACTCTGACTGCATATAATGTGCTGTAAGACCCCCATACAGTACAAAGACCCCCAAAACAATATATTTTTGGAAAGTACACATCCTGCCAGATAAAAATTTGCTAAAACTGTCTTTCTACTCCAAACGTACATACTGCAAAGCAACGCTAAAGGCAGCGGTTTTTATGATATTTCTGAAAATCGCCTATAAATATTGCAGTTGGTCGCACTTATCTCACCCAATTTCTTACATACAAATGGAAAACACCCTAAATATTGATGTCAAGGGTCTACTGAACAGTATGATGCCCAATATGCATAGATATACCAAAGCAGGTGGGCACGTGCGGACCCCAAATGAAAACAGTGCATAAGAATTTTCTCGGCTGTCAATTCGCCTTCTGTGAACATAGCACACTGACTGCATATAATGTGCCGTAAGACCCCCTAACAGTACAAAGACCCCCCAAAACCATATATTTTTGGAAAGTACACATTCTGCCGAATAAAAATTTGCTAAAACTGTCTTTCTACTCCAAACGTACATACTGCAAAGCAACGCTAAATGCAGCAGTTTTTATGATATTTCTGAAAATCGCCTAAAAATATTGCAGTTGGTCGCATTTATCTCACCCAATTTCTTACATACAATTAGAAAACACCATAAATATTGACGCCAAGGGTCTACTGAACAGTTTGATGCCCATTATGCATAGATATACCAAAGCAGGTGGGCACGTGCGGACCCCAAATGAAAATAGTGCATAAGAATTTTCTCGGCTGTCAATTCGCCTTCTGTGAACATAGCATACTGACTGCATATAATGTGCCGTAAGACCCCCTAACAGTACAAAGACCCCCCAAAACCATATATTTTTGGAAAGTACACATTCTGACGAACACAGAATTGCTAAAAATGTGTTTCTACCCCAAATGATCAAAGTGTAAGCGATGCTAAAAAATGACACAAGGAAAAACAATGCAAGCATAAAACTGCAATAAAAATCACAAAAAATCAAATACAATTAGGAAAATCAACGAAATAACAAAATGACAGCGTGGTTAGTGGTCAGAATGCTTGATCCAGTAGTCACGCTATGAAATCTAACGTTTTTTGGGGAAATAACAAGAGGGAAACTTGAAAATGAAGAGCTAAAAAAAAAAAAAAGTACAAAAAACCCCTATAAGTGTGTGTTTGTGTATGCATGGATTTACAGCTCTAAAAAGTGTATACATTTGTGCATATGTGTATGTGAGTGTGTAAATAAGTGCCAAAGTGTGAAAAATCAAAAAAATCAGAAAAGTCAGAAAAGTAAAAAAAAAAAAAACAATGTAGGTCTCTATAAAAAGATATTGCATGAAACAGCTCATGTGTAAAACCCATTTCATGTAAATAAACCATTTTCATAATAATATACTTTTTTAGTAGTATGTGCCATTGGGTAATCATAAATAGAATATTGCCATTTTAAAAAATAAGGGCCACCCCGTGGGATCGTAGGATTCACGGTGCACACAAACATACCAACAAACTATACATGTTAGGTCACATGAGCCAATTAACAGACAGAGTTCTGTCTTTTGCTTCCACACTTCTTCCTGTTACAGTTAGAGCTGCAGTATTTCTGGTCAGGTGATCTCTGAGGCAGCACACAGACCATCATGAAATGGTTTGGTAAAAGTTTTCAATATGTAACTTAATATGATATAATCTATCCGTTGCTTAAATATTAATTTTGGGGGTAAAGTTTTCCTTTAGCAATGGATTTGCATGTGATATCTATACAGGTATGGGATCCTTATTTGGAAACGCGTTGTCCAGAAAGTTCCAAATTATTGGAAGGCCATTTTCCATAGAGTCCATTTTAATGAAATAATTATTTTTCTTTATAGCAATAAAACAGTACATTGTACATGACTGAGCTACATGAATCTATATTAGTGGTTAAACAATCCTATTGGGTTTATTTAATGTTCAAATAATTCTAGCAGATTTAAGGTATGGAAATCCAAATTACTGAAAGACACCTTATCCAGAAAACCCAAGACCTAGAGTATTCTGTATACCAGGTCCCATATCTGCTCTTGTAACTTACATACTTTCAAACAACTTATCCCAAAATATTGTTATCTATTGCATATCACTTAACAGGAGATAAATACCCTTCAGTTTGTGTTATATGTGTTAAATGGCATTGAAGCTGCCTCGAAGAGATCTGAATTTTACAAAATGTAATGCATAAGAGGGGTTATAAGAGAAAGTGTATAATGTAATGCAATATAATGTATTTAATTCATGGAACATGTCTATTATATTATTGTCCAAAGGAGTTTAACAGCAGCTAACATTCAAAATATGTAATACCACTAGAGGGAGTTAAAGGGCAAGAAGTGAAGCAAACACTACAATATAGTAGCTAGGTGTAATACAATACTAGTAAAAATGAAAAGCATTTCCTGAAGTCTGGCAGAAATTCTGCAGGCAGAAAGAGATTATTCTGCTAATTGTGTTTGAAATCACACTGTAATCAGATTTCAGAAGCACAGACATACAGGGAGAACTGAGGTGGTGCTTTTTATCCAAGTAAGCAAATTGCTGGCCCTTCTGTGATTGGAAGTGGAGTGGCTTCAGGTCTGCTGTGACAGATGACAGAACAGAATCACCCCATGCAACCACGCCTGCAGCATGAACCTAAGTAGTCCTAAAAGCTTGTGTTTTATAATCTAATAAATTAGCCAAGCAAATGCATCACTTACTCTGTATTTTCTGGTTTTGCTCTTAGGCTAACAGGGTACAGAATCACCCCTTTAGACATAGCATTGTTTAGATGTTTGGAGCAAGACGATATATATGTTCTTCTTGACCCAGATAAAAATAGAAGAAGTATACCTAGGAGATTGTAGCCTCACTGGAGGACAACCTAACATTAAGTAGGTTCTGGTATCTCTGATGGTGCAGGAGTACAGCTCCCAACTTCGTTTAACAATTGAAGACAGTGTTCTTGGAATTTAAGTCCAGTAACATTTTGGGGGAGCAAATCATTTTAAACAGTCCTCTGTAATTTACTTAAATACATAAAAATAAACAATGGATAAATGGTTTTATGTAAACAGCCCTTTGGATTGAGGAGACTATCTACTCAGTTTTATGCACAATAATGGTGATCTGGGAGAGTGATGCACATAAATTTCGAAAAGCAAACTAAATAATGTTCAAATCCTATTTTAATAAATTTAGAAGAGGCTTACAATTTGTACCAATGGCTTATTTTAAATTTTTGTAGGTTCTTGATGTTTTAAGACAAACCTTGAATGTGGGTTACACAATATTGGTGCGGGTTATGCCTAGAAAAGAAGGAGTGCTGGCTGAAGTTTCAAATCGAGAGTTGCTTTTGGTTGGAGGCCTCATTGCTTTAGAGCTAAAGCGTAGAGGGGTATTCTGGGCAAGATTTTCCAGTTTTGTAGCCAGAGCTGCCATGTCATTGTATTTAATGTTAGAGGAGGTCAGATTCTTCATCTGCTCCATTTTGTCTTTTGAAGCTATATGACTATATGACCTGTAAAAGAAACAAAATGACAACACGTTTAACATGAAGTCTGTACACAGACAGACAACGGGCATATAATTTTATATAAAAACAACTGTCCAATCATTTAACTGCAGCTCAAAGTTTTCTGCTGCTGTGGTTTAGCATTTCTCCTCTTAAAGAAGTCGCTTACCACTTGGGGGTGCCAAATGTAAGAAAACTGCACCGGCCAGGGGTTATTCCAGGGAGCACTCTTCCGGCTTCTTCTTTCTTCAAATTTCCCGGGGCAGACGCATGTGCAGTAGAATGAAAAACCCGCCTTTTTAGTTAAAGTTCGGCTTTACACTCAAATGCCCATGCGCAGCCGCGACAAGAAAGGAGAAGCCGGAAGAGAAGTGATCCGTGGTGCTCCGGCCCAGGGTTTCAAGGTAAGTAAATACATTCATTTGGGAGTGCCTAACATTTGGCACCCCCAAGTGGTAAACAACTTTTCTTCTCCTTTAATGTTATCTCCAACAGCTATATAAGTATATTTATAGTAAAAAGATGTGGGTTGAGAGTGTTGCTCCTTTAAATAATGGTACCAGTATGGTTGAAAGAGATGCAGAAAAGGCAAATGTGCTAATAAAAATGAATGTAAACAAGGCACCAGGGCCAGATGGCATACACCCCTGGATTCTAAGAGGCTTTAGTTCAAATTTAGACCCACCCCTATTTCTGATTTTCTTTAGATTCACTTTCATCTGGTATGGATTGGAGGAAAGCTGATGTCATTCCAATATTTAAAAAGGGATTACAATCTCAGCCTGGCAATTATAGGCCAGTAAATTTGACATCTGTGGTGGGTAAATTATATGAAGGCTTATTAAGGGATCACATCTAAAATTTTGTCCTAGTGAATGACATTATGAGCAGCAATCAGCATTGCTTTATAAAGGATAGGTCATGTCAGATGAGTTTGATTGCTTTTTATGATGAGGAAAGTAAGATGCTGGACAGTGGGGGAGCAGTAGATGTGATCTATTTGAATTTTGCCAAAGCATTTGATATAGTGCCCCACAAATGACGGCTTTCTAAACTAAGGTCTGTTGGGCTTAATGAAGTCATTTGAACATGTATTGGAAACTGGCTACAAGATCGGGTACAGAGGGCTGTTGGTACATTATATACTTGGAGTAAGGTTCTTAGTGGGGTCCTTCAGGGCTCAGTATTGGGCACACTTTTATTTAACATATTCATTAGTGACTTAGGGGAGGGTATTGTAAGTAATATATCAGTGTTTGCAGATGACACAAAACTATTCAGCCCAATTAATTCCATCCAGGATGTGGCATCCTTGCAACAGGATCGTGACATACTGGAAATCTGGGCAGCTAAGTGGCAAATGAGATTTAATGTTGATAAATGTAAAGTCATGCACCTGAGATGTAAAAATATCCAAGCCATTTATAACCTTAATGGGGCTGCACTAGGCAAATCCATAATGGAAAATGACCTTGGAGTCCTTGTAGATAATAAACTTGGCTGTAGCAAGCAATGCCCGTCAGAAGCATGAAGGGAAAATAAGGACATGAGCTGTATTCATGTTGTTCTCCAACCCCGTTGGATGTTGCTCCCAGTGGCCTCAAAACACGTGCTTGTTTTTTGAATCCCTGGCTTGAAGGCAAGTTTTAGTAACATAAAAGCCTTGTGTATTGCCAAATAGAGCCTCCTGTAGGCTGCAAGTCCTCATAAGGGCTACCAATAGCCAATCACAGCCCATATTTGGCACCCCAGAAACCTTTTGCAAGCTTGTGTTGCTCCCAAACTTAATTTTAGATTTGAATGTGGCTCATGGGTTAAAAAAAGGTTGGGGACCCCTGCCATAGACCATGACTTAATATTGGGCCTATCGTGGGTGGGGCTGTGTGGGCCTCTGAGTATTTAAAATGCCAGGACCCGCCTTTTAAACATCTATTTAATTCTATAGAGTACTCTCAGTGCCAGGAGGAATAAACAACATAAACTTTCATTTATTCCACTTTTAGAATATTTAGTTTTTCTGGAGCAGTCCCAGTGATGCTATGAGCTATGAGCTATAAATGCTATAGATTTTTGGTTCAGTCATTTACGTATTTGGTATCATACATTGAATTTAAGGAGGACCAAAGAAATTTCATTAGCTTCCTGTGTCAGGAATCTGGATCATGGTGAAAAGAG
The DNA here is from genome assembly GCF_017654675.1 of Xenopus laevis. Lineage (NCBI taxonomy): Eukaryota > Metazoa > Chordata > Amphibia > Anura > Pipidae > Xenopus > Xenopus laevis. The sequence goes on along the minus strand of NC_054384.1, from coordinate 36,516,186 downwards.
CATGTTGTTGGTCTGCTGGATTCAGAAGTCTTGGGTGGGTGCCTCTTTACTTTAGCATTCCAGTTATTTTCACATACCCGGGTGCTTTTCTCCAGAGCACAACGACGTGATGTGTTCATTGGTCCCAGCTATCTCTTGTGCTACCCTAGCTCAGTAGAATACTTCTTGGGAGATTACTGTACTGTAGCTTCGCCCAGTTTAAACCAATGCATGGGACACCAGGCTCCAATAAAAACATGGTGTCATGGCACCATCTCCCAGGAGTAGTATCCTGTTTCCAATACTCATGGATATCAGCTGGCATGGACACTATGATCAATAAGATTTGTGCAGTATGGTGGCCTGACCAGCTTCATTCTACTGTATTCAATAGTGTGGGAAAGCAATGTCCAGCAGGGGGCGAGGAGACTAATATCAAAGTGGGCCAAACAGAACCAAGAAGTGAATACAGCTGTACCTTGCACATAAATAAGCTTAACCCATGCTCTGCCTCTCTCACCATGCCACTCCTTGAAGGGCAAGTAAAACCTGGAATAATATTGATTAATATTTGGACCCAGGGCTGTTGAATAGCTTCACACGTCCAATAGCAGTATCATTGGAGTTTACATCCCTCATTTAGCAGAATGATCCTTCCTGGATACCCTGGTGGGGTGGGATCCTCCTCTATCTATTGTTCCAGAGAGAGGCAGTTGTGCTGTGCACCTGTGGGGAGCAGGGTACTAGGGTAATATATAAATAAAAAGCAAAGGGGTTTCAATTCATGTAAATTAAAATTATGCACACCTCCCTTTGGCCCAGGGCTCATAGAGCTTTTCCACTAGGCAAATACCTTTCTATACATAGAGACCCTAAATAAAAATAATAGCATGTTAATAAGCTGGTCCATCCAGGACAGAAGCCTTCTAATGACAGTGACATGTTTATGGGTCAGTTCCCCAAAGTGTACAAAAAACAACAATATCTTTATGGGTCAATCCCACTTAGGCCCAAAACATCCTACTGGTATCTTAATGGGATAGTCCCTACTAGGCCAAAATTGTACTAAGAATAATGACACGTTAATATGTCTGTTACACCAAAATCCAATCTTACAATGTACTAATCCCAGTTATATGTTTATATACACAATATGCAGTGTTTATGTGATGTTTAATTATGAAAAAGTGTCCTTTAAGGCTTTGGACACTGACCAAAACTCTGGCCTCTGTAAAAATCAACAGGATCGGGCCCAGACATGGCTCCTTCCTTCCTTTTACCTCTTAATTTTCAAAACTCTGGCCTCTGTAAAAAAAACACCTCTTTTCACCTGTTTCTCCCACCCCTGCCACTTAATTCCTTCTCTTTTCAGTTACTGCTTTCCCTCACACTAAAGTCCATCATCTCAAAAGTTCCCTGATAGGACTATGGTACTATAAAAAAGCAAAAACACAAATAAAATATGTATCAAAAGCTTTATTTATAAAATAGATGTTATTCTTTTAATTGAAGATTTATTCATATTCATTGAGGTTGGAAAGGACTCACATCCATTGAGTTCATGTTTTAGTTTAAAAGGAACCTGCCTATTTAATAGTTGATCCAGAGGAAGGCGAAATACCCCATCTGAAGCCAGAGCCAATTTGTCTCAGAGGGGGAAAAAATTCCTTCCTGACTCCCAAATGGGCAGTCGGACAAGTCCCTGGATCAACTTCAACTAAAAGCTCATGTCAGAAGCCCTGTGTTTTTTCCCTTGCTAAATTGGCATGCAACCCTCTCTAAATTATTGTATGTGCAGCATTTTAAGGGCAGAGACACACCTGGAGGTTCTGGAAGATTAAGTCACCCGGCGACAAATCGGCTCTTCTTCGGGCGACTAATCTCCCCAAACTGCCTTCCCGCTGGCTAGAATCGAAATTGCCGGTGGGATGGCACTCGGAGTGCTTTGTTTTCCAAAGTCGACCAAATCTGCCTCACAAGGAAACTTCCGGCGACTTAGGAAAATGAAGTGCTCCGACTGCCATCCCGCTGGCCATTTAGATTCTAGCTGGTGGGAAGGCAGTTCAGGGAGATTAGTCGTCCGAAGAAGAGATTTGTTGCCGGGCCACTAATCTCCCTGAATCTCAACATGTGTCTCTACACTAAGGGATTGTGGAGGAGGATCCTCTGCTATGGTGATGTGAGGCTGCTTAAAAACAAAATGTCAGTTTAAGATATTGTTGGAGTAGAAGACAATATAATGAAGCCACGCCACTTGAGGTGCAGATGGGGGCTTTGAATTAAAAGATGAACTAGAGAGGGTGCAGTATGTGGAGAGTGTGTGTGTATGATGATATGAAAAATAGAAAACAATAAGAGTGCATACAGGGATTTGAAAATGAAAGTTGCCCATATTCACAGATCTCATCTCTCTCGTTGAGTTCTCCATTGGCCACAGTATCATCTCCCAGGGTGCCCTCGCCAGTGACGGACCCACAGTAGGTGTGAGAAATCTCTGCAATAGATCTTCCTTGTTGATAGAAGGTCTGCAGTGATGCTCTCTCCCACCTTGGATGAAGATTCTCATCTTTCTCATACCACGACCTGCTGAGGGGGTAACCCTTTTTAAATTACAGGGATTTTAGAGTTACAGTAAAGATGAATAAATCAATGTATAAATATTATTGTGTTCCTGATTTATTTTTCTATTAAACAGACCAACTACAGTCAGTATCGGACTGGGACACCAAGGGCCCACACAAAAACCTTAGACCAGGGGCCCACTCTCAGTTCTATTATTCTTCCTCTCCTCACTCAACCTCTATTCTCCTTGTCTCTTTTCTTTACATACTGTAATCTAACATTCCATCTATTTACAATCTTTGTTCTCATAGAAATAGGGAATGGCCATGAAATAGGCCAAATGTTTTAAAAGCATGAGGGTCCACTGACACCTGGGCCCACTGGGAGTTTTCCTGGTATCGGGTGAGCCAGTCCAACACTGACTACAGTATACTTACACTTTGTATGAGGTAAATTGCCAGTGTCCATTCACAGCAGCATTCCTGGTGCCCTTACATTGGCAAGTGGTATGGCAGTTCTGCCCAGTAGAGGAAGAGGATAACATGAAAAGGGGGATATTAATGGAAGTATAAAAGTGGCATTAAATAAAGGGCTTATACTAAAAAGTCAATGAAAGACCTTACATGATTAGACGGCAGTTATATGATTCTTCATATACATCAGTGTTATGGCAGTTAGACAACATCTATTGTAAGTGCAGGTATTTTGATATACAAGGGCTCTGTGTGTAAATTCTGGTGTAACTCTGGTATACGCCGGGTTATAAACAAGTGCCTCACAGCTTTACTATATGGAATTATTGCCAAAGGGCAGGGTTAATTCACATGGTGCAGCTTTATAAACATAACTTAAATTTTACACCAGTTTTATGCCTTTTTGGTATAAAAGTAACACACATAGCCCCACACCCATCCCTGTGTCACACACAAGCACATCATGGAGGGCTTTCTGTGAGAGAAACCATCCCCTGCAAGTTTAGCCAGTGAGGGGGAGGAAAGTAACCTGCAGCCAATGGGAGAGCAGCATCTTGCTGCAAATTGTCACTTCCTGTCATTTTAGCCAGTGGAAGAGAGTATCCCACAGCCAGTGAGAGAAGGAGTCTTGCCTCAGCTCTAATTGCCAATGGGAGAGGGAGTCTTACCTCAGCTCTAATTTCCTGTAACATTAGCCAATGGGAGAGGGAGTCTTGCCTCAGCTCTAATTTCCTTTAACTTTAGCCAATGGGAGAAAGCTTCCGGCAATGATTCCAGAGATTGAGTGTGGGAGGGAGAAACCCAGAGAGAGCAGGCACAGCAGAGGGAGACCTGTCTAGACAGAAGTGCTGTTCTGCCTGTTATAAAGTAAGTGCTGGGCTGCAGGCAGGGGTATTTTTATAGGGCAGTTGGTATCAGGCAGGACATGGTGGAACATGAGGGATGTTTTTTTTGTCAGAGTCCCTGTGGTAGAGTGAGGGGGAGGGGTTAACAGTACATTGTCTGCCATAAAGTGATTCTCAGTGATATAATGTATGCTGTATTACTGATCATCACCAGCCAGATACTAGGCCTGTTAGGGGCATAGCAGTTTTTTCAGGGGAGTGAACGCTATTGCTTCAAGCTTTGTTTTTTGAAAGATTTCAGCCACATTTTCTTAATTTGCAGAGGTCTAATAGATTTGCTAACAGAGTATTATAGTGCCCCCGTTTCTCTGAATAGAACTGAGAGGCAGTTTTGGACCCTTTTTGCAAAAGCACTTTTAGGGCAGCAAATTCCTGCACAGTTATAGGCACCACCCTGGGGCAGTGGTTGTGCAAAGGAGGTCATTATCCCTGCCTGGAGTTTCCCAATCAAACAGGGCAAGAAAATGTGCCCCAAGTCCCCATATTGATGTTTAATAGCTCAGTAAGTCCTTTGCCTCTCTTCTGTTAATAGTGTAGCTCTCTCTGCCAGGCACCAGCCTAATACTCCTACATTGTATCTGGTCACATGATACTGTGCTGTCGCTTCCTCAGCAACCAAGAGAACTTTTTTTTTCTATGGTTTTGCCATAGCAAGTGGCAAGTTAAGCGGCATTTCTCCCACGGTACTATGATGCTCATGTGTAGGCAGAGACACAGAGATCACACTTGATACTGGTATTGAACATGGGCCCCCATTACTAACAAGGCTAAGGTGGATAGAGACCTGCTTTCCAAATAATATCACTTATTATTGGGTTATGTATAGTGCAAAACATCCCCATGATTTATACTCTCTGCATAAACACGCCCCAAGTTACAGCTTTGACCCACTTTTTTGGATTTGTAGTGATGTGCAGGCTGGCTGCAGTCTTCTTCTGTCCCACTTCAGCCTCTGTACACGCCTTTTTATATACTCGTGCAGGCCCCACCCCGCCCCTTTCATGACATCACAGCTGGGCGGGTATATAGTGGGAGCGTTCCGGGTTAGGGTCAGGTGTGGGCTGGTGTGTAGCAGCTTAGGTTTGGGTGGGGGTCGCGTTTTCCCCCACCCGCACATCACTATGGCTTTGCCAGTAAATGAACTTCCAAAAAACCTGGTATCATCTTAACCTCCCTGTATACAGGCTAAGTATAAAAAACAGGCTGCTTTTGCTTGATGACATTTGCTCCCCCTTCTTTGTTCAGGGTACTGTTTTCACACCCTTGAATCCCTTTCCATTAGTTTTCTATAGGGGAGATTGCCACATTTTTATGATCATAACTTTGTACCCCTTTTTTTAACATATTTGCACAAATATTACATTACTTATGAAACAAAGGATCCAGGAATGTGCATCAATCTTCCTTTTGTATGTTTCTAGTTCATTTGGCAAAAGAAATTTGCCAGACACGGAAGGCTAGTGTAGCGGGGAAATCCCCTGCACATTTAATTTGTCATATGATGTAACGTTTCGGGGGCATGCCCCTTCTTCAGACATGCAGAAGCTCTCACAGTTAGTGTTTAAAAACCCATAGTGATTTGCATAATTGATACAATAAACCAGTGGTTAAGTGAAAAATACTTAGATTAAACAGATACATAGTAAGCAATAAATAGAAAAACAAAATACCCTTATTAAAATCCCTAAAACCGTATCAAAGCTTCATAAAAAAGCTTCATAAAAAATTAGAAAAACTCGAGCAGTGCTAATCCCAGTTTCAAAATAGTAAAGTCCTCTTTGCTGTGTAAATCCAATTTGTATGAAGAAAGTTCCTTAGTGTGCACAATTATTCCAATGTATGTTAAAAGTTTCCTCTCCAGCCAACACGAGGCAATAACAGACAGGAGAGAATCAAGGGGAAACTACAGAACTTCCTTTAGTATGCCATCCCACTATGTTAAAGGACAAGGAAAGTCTAAAATAGAATAAGGCTAGAAATGCTGTATTTTGTATACTAAACATAAGCATGAACTTACTGCACCACAAAGCCTAATCAAACAAATTTATGCTTTCAAATTTGGCCACAGGGGGCTGTCATCTTGAAACTTTGTTAAACATCTTTGCCTGACCCTGACCCTGCACATGCTCTGTGTGGTCTGGGCTGCTTAGGGATCGTCATAAACAAAGCTGCGTGAATTCTGCATGGCTGGTAAGTAAGGCGGGGGCTCCCCCTGCTGTTCATAAGTATGATTGTTTCCCTGCTCAGCAGTTAGGGACCATCTGACAATTCCTATCCGCAGCAGTAAATCAAGGGAGAATCTCACTGCATACAGTCAGGTTTCTTATAATAACAGTACACATTTTTTAATTAAAGTATATTGGAGATAGGTTTCTTTTTCATTAAAGAAAGTAAAAATGGGATTTTATTTTTTTGCCTTTCCTTGTCCTTTAAATAACAAAACATTCAGCCCTGTGTTATAGATTAGTGCAATGGCGTAACTACTTGCCGACAGGCCCTGGTACAGGATGGGCACCCAGCCCCCCCTGTTGGGCCCTCCCCCCATGAATTGCGCACCGGAATGCTGCTGGCATGCGCACTGTAAAATCTCCCCCTGCCCAGCCTCCAGAGATAACCGTTAGAGGTTCCGGTAGGCCCCAAAGGGGTGCGGCACAGCTGCTATTGCACCCCCTGGTATTTATGCCATTGCATTCTGAACCATGGCTGTAAGAATTGTACAGTGGCGTAACTATGGGGGGTGCAGGGGGTGTGTGCCCCCGGGCCCACACGAAATGCAGAATGCAAATTTTCAAAATACTGGAGCTATTTTTTGTAAAATGTGGAACAGCATAGTGGGAGAGCCGAGAGAGAAAGAGTGCTAAATAAAGCAAGCTTAGCCTTGCCCCTCGGAATGTAAATCCCTTGCCATACGATCTCTTGCCTCAGTCCTCTTAACATTTATCTTCTTTAGTAGCCGGTAGCATGTGCAATGTGGGAGGAATGGACAGAATGAGCGCCTGCAGTTCTTATCTCACATGTGCACTGTATTGCTAGAAGTGCGCTATCTTGCGATCTGTTTGGAGCTGAGGCAGGAGATTTTATGGTTGCTGGCTATGGATTTACATTACCAGAGGCAAGTTTAGGACTTTCTTTTGCAGTAATTTATTCACATTCCTCTTAAGAAGAAAGAAAATGTAAAACTTTGTCAAAAGATTTAGGAAGGTGGAATTGAATTCTGAAGAAAAGGGGTATAATGAGAGGTACACAGATAAAATGGGTATTGAAGAATAGAAAGAGTGAGAATAATATGTAAAACTATAAAGAAATGCTGGAATAAATAGTAGAGAAAGGCAAAGATATATTAGAAAATAAAATGGAAAGCAAATCAAAGCAGGTAACAAAAATACAAGGTTAGTAGTATGTTGCTTTTACACATTTTATAACTCTATATACACCTATAACGTATAACATAGTTACATAGTTAAATTGGGTTGAAAAAAGACAAAAAAAAGTCCATCAAGTTCAACCCCTCCAAATGAAAACCCAGCATCCATACACAAACCCCTCCCTACTTTTAATTAAATTCTATATACCCATACCTATACTAACTATAGGGCTTATTATCACAATAGCCTTTGATATTATGTCTGTCCAAAAAATCATCCAAGCCACTCTTAAAGGCATTAACTGAATCAGCCATGTGTGCGATGACGGTGGAACTGCACCTTCTATTTCTAGTAATTTGATAGCATTGTTCTGACAGACATGTAGAAAGGAGATCCATTTAGTGGCAGATGTTTGAATAAAAGTGTTGGTGGGCAAGGCTTATTATGGCAGTGGGTATGGCTTATGATTTTGGAGGGGGGGGGCGGGTGCACATCTGTAGTAGTTACGCCACTGGAATTGTACAACTCTTTTGAGGAGAGCAAGACACCATAGCAATCTCTCTGTGCAAACCACTAATAAGTATCAAAGAGGAAGACATGTGACTGGTAAAATAAGGCCACTAAAGTATATTCATAGACTGATCATTTACCATTACATGTACCATTTCTTCATTCCTCATAGAATTATACTTTTTACAATAGCTGCTTTCATGTATAATGAATAAACTGCATGTATAGAAACTTTCAGTTCTGCATGTCTGCATCCGTACAAACTCCGTGTAACCTGAATAAGACAATCTGCAAGATTTGGTCAAATGAGCAGCTGGCCAATTTGGTCCAATACAATATTGTATTCCCAATTTCCATGATGGCCCTGTGTATTCCCATGAGGAGATGGCTGCATCAGATTACCTGGCATGATATCCCAGACTGATGTATTACCAAGCTATAAACAAATAATTTCTAGTCCCATATGCTTGTCAATAAACTGCTAATTTAGACAAGAGACACTAAATTCAAAGTTAGGTTGGCCAGGTTTGCAGTCTTTTTGACAGGTGAATTGACTGAGAGATAACCCATAGTTAATATGCTATAGCTGCTACAGTGAATGAGCGAGGGTCTAATGCCATTACTTTCAACAGGTCAACATATTGGCAACGGCTTCCAATATAACCTTTGACACACCTGAAAAGGAAAAGTACAGTCACATTTTATGCTGTTTTCATTAGCTCGTCGCTTGCTAAACGAGCTTGGCTCAACTGTAATTGCAGCCAAAGATGGGTCTGCAATTATTGTTAAGGAGATTGGTAATCTTATGCCACCAATAGCAATCAACAATCAATGGCACATGTAGCCCTTTGTCACCTGTAGGATTTTGCCTCTCCCACAGATGACAGAGCCCCACCAAAAAAATTAATTTTAATGCAGAAGAATAGGGTTGGTCAAATGTAAAATACTGTACATGCAGCAATTCGACCTTTACTTGATTAGGCCACCCAACCTTTACCCCACAGCACCACTATTGGCAAGTCTTTTGTTAATGCTGAATTTGGTGGAAAAGATTCTTTTAAAGGGATAGTGGCAAGTCTGATTATTGATAAAATGTGTGGGTATTGCATTAAGAATGTGCCAATACTACATTAAAGGAGAACTAAACCCTAAAATTAATAGCCAAAAATGCCATATCTTAGATTCTGAACTTATTACTCCAGGTTGTCAATAGCAGCAATGATTCAGGACTTCAAACTTGTCACAGGGGGCCACCATCTTGGAAGTGTCTGCGACACTCAAATGCTCAGTGGGCGCTCAGCAGCTGTTGAGAAGCTAACTTTAGATGTTGTTGCAAAATGAACAGGCAGAAAATGCAGTTCTTCTGTAATATAAGCTGATGCTACAAGGCTGATCTATTAAATTCTGAAGCTAGTTGTACTGGTTTCTTTGCTATTATGTAGTATTATCTGCATTAATTACTAAACAGCCTTATATTGTGACATTTATATTTTGTTTACTGTATATTTTGAGTTTGTCCCTAAGCTCAGCAAGTGACAGCAGCACAGAGATGTGCAATGAATCAGCAGAAAAGAAGATGGGGAGCTACTCTGGCATATTCGTAGACACAGACCGCCACTGCTAAAGGGCTGTGGTTGCCTTAGGCAAGATACAGAAGCCCAACCCTTAATGTGTAACATTTCTAGCCTACTTTATTTAAGTTTTAGTTCTCCTGTAAGGGAGAAATTTATAATGTGAGATTAGAGCTCCCTACAGAGAAATTAACCCACTTTACATTTATACCTATGGGATTTTTATAATCGCGCTTAGCAGAGTGTGAGCTCACTGTTCAATATTTATATTCTAAAAATCCCATAGGAAGAATAGCAGCCGGGTAAATGTCTCTGTGATGAGCTTTAATCTCACATTTTGATAAATCTGCCCTAAGCTTTATCACTGGAAATATCTACTGCCTTGCTGAAGCTATTCAATCAGCTGAAATCAGCTGCTGCTGCATTACAAGCAAAACACAAAATGAGGAAAATAAAAAAATTCAGTACCAATGCTTACCATGATAAAAATGGATCCATGTCAGATACATGCATGTTTGGGGCCTATTGATCATGTAGTTTAAAGATTTAGGATAGAAAAAATGGAGTGCAAAACTTAAGGGGGTTGTTCATCTTCCAAACACATTTTCCAGTCGAGTTGTTCTCAGCAGCATTTGTGGCATATTAGCAACTATCAAACACCTACCTTTAATGAAACACAGGGATTCTGCTCAGTAGGGCCAAAGATAACATATGTATCCATTGATAACAGTTAAAGAGTCGGCGCCCCCCAGAGCCAGGCCCGGACTGGCAATCTGTGGGTTCTGGCAAATACCAGAGGGGCTGCTGTAAGTTGCCATGGACAGCCACTATTTATTGGGCTGGTGGGGACTGTTTGGGCCTCTATGTTTGCTGTTAGGGCCTCTGTGTACCTGAAATGCCAGGGCCCATTTTGATTCCCAGTCCAGACCTGCCCAGAGCAGATTAAGACGGTGAAAACAAACTTTACACTTCAATATCAGAAAAATGGTCACAAATAGAAAGTAATTGGAAAAAGTATTACTGGTGATCTTGCTGCTTGACTACTTACATGCAAGAAGCCTCCCACTCAGACATAAGGAACCGGCATGTGTCGTAATAACAGAAATTGGTGTATTTATCTGGACATTCAGCGAGCATGTTCTGGGATGAAGACTTTGGCACAAATGTTGCTGCAGTGAGGCAAATAAAAAAAAATATGGTTGCAACTCCAGAAAATGAGATTCACATTCATAGAGCTGACTTTACAGGGGTGAGATAAAACATTCTGATGCAAACTGCACTGGTTTCTGAGTAATTGCAATCTTAATTGGCCTGTAACTTATATTTTACATGTGAAGTGTACTGCGCGTTAGCCCTTAAGGCCAGGTAATGGACAGCAACACAAAGCACGTACTATGAATCAGTAGAAAAGAAAACCAGGAGCTATGGTTATCATCTTCAGAGACAGAGATCTTCAATGCTAAAGAGCGGCGGTGCGTACTGAGCATTTGTAGACTACATTTTGTTACACTTTAGACAATATGCTTCCCAACAGATTCCGTGTGTTGCATTACAGAGAATTAGAGGCAGGACTGGATTGTCAATTTTAAAAACCATAAAGAAAAAACGAAAAAAAATAAATAAATAAATAAAACATTGCAAGAATGGGCCAAACTATAATAAGGTTAATTACAAGATGAAATTAAGATGAAATTCATTATTAAGTTAAGAAAAAATTAAATAAATAAAGTTGCAGCATTCGTTCATTATGTGCATGTGTGTGCCCCAACATTGTCCAACATTGGTTGGAAAAATGTTTTTTGTCAATAGGTGCCCTTTAAGAAAGGAAAGTGGCACACTGGGCAATTTTGATCCCATTGGTCTGCATAGGCATAGTGATAACAGTTCCATGACACCTGAGTTGGCTGTCTGAATTGATAGGAGCTCCATGCTTCTCTGTTGTCCCTGTTCTGCTTTGGGCTAAAAGCACATGCTGGTGTCGTCCTGTATTATAGTGCCACCCACGAAAAATCTGCACCAACCACAAAAAAATCTGCCTAAAATCACTTTTGCATTGGTTCCAGTGGAAATATCTGCCAATAAAACATATGAATGGGCGTAAGTGGCAAAAAATGCCTTCTCATGCATGTTCTGGCGGTTACATAATTAATATGTTTTTACCACCTGATATTTACACTGTCGCCAAAGAAAAGGTATTGTCAGAAGATTTGAAGCTTGTGGGTAGCCAAGATTTAAGACGAACCTTCCAGTGTACCATAAACCGTAGAGGCAATTGCAGATAGGACACTTTGTCATCCTCAATATCTTGCTCCCTATAGGCAGCAGCATACCTGAAAATACTTTTGAATTTCTCCCTATGTGATTCACTACTAGTAAAACTGACTTCATATGTGTGCAAAAAAAGCGGAAAAAAGCATTCTCGTGCAGTTATTTACGAATTCAGTTCTGCTAGCAATTCAAAGGTATATTTAGGTTGCCTGCAGGGAGCAAGATATCTAGAGGGCACCTCCTGTCTTTCATTCCCCTAAGGGGAGGATATGTGGTTTGAATGCTGCCGCTGTCTGTTAAATCAACAGGGTTAAAACTGCCCTGTCTGCTTGTCACTGCTTCTCATAATATGAAATGTGCTCTGACTGATGTAGAGTGACAGGGATGCCCCCTATCACTGCTGCATGTAGGCCACTCTAGAGGATTTACATTTTAAAGGGTTGTTCACCTCAGTAGATGTAGAAAATGATATTCTGAGAAAATCTGCAATTTGGTTTATATTTTTTTTATTTGCCCTATTTTTGATTTGGGTCCTAGTTACCCTAGCAATCATGTATTGCTTGAATAAGAGACTAGAATGTGAATAGGAGAGGGCCTGAATAGAAAGGTTAACCTAAAGGTGAATCACCTTTAATATTATCTGGCGTGACCATGGGCTGACAAAATGCCCTGTGTCCTAACACTGCTGATACAGTTGGATATTACAATGTAGCACAAAAGAGAAAAAGATTAACCCTTAAAGTTGCACCACCCCATCTTTAAATCCGAGGACTCAAGGAACAATAAAACTTAACTTTTAATAAATAAATTAAAACCGTAAGTCCAGAGGAGCGTTTAAAATAAGGTTAGGGACAGGGAGGCAAAGAACCCGAATTCAAATGGGCAAAAAAGTACACAGCATACAGTGGGTGTTTGGGATGTCAAAGAGTAACCCACGAGCCTACAAATGTAAATACTGGTAAGTCACATACAATCATTTAACAGCCATAAGTCGGGGTAAACCTTGTATGATGGCTTTTAGGCCTTAAAATATCCACCACCCCCTTACAATAAGAAGTGTCATGGGTTGTTTCAGGCATAGCCCAGTTAATCTATACTGCTAAAAAAACGGACCCACATGACATTAGCTTCAGAATCTCTACATTGGCTTGTACAGTGTTTGTATATCTATATACAGTACACATATACAATAATGGTACAGTGATTTTCAAGAACAATGGCTCCAGATCTTAAATACATTATACAGAGAGAGAGGCAGAGAGTAGTGACATCCTAAATACACCCTAGATCAGTGATCTGCAACCAGTGGCTTGTGAGCGACATGTTGTTCACCAACCCCTTGGCTGTTTCTCCCAGTGGCATCAAAGGAGGAGCTTATTTTTGAATTTCTGGCTTGGAGGCAAGTTTTGGTTGCATAAAAAAACAGATGCAGTGTTAAATGGGGCCACCTGTAGACTTCCAGTCCACATTGAGGCTACCACATAGTCAAGTGTGGCTCTTATTTGCCCCCCCAGGAATTTTGTTTGTGCTTGTGTTGTTCCTCAACTCTTTTTACAGAATGTGGCTCACTGGTAAAAAAAAAAGGTTGGGGACCCCTACCTTAGATACACTGAGTGGGAATTTTAAGTGGATTACCTGAAGACTGGTGAAGATTTATAGAACTGTGTGGATCAAAATGAGCTCAGAAATATTTTGCATTGCTAAAAAATGCTTTTGTGCTGTACCTCTAGTGGTAGATACTCGAAAAACAAGTGTGAAGTCAGGAGTCAGGAGAAAAGATTTTAATAGGAGAAACAACATGTGTCTCCAAGCAGTTGTATTGTGCAGTGCTGCCTATTTCTAAAAGCACAGGAACATGCACAATGACCTGAAGGAATAACATTTTGAATTGTAGAATGAATAATTGTCTACAGTATGTACACAGTGTAGTTAACTTTAGCATAAAAATCACAACAGATACATTTAATAAAATCACACACAGGTGTTGTTATTATTAACACATATCAATTAAGCACCAAGCTAAAATTGAGATGGAAAAGGATATTGCAGCAAGTAGTAAAAAGAATCCAAACTTATTTTTTAAATGTGTAAAAAGTAAAAAAATGAAGCAGGAAGGGTTGGGGCCCTTAATATCACAGAACAAAGAAAAAGCAGAGATTATGAACTGTTATTTTTCATCTGTCTACATGAATGAGGAACCAGCTGATAAAGGTTTCCTTATTATTAGTCCCAATTCTAGTAATAAAACAGATGATACATAGTTTGTGCAAAAGGAAATTCAAAAGAGACTAGAACATGTAAAGATAAATAAAGGTCTGGGACCGATGGTATTCATCCTAGGGTACTAAACAAGCTTAGCTTAACAATCCTCTTTACTTAATTTATCTGCAATTGGTCATTTGAGTTTCAACTTGTTTATTAATGACCTGGAAGTGGGCATTTTGCCCACTTTATCACTCTGCCACTTTGCAGAGTGATTTGACTAAATTGGAAAACTGGGCAGCAAACTGGAAAATTAGGTTTGATGTTAATAAATGCAAGAATATGCACTTTGGCAGAAATAATATAAATGCAAGTTATACAGGTATGAGACATGTTATCCAAAATGCTGGGGTTTTCTGGATAATGGGTCTTTCTGTAATTGGATCTTCATACCTAAAGTCTACTAGAAAATCATGTAAACATTAAATAAACCCATAGACTGGTTTTACTTCCAATAAGGATTAATTATATCTTAGCTTGGAGCAAGTACAGAAAAAAAGCAAACCATATTTAAAAATTTGGATTATTTTTATAAAATGGAGTCTATGGGAGATGGCTTTTTTTATAATAATAAATAATTCTGGATAAGGAGTTTCCTGATAAAGGATCCTATACCTGTACACTAAATGGCAGTGTGTTGGGGGTTTCCTTAACTGAGAAGGATCTAGGGTTTTTTGTAGATAAGTTGTCTAATTTCAGCCAGTGTCATTCTGTGGCTACTAAAGCAAATAAAGTTCTGTCTTGCATAAAAAAGGGCATTAACTCAAGAGATGAAAACATAATGTTTCCTCTTTATAGGTCTCTGGTAAGGCCTCACCTAGACTATGCAGTGCAGTTTTGGCCTCTAGTCCTTAAGAGGGATATAAATGAGCTGGAGAAAGAGCAGAGACATGCAACTAAACTGGTTAGAGGGATGGAAGACTTACAATTATGAGGGAAGACTGTCAAGGTTGGGGTTGAAGACGCTTGCGAGGGGACATGATTCTCTGGAAAACAGACACTTGCGAGGGGACATGATTACACTTTACAAGTACATTAGAGGACATTATAGGCAAATAGCTGGGGACCTTTTTACCCATAAAGTGGATCACCGCACCAGAGGCCACCCCTTTAGACTAGAGGAAAAGAACTTCTTTGAAGCAACGTAGGTGGTTCTTCACAGTGAGGTTGTGGAATCCACTGCTGGATGATGTTGTGATGGCTGATAATCTCTCTGTTCAGTGTCGGACTGGCCCACCGGGATACCAGGAAAACTCCCGGTGGGCCAAGGTGTCAGTGGGCCCTCCTGCTTCTAAACATTTGGCTTATTTCATGGCCATTCCCTATTTCTATGAGAATAAAGAGGCTAAATAGATGGAATAATATGTTATAGTATGGAAAGAAAAGAGAATACGAGAACAAAGGTTGACTAAGGAAAGAAAGAAAATAATACTTAGAGTGGGCCCCTGGTCTTTGGGTGGGCCTCTGGTGAGAGTTTTTGGTGGGCCCCTGGTGTCCCAGTCCGACACTGACTCTGTTAATGCCTTTAAAGGAAAACTATACCCCCCAAACAATGTAGGTCTCTATAAAAAGATATTGCATAAAACAGCTCATATGTACAATCCTGCTTCATGTAAATAAACCATTTTCATAATAATATACTTTTCTAGTATGTGCCATTGGGTAATCATAAATAGAAAATTGCCATTTTAAAAAATAAGGGCCGCCCCCTGGCATCGTAGGATTCACTGTACTCACAAACATACCAACAAACCATACATGTTAGGTCACATGAGCCAATTAACAGACAGAGTTGTGTCTTTTGCTTCCACGCTTCTTCCTGTTACAGTTAGAGTTGAAGTATTTCTGGTCAGGTGATCTCTGAGGCAGCACAGAGACCATCACAAAATGGTGGCTCAAGGCAAGAGATGTAAAAGGGCAATATTTACTTAAATATATATTCCAGTTTGGTAAGATTCTTTAATATGCCACTTAATATGATATGAACTATCTGTTGCTTAAGTGTTCATTTTGGGGGCCTGGATGATTTATTAGACAAGCATAATATCCAAAGCTACTAAAATGTACAATTAGCATAGATATTGGTATGTGCAGTTTATGTGAGTGTATGGAGGGTCAGTGTAGATGTGTTTATGTATGGTCGCTGGGTTTCATTTGGAGTGGATACTCAGGTTCATTGAGGTACCTGAGTCAATGTATGACATTTTGGGAGAAACATTGATTAGCAAAGAAAATTAGCAAATTAACCATCTCTTTGCTGAAGAATAGTACCATCTTGGATAAATAACAACTGCATGTAGATCACATGGGCATGGATTTTATCTACCAATGGTAACATTCCCAGTATTGTCCATGGTTCCTAATGACAATCCAGTGTGCATAGTACAAGGGCATTAAAATATTAGTAGATGTTCAAGATAAACCATCAATAAATACAATTTTTTATAAATGACAAACATTCATATCACTTTAGTTAGTCCTTTCTTACTGGAAAAGTAGTGGTTCTATCTAACTACATTAAAACAAAAGTATTCTATTAAGTGTGGCTTGAGACGTGTCTCCAATTTAGTGATACGCATGTGGGATCATTTATCCGAATGCCTGGGATTTTTTTTTTGTGATAAGGAGTCTTCTTCTTAATTGTACTGTTATATTATTAAAGAGCAAAAGGAAACCATTTAAAAAAACGGAATTATTTGCTTAAAATGGACACTAATAGGTTTCCAGATAAAGGACCCCATACCTGAAAAACTTTTGGAACTTATGACTTATAAATAAATTGTGTTCCAAAGACTACTATTTGTATTGAACACCAGAATATCAATAGGATCCATGGATATTACACATGTAATGTTACCACTTGTTGATATATATTATTTATTAAAGTTAACTATTAGATGGCTCTTGTATGTATAAATAACTAGTTAGCTTTGGGCTAATCTACTGTATCCACAACTGGACTTATAGTTGCTTTAGTCTTAACCCTACTAGATACAGTATATCATCATCTGGATGAATAAAACCCTTCATATACATTTTGGGCTAATTTGTGATTTGTAAAAAACTGTTTGTCCTGAAGTATCATGTATTATGTGTTATTTTGGATCTTCAATAAATCTGTGAGCACCCCACAAAAATGGAATTTGACTGTTAAATCCTTATATATTCAAACAGGCTGCTACTGGAGTATTTATATATATATATATATATATATATATATATATATATATATATATATATATATATATATATATATATATATAGTAGTAAAAGGACCCGCACTCCAAGTTTTATGTGAAAAAAGTGCTGAATTTTATTCACACATGCATATCCAACGTTTCGGTCCACACTGGGACCTTTCTCAAGGTCCTTGAGAAAGGTCCCAGTGTGGACCGAAACGTTGGATATGCATGTGTGAATAAAATTCAGCACTTTTTTCACATAAAACTTGGAGTGCGGGTCTTTTTACTACTGTGTACAAGAATACTTTGACCAACGCACCCACCTCGTTTGAAATCCGGTAAGAGTGCGCTCACTCAACAGACTGTATATATATATATATATATATATATATATATATATATATATATATATATATATATATATATATATATATATATATATATATATATATATATATATATATGTTCCTGATAAATAATAAGTTTAACTGCTTGTGTTTTTTTTTCTTACAATAACAGTATTCATATATGCTTTACACTGTTGCATACAACTCCTGGAGTAGCACAACAGTTTGTGAAAGATGTCAAAGAATCGGTTGAAGTTTTCATGCAAGACCCCATAGCCAAAACAACTGGACTGGTATTGATACTTTTTTTCTTTTCATATGTTCTTTTTGTTTTATGACAGCAACCTTGTCATCTCATCATTTAATATTAATATTTGCAGATAAGCTAGATAAAAACTAGATCGTTTTTGAAAGACACAGCACAATTACTAGGGGTTCTGGATACCCTTATTGTGACAGATGAGACAATACTGGTAACCATGGACATTCAAAGTCTATACACATCCATAATGCATGATGATGGCATACAGGCCATAAGTACTGTGTTACAAGGTAATGACGAATATTCATATGAAGCTAAAGAATTTTTTCTTGTTTTTTTCAATATCGTTTTAAGGGAGAATTATTTCCTATTCCAGGATAATTTCTTTTTACAGCTACAGGGCACAGCTATGGGGAGCAATGTTTCTCCCACATATGCAAACTTATACATGGATTTTTTTGAACGCACATATGTGTATACAAATCCTGATTTTATACAGTATTGTCAACTATATCGGAGATATATCGATGATATTATCATGTTATGGACAGGCACAATTGAGAGCCTGATGGCGTTCTGTGAACATCTAAATTCAGTGGTACCCACCATAAAATTCACTGTCACACATAATCGGCTGAGGATTAACTTCCTAGATGTATAGATCATGAAGAACAATTCTGGCCTCCAAACTGATCTATATAAAAAGGGACAGATCGTAACAGTTTGTTACATTAAACCAGCTTTCATCCTCCTGCATTGAAAAATAATCTACCCAAAACACAATTCATGAAGGTTAAACGCTTAGTCTCAGATAAGTAGAATGAACAAGGGAGAACAGAGTAGATGAGAAAAAGGTTTTTACAGAGGGGTTACCCAAAAACGCTCCTTAACTCTTGTATACGGGATGTTAGGGAGATTGAACAGAATGAACAAAGAAAACAAAAAGATGTTAACAGACTTGCCTTTGTAAGTAAATTCTCTGTAGCCAGTAATGGATTACGTAAGATCATTCAAAAACATTGGCACATCTTACAAACATGTGCTCCACATGTACCAGCTTTTGTAGAAGTCCCTATGATGGCATATCAGCGAGGTAAGAACTTTAGAGACATACTTATAAAAGCAGATGTCGGTCCTACAACAAAAGGTACACAAAGATTTTTGGGACCCCCCAAAATGGGGACTTTCCCTTGTCTGAGTTGTGCTAACTGTAACAATATCACAAAAGGGCAATCGTTTACACACCCACATACTGGACGGAAATTTAACATTACAAATTACTACACTTGCAATTCAACTTTTGTTATTTATTTAATTAAATGTCCATGTGGATTAGCATATGTTGGGGAGACAACACAGAAAGTGAAGGACCGAATTAAACAACATAAATCCAATATAAGGTGCAATTATAATCATTTACCCATTCCGTCACATTTTAGAGAAGCAAGACATACAGTGAGTCAACTGAGATATCAAGTAATAGATTATGTAGGCCCTCTTAGACGTGGAGGTGTTAGAATTTATTTATTAAAAAAATTGGAGATGCAACGGATATTGAGATTAGGTACGTTGAGTCCTGGGGGACTAAACCGAGAATATACCCCTGTTTATCTAGAATGGTAATTCTGAAGAAATCATGCTTCAAGTGTAACAAATTGTTGTTTCAATGTAATACAATGTAGTATACCCAGTGATACTGATTTAATGCAAAATACGTTATATATTTTTGTCTTATAGAATTTTACTGCTCCTATCCTGGGATTTGCTGGTGTCTTGACAACTGTAGGTACCCAGCACTCCAGATGTTGAGCATAAATATGTAAGTGTTTAAATGGCAACAGAATTTGAATGTTTTTATTTTTTTATCTGCTAATCCGCTTTTTAATACAAAAGTGGCACAATTGCACAACACATGGATTATTGGGGGATCATTGGAACCAAATGATCCTTCTGGACTTTTTTTGAACCTTTGAGTTTTTTGGACTCTCAAGAACACTGAGCACTTTACATTTTTAACACTTGCTACGATATATATGTTTTAACATTTGTTATAATATAAATGTTTTAACTGTTTTTATATTATTCACCACTATTGTATTTGATTCACTAATTTTTTGGATATTCTCACTGGGATTGCTGGGAATTGTGTCCCACACTGGGAGGTGGGAACCAGGTTGTAACCCCTCCCCCTAAATCACGTATTTAAGTATGTTGTTACACAGTGCATTTAGCTTGATAAAGGGCTGGAATAGCCCGAAACGTCGCTCTGCTAATGGCATGAATAAATAATCATTGATTCACATATCGGAGTGCTGCTGGATTTATTGCTTTACAGTGGAGTTTATCCTTGGGCAGAGAGGAACACAGCTGTGCACCAGATGCTGCAAAAGGCGATCTAGTGTAAGTGTGGCACCTTTACTGATTTGATTTGATTGCAGTTGCCATACTTGTTATACTCAAGAGTGTTAAAGAACCAAAAATTCAAGCAAATAAATAAAACATTTAAGACTATCTTACATCCGGTAATGTGTTTGTACTTGAAGGGGTGCTTCACCTGTAAGTTAACTTTTAGTATACTATAGAATATTTTATCCCTAGCAATTTTGAAATTGATCTTCATTTTTTATAGCTTTTTATTACAGACAAACCTCAATCCTTTGATTTTAGGTTTTTCCTTATTTTACTCCCTTTTTTGTGGTCCCGCCAATATATAATGCATAGCATATTTCCCTGATTTTACATTTTCCCTGATTTTACACCATTTTTTTCTTGTCCTGAAAAGCAGACAAAAACAAATACTTTCTGAGGCTACAGTGTTGTTACTGTTTAAATAAATATGAAACCCTCTCCTGTTTATATTCTAGTCTCTGATTCCAATCACTGCCTAGTTACTACGGTAAAAAAGACTCTAGCAAGCGTGAAATCTCAAATGGGAGAAAAGCTAATTAAACAGCTACATAACTGAAAAAAATACGCAAAATATAAAATGAAGAACAATTAAAATTGGCTTTGAATATCAATAACTACACCTTACTAAAAGTTAATTTTAAAGGTGAACCACCCCTTTAAAGAAAATACATTATTTGTTTCATGTCTTATTTAATTTAGGCATTAGTCATTTTTTTCCCCTCAAACTGTTCTAACATTTTTGTTTATCTATATTTGACCTGTAGGAATATATAAATTAAACAAAAATACTACCTGATTAAACAAATTACCAGTGACAAAGAACAGACCCCACTTGTCTTAAAGGGTTTGTTCACCTTTAAATTAACTTTTAATATGATGTATAAAGTGATGGTTTGAGACCATTTGCAACTGGCTTTAATATTTTTTTTATTTGTGCTATTTGGGCCCAAATTTCCCTAGCAACCATGCACCTGAATAGAAGATGAGTAATAAAAATAGGGATGCACAGAATCCAGGATTCGGTTCAGGATTCGGCCTTTTTCAGCAGGATTTGGCCAAAGTCTTCTGTCCTGCTGAACTGAATCCTAATTTGCTTATGCAAATTAGGGGGGGGAGAGGGAAATCACGTGACTTTTTGTCACAAAACAAGAAAGTAAAAATGTTTTTCCCTTCCCACCCCTAATTTGCATATGCAAATGAGGGTTCGGCTAAATCCTTCGTGAAGAGTCAGAAAAAGGCAAAACATTTTAGGGTAGGACTACATGGACGTTTTCGGAGCGATCCGATGCACTGCAACAAAAGGCTGGAGACAAATCACATGCGACGGAAATAAGGTGAGTGAATGCATTGTCAGATGAAGTCGCAGCGTTGATCCGACAAGACTCAATGCTGCGACTTCATCCGACATTTCTATCTCTTACCTTATTTCCGTCGCATGAGATTTGTCGCCAGCCTTTTGTCGCAGTGCATCAGATCGCGCCGAAAACGTCCGTGTAGTCATACCCTTAGGGCTCTTACTGACGAGCGTTTTTACCTGTGCTCCCCTGCGTTTAGTTTTTCTGCGTTCAGCCGCAGGGGAGCGCAGGAATAGACGCATTACATTTTTTCCAATGGGGCTGTACTCACACAGGCGCGTGTATGCGCCAAATGCAGGAAAAATGCAGCATGTTGCGTCTCAACCTGCGTTCGGCGCCTACACGCGCCTGTGTGAGTATAGCCCCATTGGAAAAAATTTAATGCGTCTATTCCTGCGCTCCCCTGCGGCTGAACGCAGAAAACGGAACGCAGGGGAGCGCAGGTAAAAACGCTTGTCAGTAAGAGCCCTTAGGGTGAACCACCCTATAATATTGCTGGTCTTATTTGCTTCAAAAGCCATCCGAGATGCACATTCATGGTCTTTGCCAAGTAATATGAATAGATCTCTCATTTCACACCTGGAAGCATTTATCCAACAACACCCAGTTCTTTTGATTAGGGATGTAGCGAACTGTTCGCCGGCGAACTAGTTCGCGCGAACTTCGACTGTTCGCGTCCGCCGCAAGTTCGCGAACGTCGCGCGACGTTCGCCAATAGGCGTTCGCGTCAAAATCGGTCGCCCATTCGACCATTCGATCGCTAAAATCGAACGATTTTCGTTCGATTCGAACGAAAATCGTTCGATCGAACGATTAAAATCCTTCGATCGTTCGAATCGAACGATTTTCGGATGATCGAAGTTCGCGAACAGTTCGCGAACAGTTCGCAAATTATGCCGGTGTTCGCGAACGGCGTTCGCGAACACATCGGCGGCGGTTCGCTACATCCCTACTTTTGATATTTCTTCCATCGTTCGACAAAAAAACAAATAATTAGCATTATTGTTTTTAATTGGAGATCTGTGTAACTAACTCTTTGTAACTGTTAATGAACACCAAATCCAGGGGAATTTTCATTGTGGCAAGAATATATTAAGGCTATAATTTATCAAATGGACTTTCCCATAATATATAAATAAAATAATTGAAAAAAATGTGGATGCAGATGGACATGTGTATGTCTATGCTGAATTTCATCTGTTTTGCTCAAAAGCAAATACTTTCTGTAGCCTGCAATAGAAATAGTCGTCAGCTGACTGTTCTATCTAAATCAAACCTTTGAAAATGGCTTCCACATGACGAATTAATCATATTTCTGCTAGAAAACTGGCATGTTGACCAAAATGAAATAAAATATATTCTGCCACCTGTTTCTGGCGGTTTATCTAACTGGTCCCCTTGCTACCTTTAGCAAACCTTATCATAGAGCTACCTGTAGTATGCACTGTTCTAATTCTATTCTAGCTGTACATTTGTCTATTTCACTTAGTCATTGCTAGTTAACATGGGACTACCAATGTTAACATGATCCAGTTAGAAATTCTAACTACTAAACCAAAAATGCCTGGTAAAAATGCATTGTAGTGAATAACTTAATAAAAACAGGAAGGTGCTCAGTAACTGCCACTCACGTTGACTGTAGAATGAATACAGATTCTTTTGTATTAAACCTTTTGTCTGTTTTGGTGTTAGGAAGTTATATATTTTGCCTTCAGTGTTGGCCACACTTGGAAAACATGGCTACCAGTAATCCTTTTATTATCTTTAGACCGTGCCGTCTTTTGATTTTATAGAAAGTAAACTCTGCATTCTAGAATAACATAAAAGACAGGGATAATATTTAAGTTTATTTGATGTCCTAATTGTGTTATAAGGTGATGCAACAAATAAGAATAACATGTCAAGTACCTTGCATCGCCTGCTAATTTTATTGTACTCTGATTTTGAAATAAAACATATTTTCCAAAAAAGTTTGTGTATTCAAAAGAATGCTGTGTACACTTTTTTTATTTTATGATTTCTATCATATTTAATCGTATTTTATTCATATTGTTGATATTTATAAGCTATAATGAATTTGGAATATTATAAAAGGAAAAGCAATAAAGCATGTTCAACGAGCCCCTAAGATGATTGTAATCATTAGGGCCATAAAAAATAAATAAAAAACACAGTATAATCCAAACAGTGCATACCATATGACCACTTTTCTGTTGTGGCTCCTCTTTCTTTTTAGTCCTTTGGCTTGTGTTACATTGTTTCAAAAACCAGATCCATCAGGGCAGAGAACAGAAAGGGACAAACACTGCTTTCAATAGAAATAAATATACAAATTACTTAAAAACCATAGACAATTTGTAATGAATGTATATTGTAAAGTTGCTTCAATTTATATTTTCTTTAATTAGAAAACAATGTTTTAGACTCTCAGGCTAATATACAGGTACTGGACCTGTTATCCAGAATGCTTTGGGACGTGGGATTTTTCAGATAATGGATCTTTCTGTAATTTGGAATTTCATAACTTCAGTCTACAAAAAAAGTAACTTAAAAATTAAATAAACCCAGTAGGCTTTTTTGCCTTTAATATGGATTAAGTATGTCTTAGCTACAATGAAGTACTAGGTATTGTTTCATTTATTATTAGAGAAAAGGGAAATCATTTTTTAAAATTCTGAATTATTTGGTTAAAACAAAGTCAATGTAAGTCCATTCGAATTACTTAAAGTGCAATTATAAATATCTCTGATTCCAAGAAAAGGTAGGAAAAGGAAATTGGTAGAAGGGTGGAGAAGTCCCGTATTGTCTAGCTGATTGTTAACTACCTGCGGGACCCCTTAAAGGAGGAGAAGTCAGTGCTTCTGGAACTGTGGTCTCAATTCTATTTTAACTAGCTGGATTGAGAAGCTATTTTTTCTAAAAAACACACAAATTCCAGAGCATTTATAGTGAAAACAGTAAAACAAGAATACAGATGAGGAATCTCCTATAATCTGAGCAGAGAGAAGCGCCCAGATCACTATAAGAAAGTTTTTTGTAAAAAGAACCCCCAAGGTTTTATCTAAAAATGGTATAAACCAGTGAAAATGGCGTTGGCTTGTGAGACCACAGTTCCAGAAGCACTGACTTCTCCTCCTTTGTGGGGTCCCGCAGTTAGTAAAACAATCAGCTAGACAATACGGGACTTCTCCACCCTTCTACCAATTTCCTTTTCCTACCTTTTCTTGGAATCAGAGATATTTATAATTGCACTTTAAATAATTTATATGTGAATCGATCACAATTGGTGGCACTTTACCATCCTTATTGGTGTTTTAGCTGGTTGTTAGTAATTTATTAATCAATGTAAATGAATTGTTTGAGTTAGAAATTACCAAATACACACAATATTTAAAAGGAAAATTAATTGTGTCTTAGTTTTACCCTATTTAATGTTAACTTATTGAGGTTAAGCACTAGGACTTTGTGGGATAAATTATTTAAAAAAGGGGGGAATTTATACTGTAGATACTGGATCACGTGACCTAATGGTTTAACTGAAAACAAATCACACAGTGATAATATATAATCCTTTGTATTTTTTCTGATTAAGATGACGGGGATACTTTTCTTCTTTTCTCCTATACAAAATTAAATACTGACGGAAGTCAGATCCCCTCCTTATAGTCAATTTTATATATCTGACGTTAGATCAATCCTTTTTTATAGACAGACAAACTGTAATTGGCCTAGCTTTTAACCTTTTACATACTATATATAGTAATTTAAAGTAGAAGCACTCCGCACCAGACCCAATGATTTTGATGTTACTGGATTATGGGGTATTCATTGCAGGATTATGATTTGCACACCCAGTATGGAAATGGTTTGGTTTTTTTTAACTCATGTTTGATTGCCTAAAATTATAATTTAGTTTGATGGAAACACGGTGCACTGCACAGAATTGCTGGGTTAAATCTTATAATATGATGGACTGGATTTTGAGCACTCCCATGCAGTGTATAATAAAAAACAGAGTTTGCCAAGGTGTGGCATCCCATAACAAACATTTTTTTTTAAACAGGTGACCAGTACATGCTTGTGTAGTGATTACACTTGTAAAAGACTTTGTACTTTTTATTTTATAACATCTATATCATAACAAAAAGTATAGGCTGGATAGCTGGAGCTTTCCTTGGCAGCATATATTTTGCAGCTGTCTGCGAGGTGGTTCTTGCTGGTTTTCCTTCTGCTAAATCACTCATTAAACCCTGTAATTTTAAAGATTAAGAGTTAAGGCACAAGGGGTGCATTTCACAAAAATCAAAGGACACAGCAGGCTAAATGCTACAAACCTGCGTTTGTGCCATAGCCCTAAAATGCATTGGTAGATTCAGTGGTATAACTAGTGTGTTCCATGCCCCCTGACACATGTGATCCCTACCCGCCGCCCATTTCCTGTCCTGTGCCAGGGTCCCCCACTCACCTGCATCTCCCTTCCCCTGCCCACAGGTAAGAGAGCAGCTGGGGAGTGGGGTATTTTTTAAGCTATAGAGGAAGCAGACCCCCCAGGTCCAGGCCCCGCTGCCCGCAACCATGGGGTCTGCTTCCGATTTATATTAATTTCGAGTGCCATGGTTCCTTGGGTATTCTAGGCCTTTTTATTAGTTAAAAATAATTTGTTTGCATGAAATTGATACAATAACAGAAACAGGTATATTTCAAAAATACAGAGAATGCTTGTGTACATTGGTAACAGACTCTTATATAACATTAACCGAAGGCAGTAACAACTTAACACTGTTTAAAAGAAGGATACTGCAAGCAATTCTATTCAGTTACACACAACAGAGGGATTAACAAAATTAAAGGGGATAAAATATTGAATATTAGGAGGTAAGAAATTATCCAGAGGAGCACATATGATTGTTGACCTGTCAGTTGTGGCCTATCACACTAGATCTTCCCAAAGAATCAACATTGATATCCAACCAGCTCCTGCAATGCTGCTTAATTATAACTTGACTGAAGTGACCCCATGTCATCGTAGACTTAAGGTCCCCATAGACGCGACGATTCTTCTTGCCGAACGACCGATTTTAGGGAAGCCCAACCAATCCTTCGAAATTATCGTGCGGTTAGTGGTATTCGAACGATCGTACATCTTACGATTTTTCGGCCGACATCTGTCGGGAAATTGATCGGCCAGGTCAAAAAATCTTTGTCGGTCCCAGTGCAATCTCTCTATGTTTGCAGGGCCAAGCAGGCAGCTCCCCTTTGTTTTCCTGGTAAATTGGTCTTTTTAGTTGATGGTAGATTCGTACGATCGTACGATCGTTCTGAGAAGATCGTGGTCTCACGATCAGGATCTGATCTTTTAAAAATCTCAACATCTATGGCCAGCTTTAGGGCTTGTTCACAAAGATAATGGTTTTGTTGCTCAAAAACGACAGTAATTTTAAAAATAGTTTCCATTTGAAGCTTTTAGGGCTGCGAGTGGAGCAGGGCGGATGCGTCAGCTATGCAATGAACATAACCAGCACCAATCACTGTCCATACATTTAATACTAAAATCATAAAATCCTTTTAGAGATTTGGCATATTTATTGTAGCTATTAAAATTATGAAAAGTAAATCTTCCATTAAAAATGTAGCTGTCAAGTTACCATTGTGAGCAAAACTTAGATATGGGATGTTTTGCAGAGTTTAAACTAATATGACCAGGCATTAAAATAATATGTATATAAAACACATCTGAGGAGCAACACTGGAAACACGCATTGTAAAACTACATCACTATTGCTAATGTGTTTCCTAAGATAGACTTGCAGCTATTTGTTCAATAAAACTAGCCAAGTTGATGTCTCGTTCAGAAAGACCACCACAGTCATGGGTGCTTAAAGTTATGTGAACCTAAAACAGAGAGAACAATGTGTTAGTGGCAATCACAGAGAAAACTCTAAGGGGGTGATCTAAGTTTGGTATTTATTAAGCAAAAAAACTCAAATCTTGTATCTAATTTTTGGATCTGTAAACTCACAAATTCAAGTTTTTAAATATAAACTCAAAAATACAAGTTTTTTTTACAATTGTATTCAATCAAGTTTTTTTACATTCATTTTTTTCAAAAGTAAACATTTGTTTTTTTTTTTTAAATTGTGAATTTATTCGAGGTTGAAAAAATCACAATTTAAATTTCTGATAAATCTACCCTTTAACGTTCATACTCAAGGAAGAAAGACATATACTTCATAATATATGTGCTATTAGCATCTGTCTGAATGCCTTGCACATTTAATTATACGCAAAGAACGGTTTTCTGTATGTAGGGCTTCTCAAACTGGGTGTTAAATGACCTTAAGAGCTACAAGTGTTGCCAAAATATTTTTCTACCTTGATCTCAGCAGCAGTGACAGCAAAGAGGACAGAACTCAGTATGGCAGAGCTGGTGGAAAAGGCAACTCACATCTGTGTTGACATTGTACTGAAAGGACTAAGATCTCTGCTGTCTTGTGGTTGGTGGAGGTTTCCACATAGGCTAAGGGGCCACATCCTTACATAAAAGGCAGCTTTAAGGAGGACTGAATGGGACAGAATAACAGCTAGTTATGTGGAGGTCGACCTGCACCCAACACTAACCCATCCAATTGCAACCCGACCTGGCAAGTCCTCTCTGTTTATTGACCCGTGCCAAACCTGCCCATTTCTGATGTCATGAGGGATCCCATATGAATAGACCGTGCCAGAGGCAGAAGCCAGCAGTTCAAGGTGGTGGGTGGATAGAGTAGAAGAAAGAGCTCAACCCGATCCTCATGGTGACCTGGAAGTTGACCCAAACCTGTGGATCCCACGGGTTTCGGACCAGCCCACACATCAACCCCATACTAGAAAACTAATCATTAGGAATGAACGCCTTTTTAACTGTATGCAACATTTTATTTGTACAGCATGGGCTCAAATTCAGCATTATTATATTTAATTTACCTTATCATAGACATTGAACCACTCTGGATGGTGATCTAATTTTTCAGCCTGGAGAGCCACCCTTGTCATGAATCCAAAGGCCTGTGATATATAATAATACATAACGGCAAAGTTAAATCACCAAAACATGGCAACTGAACTAATCCTGCTTTAAATATTAGCATAGCATTACTGAATGAATATAGCAATACATTATTATAAGGAATCCTTTTATCTAATAATTTACAGGAAAAAGGCAGAGCAAGGTTTTTAAAGGGCAACTAACTAGAGCTCATCCAGGCACACAACCTTAAACTTACTCAATTTTTTCTGTTCCAGAATTACTCTGATAGCATATTATTCATGCTAATGCTGGACTTGATCAGCAGAATTGGGCAAATGCGCTTTGGCACCTAGGGCACTCTACACCCCTAGTAGTTTTTCTGAAGGTCTCTGTGGTACTCATCTGAGCTATAAAATACTAGATAAACATTTTCTGCAATTGTGCCCAACAATCCCCAAAGCAGTTGTATCCTAGGCAAGTGCCTTTGCTGTCTACAGCCATTTGGTGGGGAGAGCTGCATGGTGGAAACTATTAGGTAAGTTATGGCTGCATGGATGGGCTCATGTGGTAGAAGGATCATGGGCTGGCATAAACAAGTAGCATACTTCTCCCCTACTAATGATGGATTTAGTAGAGGGGCTGCATTGTTAAAAGCTAAGATATGGGCCCGATATCATGGGCAGAGGGCTGATGGGCTTGGGAACTGGTACAGCAACCCAAAGCCACAAAAGTTAATAAAGATAACCAAGCTTGGATGGGGACTTTTTACAAATATCCATGTTTTTTCTGTTTTCCTTTAAGTAACGTACATAAAGTTTTCATTGTGATAATAAATATATGGTCCTAGTTATAGGGGTCTAGCAATGAAATGTATGAATTTAAAGGAATTGTTCAGTAGGTGGGTAAATAGGCTGTGCAAAATGAAAAATGTTTTCAATAGTTAGTAAGAGTCACCAGTGCCACAAACTATTCAGTGCCACCAGACCTCCTCCACCCCCTCCGCGTGCGCATGCACTGGAAAGTTTTCCGGCAGAAGAGGGAGTGCAGGACCAGGTCTGGGGACCCCAGACGCAAAATATTTTGTGCCGCCAATACCTCCTGCACCCCCTCCGCTTGCGCGTGCATTCTGCACGTGTGGTCGCATGCACACTGGTAAGTTTTTGCGGCAGAAAAGGAATGGCAGTAAAGGGTCTGGGCCAACAGGGCCCAAAAGAGCCTGGGCCCACCGGGTTTTTTCCCGGTGTCCTGCCGGCCCAGTCGACCCTGACAGTCATTGATTGGTTACTGCCTGGTAACCAATCAGTGGAAATAAAGAGAGCTGCAAAGCGGGAAGTAGTGTTCTGGCTATTATATTCATGACAAAGTCACTCCAGCCTTTATACATTACATTTTTGGCTAACTAACTATATTAGAAACATTTTTTTATTTTGCACAGCCTATTTACCAGTTTTTATTTTTACACAGAACTGTTCCTTTAATAGATATGTTTTGAATGCATAAGAGTATTAGTACTTAATGTACATTCACCTTCCTAAAATGTAACCCTACTGGGTCTCATTCAAACTGCAATACAAAAACCCTGTTTCTAGTTGCAAACAGGGAGTGTGAAATGTTTTCTCTGGCACCTAATATTAAACAGGTACAGTACGGTAAGTTCTGTATCGAAAGCACAAGTATCAGTAAATGGTGGGCTGCAAATAGCCTTTTTAGACTGTTCTAGCAGCTACGTGAAGTCAATCCTTTGCATCTTCCCATGCTGTTCATTGACTTCCTTTTACCCAGACCCACCTGGGAGCCTGTGTTCTCTGCCGGCCATTGCAAGGTAATACATTTTTTCTTTCCCTCCCCCCCCAACTTATTTTACACACACACACACACCGTTATCACTAATCCACAAACATTTTTTTGTCTTGCTTTTTTAAATTTTATTGGATACTGTAAAATAGATTTGCAGTTTGGAAGACCCATTTTGAATTAAAAAAATATATGGATTTGGGAGTTTATTTATTATTTGAGACTTTGTGGATACACAAAACTTAGTACATTGTCAATTTGGGTTGAAAAACACAAAAGCCTATCAAATTCAACTGACCAAATGACCCCTAATGCACATAGGTGTTGCAAAACAAGACATGAAAACATAAAAAAAAAAACACTAAATTGCAATTGTCTTAGAATACTGCTTTCTACATCTACAGACACTAATTGCAATTGTCTTAGAATACTGCTTTCTACATCATACTTTGTATATTTTATTCCTTTGAGATTTTGCTTATTCATTTATAAGCCCTGAATCTGCATATATTTACTCGGTTAAAGTCTTTGAAATGAAATTCTTTGCATATTGCATCTCTGCCATCCAGTTCGTGCCAGCCTACTGCTCTCAAGTTAGGTAGCAGTTGTTCCCTTTCTTCTCCGCTGAGTCTGTGCGCTTTCCCTGCCTGCAAAATAAAAAAAATAGCAAAGACTTCTTGATACAAAGAGATGACTGTGTATGATTTGGGGCTTGACCCAAAATAAGGTTAATGGCACTGGGTGGTTTCTCTGAATGACTTTCAAGGCGATGTTTGCCTCAAATAATTAATTTTTAGTATGATAGTAATGAGTGATATTGAGACAATTTGCAATTGGTTATTATTTGTTTGTTGTTATTTGTTGTTTTCATTTTTTATTTGTTTTTGAGTTATTTAGCTTTTTATTCAGCAGCTCTCCAGTTTGCAATTTCAGCAATCTGGTTGCTAGGATCCACATTACGCTAGCAACCATGCATTGATTTGAAGTAAAACTGAAATATGAATAGGAAAGGGCCTGAATAGAAAGATGAATAATTAAAAGTAGCAATAGCAAGAAATTTGTAGCCTTAAGGTAGGACTACACGGACATTTCCAGCGCCATCCGACGCGCTGCGTTAAACTGTCTGCGATAAGTTGCATGCAACAGAAATAAGGTAAGAGGTGGAAATGTCAGATGAAGTCGCAGAGTTGATCCGACGTCGGATGCAGACGCAGCGTGCAGCAGACGCAGGCGTTTTGTCGCAGCATGACGGATCGCACCAAAAACGTCCATGTAGTCCTACCCTTACAGAGCATTTGTTTTTTAGATTTGGCTGGTGACCCCAATATAAAAGCTGGAATGAGTCAAAAGAAGAAGGCAAATAATTAAATAATAAACTGTTTCCTACAGTGCAATGAGGGCATTTGCCATAAATAATGAAACACATTTTTAAATTTTTACAAAACTGGCTATACTAAAATATAAATAGAAAAAAAAAAAGACTATAAAGTAATTAATGATGAAAAGATCATGAACCATTAAGAGTCTAGTTCATGACTCACTGAATTCACATCAATGTAAAGATGTGGATTCATGCTCCGTTACCATGGACTTTGCACTTTTCATTGTTTTAAGCTGGGGCTGATTTCAAGGGTCACATTTTTTGCTTATCTGTCCCAGGAATCCTTATGCCTGCAAATATAAAAGGTTAGAAGGCAGTTTCTAAAATATGTTCCTGCATCGTAGTGACAATCGTGCAGTGTTCCTCAAAGAGGCGCATGGCGGAATCAAATATATAGTGTAAAAGCACCGGGCAAATACCTTTATGGCAAAATTACAAATAGCATACAAATGCAGTGTTATGATAGATTAAAAAGGTTTAAAATCTGGTGTCAGTATCTCTTTAAAACTTGTCCTCTGTTTCTATTGTATGCTTTCTCTCGTGGCCAAAAAAAATCAATTCATACATTTTATTAAAAGCAGCTTCTGTGTCTGTTTATATTTTGTTCACTACTGGTTCGGACTCCTAAAACAATGCAGCGGATTAAAAGACCTGGAAAAGAACAGATTCCTGCTACATTGTTTCAAGAATCAGAACTAGAAAACAGCAAGGGTTAAACAGCTAATCATTTAAATGTATATTGGACAGTTGCTTAAGAATTATATTTGCTTTTATCATGCCAAAAAAAATCTGTTTTTGGGTTCAGATCCCCTTTAATGACCAAAGGTTGGCTGATAAAATGAATAAACACACAGGCTGAGGCTTACATAAACACAAATAGGCATAGACATGTGTATTTCGTTTTACTCCCTTTCAACTTTCCTTTTAGAAAAATGACTCCAGATGTGCCATTCATGGTTTAAATTAGGTTTAATCCTCTATTGAGCAATTCTCTTTTGCACACAATCAATGGAGTCCGGCATGGAATGCACAAAGTGAAATAATTTAATTTTAAAAATATTTCTTATATCCGTTGCACTTCAGTTATTGAGAACTACAGCTGACACCAATCTTTTTGAAAGCTAGTGCAGAATGCTGGGGATTGTAGTTCTCAACCGACATTGCCTGCACGTTACCCACCCTTCCAACAGACATTAAACGTCACTCTCCACAAGCTTCAAAGACGCTGGGGGTTGTAGTTCGTTAGAAAGCCTGCAACAATGGCATTTTTTGGGCCCTAGCATTGCCAATAACACGGGCTGCACATGAACCCACTGTACTGGCTAATTCTCTAGAATAACTCCTCTATCTTAACTATGCGACAAAGCAATAGCACAATTCACAACTATAACACATTTTAAAGGAACCATAAGCAGATGTAGTTGAAATACACACAACTACATTTGGTGCTGCAGGTTACATTGGTTTTATCAGGAAGGGAATATATAGTAAAGTTCATTTCCCCCAGCTTATCATGCTACATTGCTCCCATGGCTACTCATTAACCAATGCACTGCTGTGTTGTTTTTACTTCTAGCAATAAGCAAAGCAACCTAGTATTCTTTTTATTTGTTATATTTTCGATTGCAGAGTAAATGAGAGGTCTGCTGCAACATTGAGATAATAGTTGGATTTGAGTATCACCTTACCATGTCTGCTGAAGCAACTGGTGAATTCCCCGTCTCAGTCTCACTGGCAGAATCAGCTCAGCTGTAGCTTCTCTAGCTAAGAGCAGGAGGCGTAGGCAAGGCATCCACCCAATGCAAATGTGTGGGGCTGTGCTATTGTGACTTCACTCAGGCAGAGAAGGTGATTCAGCACTACACATACACAGCTAGAAGCCATGTTGTTTGTAAAGCAAGTCAATATACCAATCAGTGACAAGTATTTCTGTTTATATTTTTTACTATATGTTAAAGGTTCAAGGGGAAGATGTAAAAAAAGAGTAGAAAGTCAGGCAAGGAAAGGAACAGGGTGACACAGTTGGCTGGGACATGATACAAAGTTTTTGCATCTTACAGGACCTATTATCCAGAATGCTTGGGACCTGGAGTTTTCCGCATAAGGGGTTGTTCCATAATTTGGATCTCCGTACATTAAGTCTACAAAAAAAATCCTTTAAACACTAAATAATCCCAATAGGTTTGTTTTACTTCTGATAAAGGATTCATTATATCTGAATTAATGTAGAATTTTTCAATTCAGGTAAAATTCTGAATTATTTTAATAAAATAGAGTCTATAAGGGATAACCTTCCCGTAGTTTGTAACCTTCGGAATAACGTTTTTCCTGATAACAGAATATATCTGACATAAGCAGGTCTCTTATCACAGCTGAAACTGAAAATGAATGTGGTAGAACTAGCACACACACGCTTTCTGCGCACCGTGAATCACCCCTTTAGGAGTAATTATAGCCTAAAAATGCAGCCGTGCGTATTTAGAGGCAATGTGAAAAGAGAATCATGGAACTTTGCTATCCACAGCAGGGAGCAGTGTAAATAGGCCTGAAAGGAGTAGTTCTGCTTAACAAGTAACGACAGCACTTTTCTAAGAGGGTTTGCAATTATTTTAATTTTAGATGGGTTCTAAATATTTTTGCTCTGTAGATCTCAGTTGTGGAATGTCAACTGCAATCTGGTTGCTAGGGCTTAACTACTCTAGCAACCATGCAGCAGTTTTGTAGGGTCTGAAAAGTTGCTTTAAATGATGCTAAAAGTTTATTTAGTGGTGGCTTTACATATGTGCACTCTGGACAGCCACTTGGGGCCCTTTATCCTAGGAACCCCAGCAAGCAGTAAAGAAGGGGGCGGGGCAGAGCTTGGTGAATCAAAGGCCAAGGAATAATTGATCCTCCCCTGCATTGGTGGCATTACACATTCAACATTCTCTGTGGCTGGAACTTTTCAGCAGACTGTGGCAGCCAGGGTTAGACTTGGCAGGCTGGACCAGACCCACACCTACCTGTCTGCTGCCCACATGGCAGGGGGCCCCCAAGGGGAGGGTTGTGATTGGTGCAGGGGTGCATGGAGGGTGGGGCCCTTTGTTAGATGCTCCAGTGGGTCTCGGACCCTCCAGTCAGATGCTGGATGCAGCTACTCTTTCGGTGGGCCCCAGCCCTCATTAGCAGGGCTGGAACTAGGGATAGACAGAAGAGGCTCGTGTCTAGGGCACAAAGTTAATCACTTACCTCTCTGCCTACCCCTAGTTCCGGCAATGCCAATGAGGGCTGGGGCCCACCAGCATTACTCATGGTGTTAGGCCAGTCTGACCCTGACCAGTAATACTTGATAACAATGCAATTAATAGGGATAAAAATATACAAGGTTCAGTATTTTTTCCAGAAGAGGGGGCAATACTATTCTTGCTCCCAGTAGTGTAACTACTGTAACCAAACCTCACAGTCACGGGAAGGCGCAGACCATAGACTGCTGTATGGCATTTCCCCTTGCCAGCCCTTTATATAGCCGTCTGCTTGCTTATTTGTGGTCAGTGGCAATCAAGTGAGTGGGTGGCCAGAAGATCTTTAGTGGGGGCAGCCCGGCCAGATCCAGGTACGCCACTGACCATGCCTTAATGTCTTAGGGGAAATGTAATAAAAGTCGCAAAGAGGAAAACAATTTACACAAATTTGCATTTTGCAATGTAATATTCTTCATTAGACTGTTATTGCATTGCAAATATTAATTTGTCTATTGTGCACTTCGATGAAGTGTTTTCAGGTGTTGGAATATTTTGGAGCAAACATAACTTTTCAGTAAGAAATTTTATGACATACCCTGCACACTGGTGCAAACTATAAAATTCACAATCTTTCTTCTACTGTCAAAAGAGATCGCTAAACAGTTTCTGGGTTCGCAAAAGCTATTAATTTTGCGCAAAGGAATATTTTTTCTGTTACTAACTTTTATTATATTCCCCCAGTGGAATGTCATGGACAAAGGCATACATTTTCACATTGCAGTTATTGACTTTTGTTACATTCCCTCTTTCATGCTAAGAAATCAACAATGCTTTATAATCTCTGCTGCCACCTAGTGCATCATTTTTTTAGTGATTTAAATTTTGGTGTGTCCCAAAAACAGTTGTGCCTTGAATGTCATTGATCAAGGTTACTGAAGGATCGGATACTTTGTGAACTGATCAAACTAATCACTTTTTTTGTTTGATCGACGAGTGATTTTATTGCATTGTTGAAAAACAATTGTTTTTTGCAAATAAAGCTGTTATTGATAACTGTAAGCAAGGAGAGCTGTTTTATTATGATTTAATGTATTTTTAGTATTCAGATATGAGGCATCAAACAATTCCATTAATACACATATACAGGACTACAACAGAACTTTACAAACACACCATTTATTTAACATTTCCGGTTGGCAAAAGCTATATTAAATTTGTGCAAAGGAATTTTTTTTTCATGCAAAGGCATAACTTTTCACATTGCAAATATTTTTTCCATTACTAATCTTTATTACGTTCCCCTAATGATATTTAATGTCAAAGGCAATGGAATCCTTTATTGTTTGGCTCCCTATAGCTAATGCAGCAGACAACTTCCCATTATCTTACTGGATCAGGCAACCTATAACAACTCAGAATGTGAATGTCTTTATGTGGTTATTATGATTATTTTCAAAATCTGTTTTGGGGCTATACCCCCTTTATAAGAATGAGGGTTTTGTCAATACATTTTACACTCTGGTGAGAATAAGAATATTGCAATTCTGTTCATGACACTCGTGTTTACTGGTGAACATTTCTGTGCCTCTGGTGCCACCGTGTGGGTTTTTTAATGTATAGCAAGAAAGTGGATCAGGCTGCTTCTGCATAGAATGATAGGGGATATTGATTTTGCAGAATGTGCAGTATGCAGAAAAGCCCACAGTTTGTTGCTGCTTTTGTAAAATGGCCACATGCCTCTACACTCACATGTTTCAGAGTGCAGAGACTTGAGGCAAGTCCTTCTGATACCAAAATTACCAAGTGAACTGAATATCTATCTATTCCTATCTATCTATCTACCTTTCTATCCAGGACCGGGCCACGCTGCATGGGCACCCTAGGCAAGCTGGCGGACGAGGCACCGGCTCAGCGCGAGTGCGCATGCGCGCATGGCGCTCGCGTGTGGTCCCCTCTCTATCTATCTATCTATCTATCTATCTATCTATCTATCTATTTATCTATCTATCTATCTATCTAGCCCTAACCCAGAAGGGATGCCATGGACAAGTGATCCCCAACCAGTGGCTTGTGAGCAACATGTTGCTCTCCAACCCCTTGTATGTTGCTCCCAGTGGCCTCAAAACACTTGCTTGTTTTTTGAATCCCTGGCTTGAAGTCAAGTTTTAGTAACATAGAAACCTTGTGTATTGCCAAATAGAGCCTCCTGTAGGCTGCAAGTCCTCATAAGGGCTACCAATAGCCAATCACAGCCCATATTTGGCACCCCCAGGAACTTTTTGCAAGCCTGTGTTGCTCCCCAACTTAGTTTTAGATTTGAATGTGGCTGCTGGGTAAAAAAAAGGTTGGGGACCCCTGCCATAGACCATGACTTAATATTGGGCCGATCGTGGGTGGGGCTGTGTGGGCCTCTGAGTATTTAAAATGCCAGGACCCGCCTTTTAAACATCTATTTAATTCTATAGAGTACTCTCAGTGCCAGGAGGAATAAACAACATAGACTTTCAGTTTGATTCGTCTTTTAGAATATTTCGTTTTTCTGGAGCAGTCCCAATGATACTATGAGCTATGAGCTATAAATGCTATAGATTTTTGGGTGTATTTGGTATCATACTTTGAATTTAAGGGGGACCAAAGAAATTTCATTAGCTTCCTGTGTCAGAAATCTGGATTATGGTGAAAAGAGCATGTTGTTGGTCTGCTGGATTCAGAAGTCTTGGGTGGGCGCCTCTTTACTTCAACATTCCAGTTATTTTCACATACGCGGGGTGCTTTTCACCAGAGCACAGCGACGTGATGTGTTCATTGGTCTCAGATATCTCTTGTGCTACCCTAGCTCAGTAGAATTCTTCTTGTACTGTAGCTTCACCCAATTTAAACCAGTGCATGGGACACCAGGCTCCAATAAAAACATGGTGTCATGGCACCATCTCCCAGGAGTAGTATCCTGTTTCCAATACTCATGGATATCAGCTGGCATGGACACTATGATCAATAAGATTTGTGCAGTATGGAGGCCTGACCAGCTTCATTCTACTGTATTCAATAGTGTGGGAAAGCAATGTCCAGCAGGGGCCAAGGAGACTAATATCAAAGTTTCTTTAAAAGGTGTGGGCCAAACAGAACCAAGAAGCTAATACAGCTGCCTTGCACATAAATAAGCTTAACCCATGCTCTGCCTCTCTCACCATGCCTCTCCTTAAAGGGCAAGCAAAACCTGGAATAATATTGATTAATATTTGGACCCAGGGCTGTTGAATAGCTTCACACGTCCAATAGCAGTATCATTGGAGTTTAAATCCCTCATATAGCAGAATGATCCTTCCAGGATACCCTGGTGGGGTGGGATCCTCCTCTATCTATTGTTCCAGAGAGAGGCAGTTGTGCTGTGTACCCGTGGGGAGCAGGTTACTAGGGTAATATATATATGAAAAGCAAAGGGATATCAATTCATGTAAATTACAATTATGCACACCTTCCTTTGGCCCAGGGCTCATAGAGCTTTTCCACTAGGCAAATACCTTTCTATACATAGAGACCCTTAATAAAAATAATAGCATGTTAATAAGCTGGTCCATCCAGTAGAGAAGCCTTCTAATGACAGTGACATGTTTATGGGTCAGTTCCTTCTAAACCCAAAGTGTACAAAAAACAACAATATCTTTATGGGTCAATCCCACTTAGGCCCAAAACATCCTACTGGTATCTTAATGGGATAGTCCATACTAGGCCAGGCCTGGATTTGTGGAAAGGCCACCTAGGCCCGGGCCTAGGGCGGCAGGATTTTAGGGGGGCGGCATGCTGCCCAAACACACCCACATTGGTTCAAAAACACTGGGGATGCGCTGGAGACAATAATTTTTTTAATTTCCTGTGCGCCTATCCCCATTGCTCCAGTCCAGATGATGAAAATTTGCACAAATAAATGGGAGGGGACAGGGGCGATGAACGGCAGTGGGCCTAGGGGCACCCACTATGTAAATCCGGCCCTGTACTAGGCCCAAAATGTACTAAGAATAATGACACGTTTATATGTCTGTAACACCAGAACCCAGTCTTACAATGTAAGTTATATGTTTATATACACAATATTTAGTGTTTATGTGATGTTTAATTATGAAAAAGTGCCCTTTAAGGCTTTGGACACTGACCAAAACTCTGGCCTCTGTAAAAATCAACAGGATCGGGCCCAGACATGGCTCCTTCCTTCCTTTTACCTCTTAATTTTTAACACCTCTTTTCACCTGTTTCTCCCACCCCTGCCACTTAATTCCTTCTCTTTTCAGTTACTGCTTTCCCTTGCACTACAAGTGTCCATCTCAAAAGTTCCCTGACAGGACTATGGTACTAGGAAGACAGGACTATGGTACTATAAAAATGCAAAAACACAAATAAAATATGTATCAAAAGTTTTATTTATATAATAGATGTTATTTTTTTAATTGAAGATTTATTCATATTCAATGAGGTTGTAAAGGACTCACATCCATTGAGTTCATGTTTTAGTTTAAAAGGAACCTTCCTATTTAATAGTTGATCCAGAGGAAGGCGAAAAACCCCATCTGAAGCCAGAGCCAATTTGTCTCAGAGGGGGGAAAAAATTCCTTCCTGACTCCCAAATGGGCAGTTGGACAAGTCCCTGGATCAACTTCAACTAAAAGCTCATGTCAGAAGCCCTGTGTTTTTTCCCTTGCTAAATTGGCATGCAACCCTCTCTAAATTATTGTATGTGCAGCATTTTAAGGGCAGAGACACACCTGGAGGTTCTGGGAGATTTAGTCACCCGGCAACAAATCAGCTCTTCTTCGGGTGACTAATCTCCCCAAACTGCTTTCCCGCTGGCTAGAATCGAAATTGCCGGTGGGATGGCACTCGGAGTGCTTTGTTTTCCAAAGTCGCCCAAATCTGCCTCACGAGGAAACGTCTGACGACTTAGGAAAATGAAGTGCTCCGACTGCCATCCCGCTGGCAATTTAGATTCTAGCTAGTGGGAAGGCAGTTCAGGGAGATTAGTCATCTGAAGAAGAAGCGATTTTTTGCCGGGTGACTAATCTCCCGAACCTCAACGTGTGTCTCTGCCCTAAGGGATTGTGAAGGAGGATCCTCTGCTATGGTGATGTGAGGCTGCTTGAAAACAAATGTCAGTTTGAAGATATTGTTGGAGTAGAAGACAATATAATGAAGCCACGCCACTTAAGGTGCATATGGGGGCTATGAATTAAAAGATGAACTAGAGAGGGTGCAGTATGTGGAGGGGTGTGTGTGTATGATGATATGAAAAATAGAAAACAATAAGAGTGCATACAAGGATTTGAAAATGTGAGTTGGAGTTAAAAAAATTTGAAGAAACTACTATTTTAAGGGGCCTTAGTTTTAGTGGTTGCAGTGAGGTGGTTTGAAGACCATGTAAAGTTACAAGGAAATATTGTTGGAGTGGAAAATAAGATGAAGAAAGATGGCCGGTGGTACAGATGGATTGGTTTGTATAAAGGAAGATCATTTGCTAAGGATGCACCGCTGTAGATATTACAGTATATACAGTAGTAGAGGACTGTAATAAAGATGATTTCAGTAGGAGGAAGTGGAGGGGTATGTGAGTGTGTTTTAACTGTGGCAGGTATAATATGTACAGCTAACAGAGAT
Organism: Xenopus laevis; assembly: GCF_017654675.1. NCBI lineage: Eukaryota > Metazoa > Chordata > Amphibia > Anura > Pipidae > Xenopus > Xenopus laevis. The sequence goes on along the minus strand of NC_054384.1, from coordinate 36,475,691 downwards.
GCAAATGCTGGAAGTATATTAGCACGGTGGTAGAGTTGTAGCAGAATATGAAAGAGAGTCTGGTTGTGGATCCGAAGATGCATGAAAAGAAGAATGGTTGTTACAAAACTGGAGTTGTGGACTATAAAGGCAAAATCTAACTGATGGAGCCGTGACAATCAAATGTGGACACCACTGTTGGAGCTGTCATAGTATAAATACAGATGGTAGTGGAAAACCAGGAAGGAAGACATTTCCGGAAGTCAAGCCGAGGTCTGGGCAGGCTAAGTTCAAGTATAATCAGGGACAGGCCGAAAGTCAGAGGCAGGCTGAGTTCATTCATGGTCGGGGACAGGCAGAGGTCAAGAGGCAGGCGGAGTTCAAGTAATAGAAAGTCCAGGAATCAGGCCGAGTCATAATCCAGAAGTCAAGATCAAGATTGAGGAAATATAACCAAGCTCAACTTGGTTATACTTCCTTTGGTGTCTATTTAAGGAAAGGCTTAAACATGCACACGTGAGGTTATAGAGTCAGATATGGTGTGTGGACGTGCACATAGATGGCAGCAAGTGCCAAGGATGCGCAAAAGAATGTGCACCCCCACATCTGCGCAGACATGATGCTGGATGACAGTGGAGTTTTACAGAAAGTCTAAAGACACCTTTGGTAAAGATGTGATAGTCTTCAGTAATATGAAGAGACCACAACAGAATAATGCTAATGCTGTATAATGATGAGCTGCAGATGTTGAAGGTGCAGCAGATGGTAGAATGTGCTTGTAGAGACGCAGAAGAATAAGGAGAAGAGGCTGTTGTTGGAACAATAGTAGATGGAAACTTAGGCATCACAAATGGAGCTGTGGTTCTTGAAAAAGCAGCTTGTATGGCAAGTGGACCTGTGAAAAGATTGGTCTGGTGGTAAAGGTGCACTAAAAGGGAGAGAAAAGGCTGGTGGTGGAACCATTAGATTGAAATTAAGGTACCCCTGGTGGTCATATGGTCCTTCAAAGTGAGACTGCTGGTGGAGTTGCAGAATCTCGAGAGACCACTGGTGAAAATATGGTGGTCTGAAAAGGATGCAGTAAGTATGGAGCTCTGGATGAAGGTGAAGACACTGTCAGTAGATGTTCAAGACACGACTGGTTCAGGTGTGGTGGCTTAAAATGAGATGGTTCTGGTGGAGCTGTCATTGGCACTGGTGCTGTTTGAGAAAAAAATAAACATCAATAAGTAATACTGTTTATCATTATGAATATTTGTTAAGTAGCATGGCATTAAAGGAGAAGGAAAGCTTTATTCACTGTGGGCTGCTAACATGTTAGCAAGTTATTGTTTTTTTGGGGGCTTTATTAAATAAAATTTATTGGCACAATTCGCTCATGTGCATCAAAGTAAAATCAGAAAATATTAGTCTACCGCACATGTGCAAGTATAAGGAGCATATATATTATGCTGTGTAAAAAACAGCAGGATAATAGACCATAATACATTGCCAGGCTTTGCCGTGTAAAAAAACGGTGTACATTTTTTTACACATTTTTCCTAAAGCTGGAAGCAATGTAAAATAATGCCTTTAAATCTAGCATTCACATGGCGTAAAAATAAACAGCTTGATAAATTCCGTTACTTTTACTAATAATTTTGCCCCCAAGTCTGCAGAGATGACTAGAAAAGGAAAGATGGCAAATCAGTTATTTTTCCAGGGCTGGTTCATTTATCCACCACTGCCTGGTGTGTGTATGTACCCAATTATCACTGAGCTCATGGAGAGGATTTTGATCGGGAAATGCATACGACTTTTTGTAGCAGAAATCCACCTCTTGTGCACAGTGACAGGTGGATTTAGTTACTGTCAATGCATACACACAGTAGAAGGGGACCAATTTGGGATTTGTCCGCTGGCAGAGAAAATATTGTCCTAAAGCTCTCTAGGACCAATATGTATGAATATTTAATAAAGATGGTACCTTTCCCTGTGGATGTTTCTCCTTGGATGTTATTCAGGAGATTCATCTTGAGCATTGATGTTATTCACCACAAGATCAGTAAGAGGGAAAGCCCTCCAGTGCCATTTGCTCAGCCACGCTTTGTTCTGCCAATGTCTGGTGAGTGCAGAAGGAACAAGCACTCTGCAGCTTCTTCATGGTCCAGACAGCTGCTCCCTTCAATCCTGTGTAAATGAATAAATTCACAGTAAGGAAATAGCCAAAATTAATATCCTGTTTTTGTTTAATTTATTGGATATAATCAAAACAGACGCAAGTGCTGTTAAACCTGCACAGATGTAAGCTAGTGAGTGTGTATTGCTGCACAGAATTGCTACAGGATAAAATGTGCATGATTCAAAAATAAAAATGCAAATCATCTTAGAATTCCATTGTCAATGTTATCCTAAAATGTAATGAGGTTAAAGGAAAGGGCCATTTACTTGGGGTGCCAAAATATAGGCCCCCCAAGTGATTGTATATACTTTCCTGAAACCTGGGGCCGGTGCAGTTTTCTGCTAATAGGAGCACCGGCCTGGGGTTTAAGGTAAGTATATACAATCACTTGGGGGTGGCTAATTTTTGGTACCCCGAAGTAAATAAAGCCTTTCCTTCTCCTTGAAGTCCCCCTTAAAATGTTCATTATTCCTAGCGCCAATATAATACGTGCTGATTTAAGTTATGCATAAGGGGGGGATGTAAACTTAACATAATGGATTCACTCACCTTTCTTGGTCAGATGGTTCTGCAGCACCTGAAGGTGTTTCTTTATTTCAGCCCTAATGGTCTTCTTTGGGGGCAGTTCAGTAATGAACCGGTGCTGCAGAAGTTCTTCAGCACTCCACCTCTTTGATGGTTCCTTTTCCAGACAACATTTCAAAAAGGAAACAAAATTCTGTGACCTGTAAAATGAAAACAGCTTTTAGGTTTATCTAATGAAACATCAAAATGCAATGACTTTGGGTTTTAGCTATAAAAGTAGGGTATTGCCTTGTTGGATGTACCCACTTTAATCCAGTTCAACTGTGGCTACATGGACAGTTAGTGCTTAAGGTGTGTGGTGATGGCAGACTCAGGTATGAAGAGGATTTAGTGGAGAGCAGTATATAGGTGAGAAAAAGATCATTATTCCCAGACAGGTTTTACACAGTAACTACACACAAGCACATCATGAGCTGGGAAGGACTCACCAGGTCTTTGATTGAAGCTCCGGTGCATTGTTGTTCAGTATAAAGTCTGACACTGGATACTGATTGGCATATGCTAAAAGTAAAAAAATATATATATATTAGACCATTCATACAAATACTATATAAGATATTCAATTATTGTATTCATTGGAGCAGCAGAAGATCCACAACAATTATGAGTCACTTACGTGTTTCTCCCTCGGCCATTTCGATGGCGGTAATCCCCAGCGACCAGATGTCACACTGGAAAAAAAGACACCAAAAAGCATTAGAAGGAGAGATTGAGTTAGTGTATTTGTAAGTGACTTGTTGTCCAGTTTATTTTTCCACCAGTGCCTCCATGCAATGAATGGAAAACACTGAAGAATTGGCCCCTATGGCTTCAAGTTTAGGTCTTCTGTAACATAAATTGACGTTAACTGAATGCAGCACTCATTTATGCAGACAGAAGGGGAGAGGTTAGAGAAAAATGTACAGTAACAATGAAAGGTAAGTGCACCAAGTATCATAAGTACTACATACTTTGGTGTCATACGCCACTGTTTTGCCTCTCCTCCTTATGGCCTCAGGCGCCATCCAGTGCGCAGTGCCTTCACTCTCATAGCACTTTCCAGTCTGTGGGTCCAGGTCCCAGCAGAGTCCAAAATCGACTGAAATGACAAATGAATGAACAATGTATTTTTGAATGCAATAACATAAAGACCTGTATTATGAAACCTTCTGACTCTATATTCACAGAAGCTTTCCATCATCTTATAACTGTTTTACTTACTTAGCTTCACCTTCCCTTTCTCCGTTAGCATTATGTTCGGGCTCTTGATGTCTCGGTGCAGAGCCCTGTTCTTGTGGATGTGCTTGAGTGCCTGGGGGGATTGAGATTCATGTTATAAGACTATAACAGACATAGGTCTAAGCATTAACAATAATAATAATGATCTAAAAAAGTGTACTGTATATATATATATATATATATATATATATATATATATATATATATATATATACTGTATATATATATACTGTATATATATATATATATATATATATATATATATATATATATATATATATATATATATATATATATATATTTGTGTGTGTGTGTAAAGCAAATGAGGCCTTACCTTTAACACTTCTTTGCAGACATAGCCAATCCAGGTCTCTCTCAGGGATTGGCCTTCGGTGGAATTGATCATGTCATACAGGGAGCCGCCCCCACAGTATTCAAGGACAATCTGCAGTAGAAAAATATAAATAAATTATTTAAGGCCTTCTATTACCTTTAATGGAGATCCCTTTGGCACAAGAGGGATAAACGTGATACAGCAAATAATTTCTTACCTCCAGCAGCTCCGATGAGCACTCATTAAGTGGAGCACTATAATAGGCTCCATGGAAAGCGGCGACGTTCTTGTGGCCGCCGAACTTCCGGAGGAAATTAACCTCCCGGCAAACAGACTCTTCATCCTGGAGTGGGATAACGGGAAACTCTTTAGCTCACATAGTCAACCACACAAATAGGAATGGTATGGAGAATGGAACTATAAAAATACACTACCCTGCTGATGTTGGCTATCTTCACAGCCACCACTCCTTTGCGATGGTGGCGACCCTGTAACACAGATAGAAACGGTTTAACTGATATTCAATATGAGCTGCAAATATCAAGATTCATTTTGGGAACAAATGGAGTTTACTGTCTATTCTATTCGGGGACCACAACATGCCACTAGCACTTGTTGTTGCTTCCAGTTCCCCCTGTCATTTAGTAATTGTGTTTTCCCTTACCTTAAACACGTCTCCAGTTCCACCCACTCCAAGAAGCACGTCCTTGGTCAGCCGACCATCAGGAGGCTGGAAAATAGAATAGAATAAAAAAGAAATTTTATTGATAACATAATATGCCACAGGGTATCAAAAGAATGTATCACTTACCCGGGGGGACAGACAGAGGAAGAGGGGAGGATTGGCAATAAGGTACTTGAAATAGAGAGGCAACTGCCAGGTGGGAAGGTTTTACAACTGGGCAGGGGCATCACCAAACCTACTGCCAGATTCCATGCTCAGGCAGCCCCCACAGTTACTGAGTCATGTATTTTACCCTCTTTTCTACTCACCTTATAAGTCTCGGAGAGGGACCCACATTCCGCTTGTCGCTGAGGGAAAAGAGAAAGATCATTAGTGTAAAGGGACATTATATGGTCCAACACTTGGTACTAAATGGTACTTCCCAGTGTGACAGGTACCCTTTCCCCAAAGTTACTACTCAGTAAAGTATACAGGACAGTGGTGCAATTAGAAGTTACTGAGCCCCATAGCACAATCATTTTAGGGCATATTAAGGCTTGTTCATGAATTTATTTATTGATTAATACCCCACCGTGCCCCCTAAACCTCAGGCCCCCCAAACCACTGTTTCCCTAAACTTATGGACCCTCATCAGTCACAGGGTCTCCTTCCTCTATAGTTAAACCCCTGGATAAGAACCAAACTATTATTCATTTCTAGTTATATGTAATTCCCTTATAATACAGCTGGGTACAGATTTCAAGTTTACAAGCTGATTCTGTAATAAGCTGCCCCCAATATGTACCCTTTATAGAGCTGCATATGGCTCTGTGTTACTGAATGGATTAACATTCTATACTTTAAACCCTTAGTTTAAATAAAATGGTATCGACTGCCTTACCTTCCCCTGGGGGGCCCAGAATGGCATGGCGCCCCAGGTCTTTGTGCTCTTAAAAGAGCAGTTGGGAATAAAAAAGCGATATCAGCAGACGTCGATGAAAGATGTTATTTATACCAGACGTCAAAAAAAAGATGGAAAAATTCACTGAATATCGCTTTGAAAAAGTCCGAAAATCTCGTTGAGTCAATTCGAAAATCGCTCGGAAATCGATTCGTCGCTCAGAACATTCACTTTACCGTAGAGGAAAAGAAAGAAGAGATTATTAGCTCACGTGCACTGGCCCTCTCTGCTGTACATATCAGCATACACTGCCTTATATCAGTATTCACACCTTGACAGCAATAACATTGCTAAAAACAGCTTTGAAGGGAAAGTTCCCCTTTGAATCAAATTGTACTTGGCCCCGTACTTCCATCTATTATAACATGGTGCCCAGTCCCTGCTGATGAAAAGAAACCTCACAGTTATATTTTATCATCTCTAGAATTTAGATTTCAGCAACAACTGACGTTGAAGCTCTGATGAGGCTGCTGAGAGTTGTGCACTGTACAGAGTGATCATATGAGACAAATTGCAATTGTTTTTAATTTTTTTATTATTTGTGATTTTTTTAGCTATTTAATTCTTTATTCAGCAGCTCTATAGAATGCAATATCAGCAATCCAATTGCAAGGGTGCAAATTACTCTAGCAACCATGCAATGACCTGAATGAGAGACTGAAATATGAATAAAAAAGAGTCAATAGAAAGATCAGTACTAAAAGTAGCAATAACTATAAATTTGTAGCAAAATTTGTTTTTAGATGGAGCAGTGACCCCATTTAAAAGCTGGAAAGAGTCAGAAAGTGGGGGCAAACTATTCAAAACTATAAACAATGAAGGCCAATTGAATAATTGCTTAGAATAAGCCATGCTAATTAAAAGTTTGCTTGTTGCTTGTTGTTGTTCAACTTTAGTATGATGTAGAGACTGATATTTTGAGACAACTGGTTTGCAACTGGTTTTAATTTTTTTGTAGTTTGTGGTTTTTGAGTTATTTAGCTTTTTATTCAGCAGCTCTTTGGTTTGCAATTTCATCTGGTTGCTAGGGTCCAATTTACCCTAGCAACCATGCATTGATTTAAATGAGAATATGAAATATTAATAGGGGAAGGTCTGAATAGAAAGAGGAGTAATAAAAATAGCAATAACTTAATAAATGTGTAGCTTTACAGAGCATTTGTTTTTTAGATGGGACCAGTGACCCCCATTTGAAAGCTGGAGAAGAAGGCAAATAATTGAAACACTATACAAAATAAATAATGCAGACCAATTGAAAAGTTGCTTAGAATTGGCCATTCTCTAACATACTACAAAATACAAAACTTAGAGGTGAGCCACCCCTTTAACCTTCAAATCAGAGAAGAGCACTGACATTTCCACCTCACCTGATACTGTTGTACTACAATTCCCAGAATGCCGTTTTAACCTGCTGTCATACCTGCCATGCCTTTCATTATACATAGTACCCAGGTGTAAGACGTGGCTGATGGAGGCAGATGTAGCCAAGTAAATGCTTAAAAAATCTATGTCATCTTGTACTGAGCGCCTTCTTGTCTTTCTTAATTCAGAAGGCAGCAGAAAAGGCTATCTGGGCATGTTGGGAGCTGTAGTTTTGCATAAGACATATTTATTTATGGGGGAACTAGATAACTATGGGTAAAGCTCAGGGCAGACCAGAATTTTTAGGAAACAAATGGCCCTGCCTATAAAATGGCTAGTGAGGGGACATGCTGATCTACGCCATCTAAAGCTCTATTATAGGAATCAGATCATTTGCCACTTTAAATCTCCCCGTCTTTGTATTTCTGTAGACTTAAGGGGTTTCCATGAGAAAGGACACAGTTGAAGCAGGGAAGGTATTTCCTTTCCAGGATGCTCTGTGGCCTGAGCAACTCCCAGCATGCACAGGTGCCCTTTCGCTACTGGTTTATGCTAAAATTAATTGGTGGGGGCAATCCAGTTGGAGATCATGGCTACATAACAAAAAGCTCTCAGGTGATACATTGTCAACCACCCACATTCCCATGGAGCAGCCCAGGTGATGACATCATTGCTAGCAACAGATACTGAAATTGCTGACTGTTTAACAGGACGTACCAATGCATAGGTGGGGGTTAGGTTATCAATCGGCAAGAAAAAGGGGGGTAGCAATAATGGCAGCTCTCATACTCAGCATGCTGAGAGCAAATGGTGGGACTTGTAGGTCAGTAACAGTTACAAGACTAAAGGCTGATGGTCTTATAGGGGGTGCTGGGACTTGAAGGTCAGTAAAAGTTACAAGACTAAAGGCTGATGGTCTTATATGGGATGCTGGGACTTGTAGGTCAGTGACAGTTACAAGACTAAAGGCTGAAGGGATGATAGGGAATGGAGGGATTTGTAGGTCAGTGACAGAAGACTCAAAGCTAAAAGACTGAGATGGGTGCTAGGACTTGTAGGTCAGTGACAGAATTTTAAAGGCTGAAGGGCTGAAAGGGGATGCTGGGACTTGTAGGTCAGAGACAGAAGACTAAAGGCTGAAGGTCTGATAGGGGCTGTTGGGAGCATTAGACATTTCAGATCCGTAAAAAGCAATGGCTGCCTGTCATTAATGGTCAACATCCTCAGGCAGCTTGAGGGGATTAGTGCCTGGGAAGTACCAACTCAGAAACTTTACCCTGAAGAGCTTTTACAGAAGGCAATTTTATATACAAAATGAGCAACCTGAACAGCAAGTGCTGCCCCATTCCTTTCCCAACCCCAACTCTCATAATCACCTTTTATATTCATTAAAATACAAGAATAAAACCAAGGATTATATCCCAGGCGCTACTCAGTGGTACAATTAAAGTCAATTTTCAGCATTTCTGTAAAATCCCCCCCCAGTGTGCGTGCTGGTCCACTCACCTCTGATCCCAGAAATGAAAGTGAGAAAACCGTTATTTTAACTGTCATTTAGTCATGCAGCCAATCACATGATTTCTTATACCAACTGTGATTGGCTGCAAAGTTGGCACACATGTCAATGTTGCTAAGGTAAATGGGACCCTAGCAACCAGATTACAGTTACAATTCAAAACTGTAAGGCAGTGCAACTAAAGAGAAAATCATTACAAAACGAAGTCCAAATACAAATGATATTGGAATATTCCTGTCTACCTTACTGATTTTCAATGTGTGATCTCACCCAGGCAGCTACCAACGGTCACCCATCAGACTTATTGCAGCATCAAGGTGACCGTTGGTGGCTGACAATATCACAGCTCTGACAGTTCTATCTCAATATTCTTTAAATCAGACACTTGAATACAGTGTGACTTAAAGAAGTAGATGTAAATAGCAATATATTAGAAGAGGATTCTGGTACCCAATACTATTTTATACTTCTGTGAATGTTTAGTCTCCCTGTTTTCCCATTCCTCCCCCATGCTCAACTCTCTCATATTCACTTTTAAAATTAAAAAAATATGTGCACAACCAAGGCTAATATTCTAGGTGCTACCTACTGACTCTCTTAAATGCCAATTTTCTGCATTTATGTCATTATTTTCCTTAAAATATCCCCCTAGTGGGTTTGTGTGTCCACTCACCTCTGATCCCAGAAATGAAAGTGAGAAAACCGTTATTATAACTGTCAGATGAAAAATCAGGTAATGTTACAGACTGTAGGTGGCTGGGAAAATGGCACCTAAGACGTGTCTTTAAAATTAGACAATTTAAATATAACAAAAAATGAAGACAGAGAAACGTGCATAGCAATACAATTACATGCGGAATCTAGATGCAAAATGCTATTTATGGCCTCACTGCCAATATAAGACTTTACAGTGTGCCAGCCCTAATTTAATATCCCATGAACCTCTATGGATATGATCATTATAGGGGGTAATTACATTTCCTGAGAAATTGGCTCCGGCTGGTGAGGAAGCACCATATTCACAGATCTCATCTGCATCGTTGAGTTCTCCATTGGCCGCAGTATCATCTCCCAGGGTGCCCTCGCCAGTGACGGACCCACAGTAGGTGTGAGAAGTCTCTGCAATAGATCTTCCTTGTTGATAGAAGGTCTGCAGTGATGCTCTCTCCCACCTTGGATGAAGATTCTCATCTTTCTCATACCGCAACCTGCTGAGGGGGTAACCCTTTTTAAATTACATGGATTTTAGAGTTACAGTAAAGATGAATAAATCAATGTATAAATATTATTGTGTTCCTGATTTTTCTATTAAACAGACTAACTACAGTCAGTATCGGACTGGGACACCAAGGGCCAACACAAAAACCTTAGACCAGGGGGCCACTCTCAGTTCTATTATTCTTCTTCTCCTCACTCAACCTCTATTCTCCTTGTCTCTTTTCTTTACATACTGTAATCCAACATTCCATCTATTTACCCTCTTTGTTCTCATAGAAATAGCGAATGGCCATGAAATAGGCCAAACGTTTTAAAAGCATGAGGGTCCACTGACACCTGGGCCCACTGGGAGTTTTCCTGGTATCCGGTGAACCAGTCCAACACTGACTACAGTATACTTACACTTTGTATGAGGTAAATTGCCAGTGTCCATTCACAGCAGCATTCCTGGTGCCCTTACATTGGCAAGTGGTATGGCAGTTCTGCCCAGCAGAGGAAGAGGATAACATAAATAGGGGGATATTAATGGAAGTATAAAGGTGGCATTAAATAAAGGGCTTATACAAAAAAGTCAATGAAAGACCTTACATGATTAGACGGCAGGTATATGATTCTTCATATACATCAGTGTTATGGCAGCTAGACAACATCCATTGTAAGTGCAGGTATTTTGATATACAAGGGCTCTGTGTGTAAATTCTGGTGTAACTCTGGTATACGCAGGGTTATAAACAAGTGCCTCACAGCTTTACTATATGGAATTATTGCCAAAGGGCAAGGTTAATTCACATGGTGCAGCTTTATAAACATAACTTAAATTTTACACCAGTTTTATGCCTTTTTGGTATAAAAGTAACACAAACAGCCCCACTGTGTCACACACAAACACATCATGGAGGGCTTTCTGTGAGAGAAACCATCCCCTGCAAGTTTAGCCAGTGAGGGGGAGGAAAGTAACCTGCAGCCAATGGGAGAGCAGCATTTTGCATCATGGCTGCAAATTGTCACTTCCTGTCATTTTAGCCAGTGGAAGAGAGTATCCCACAGCCAGTGAGAGAAGGAGTCTTGCCTCAGCTCTAATTGCCAATGGGAGAGGGAGTCTTGCCTCAGCTCTAATTTCCTTTAACATTAGCCAATGGGAGAGGGAGTCTTGCCTCTGCTCTAATTTCCTGTAACTTTAGCCAATGGGAGAGGGAGTCTTGCCCCAGCTCTAATTTCCTGTAACTTTAGCCAATAGGAGAAAGCTTCCAGCAGTGATTCCAGAGATTGAGTGTGGGAGGGAGAAGCCCAGAGAGAGCAGGCACAGCAGAGGGAGACCTGTCTAGACAGAAGTGCTGTTCTGCCTGTTATGAAGTAAGTGCTGGGCTGCAGGCAGGGGGATTTCTATAGGGCAGTTGGTATCAGGCAGGACATGGTGGAACATGAGGGATGTTTTTTTTGTCAGAGTCCCTGTGGTAGAGTGAGGGGGAGGGGTTAACAGTACATTGTCTGCCATAAAGTGATTCTCAGTGATATAATGTATGCCATATTACTGATCATGACCAGCCAGATACGAGGCCTGTTAGGGGCTCAATCGGCCATAGCAGTTTTTTCAGGGGAGTGAACGCTATTGCTTCAAGCTTTGTTTTTTGAAAGATTTTAGCCGAGGTCTAATAGATTTGCTAACAGAGTATTATAGTGCCCCCGTTTCTCTGAATAGAACTGAGAGGCAGTTTTGGACCCTTTTTGCAAAAGCACTTTTAGGGCAGCAAATTCCTGCACAGTTATAGGCACCACCCTGGGGCGGTGGTTGTGCAAAGGAGGTCATTATCCCTGCCTGGAGTTTCCCAATCAAACAGGGCAAGAAAATGTGCCCCAAGTCCCCATATTGATGTTTAATAGCTCAGTAAGTCCTCTGCCTCTCTTCTGTTAATAGTGTAGCTCTCTCTGCCAGGCACCAGCCTCATACTCCTACATTGTATCTTTTTTCTGAGTCCTGGTCACATGATACTGTGCTGTCACTTCCTCAGCAACCAAGAGAACTTTTTTTTCTATGGTTTTGCCAAAGCAAGTGGCAAGTTAAGCGGCATTTCTCCCACGGTACTATGATGCTCATGTGTAGGCAGAGACACAGAGATCACACTTGATACTAGTATTGAACATGGGCCCCCATTACTAACAAGGCTAAGGTGGATAGAGACCTGCTTTCCAAATAATATCACTTATTATTGGGTTATGTATAGTGCAAAACATCCCCATGATTTATACTCTCTGCATAAACTCCCAAGTTACAGCTTTGACCCACTTTTTTGGATTTGTAGTGATGTGCAGTCTTCTTCTGTCCCACTTCAGCCTCTGTACACGCCTTTTTATATACTCGTGCAGGCCCCACCCCGCCCCTTTCATGACATCACAGCTGGGCGGGTATATAAAGTGGGAGCGTTCCGGGTTAGGGTCAGGTGTGGGCTGGTGTGTAGCAGCTTAGGTTTGGGTGGGGGTCGCGTTTTTCCCCACCCGCACATCACTATGGCTTTGCCAGTAAATGAACTTCCAAAAAACCTGGCATCATCTTAGCCTCCCTGTATACAGGCTAAGTCTAAAAAAACAGGCCGCTTTTGCTTGATGACATTTGCTCCCCCTTCTTTGTTCAGGGTACTGTTTTCACACCCTTGAATCCCTTTCCATTAGTTTTCTATAGGGGAGATTGCCACATTTTTATGATCATAACTTTGTACCCCTTTTTTTAACATATTTGCACAAATATTACATTACTTATGAAACAAAGGATCCAGGAATGTGCATTGATCAATCTTACTTTTGTATGTTTCTAGTTCATTTGACAAAAGAAATTTGCCAGACACGGAAGGCTAGTGTAGCGGGGAAATCCCCTGCACGTTTAATTTGTCATATGATGTAACGTTTCGGGGGCATGCCCCTTCTTCAGACATGCAGAAGCTCTCACAGTTAGTGTTTAAAAACCCATAGTGATTTGCATAATTGATACAATAAACCAGTGGTTAAGTGAAAAATACTTAGATTAAACAGATACATAGTAAGCAATAAATAGAAAAACGAAATACCCTTATTAAAATCCCTAAAACCGTATCAAAGCTTCATAAAAAATTAGAAAAACTCGAGCAGTGCTAATCCCAGTTTCAAAATAGTAAAGTCCTCTTTGCTGTGTAAATTCAATTTGTATGAAGAAAGTTCCTTAGTGTGCACAATTATTCCAATGTATGTTAAAAGTTTCCCCTCCAGCCAACACGAGGCAATTACAGACAGGAGAGAATCAAGGGGAAACTACAGAACTTCCTTTAGTATGCCATCCCACTATGTTAAAGGACAAGAAAAGTCTAAAATAGAATAAGGCTAGAAATGCTGTATTTTGTATACTAAACATAAGCATGAACTTACTGCACCACAAAGCCTAATCAAACAAATTTATGCTTTCAAAGTTGGCCACAGGGGGCTGTCATCTTGAAACTTTGTTAAACATCTTTGCCTGACCCTGACCCTGCACATGCTCAGTGTGGTCTGGGCTGCTTAGGGATCGTCATAAACAAAGCTGCGTGAATTCCGCATGGCTGGTAAGTAAGGCGGGGGCTCCCCCTGCTGTTCATAAGTATGATTGTTTACCTGCTCAGCAGTTAGGGATCATCTGACAATTCCTATCCGCAGCAGTAAATCAAGGGAGAATTTCACTGCATACAGTCAGGTTTCTTATAAAACAGTACACATTTTTTTAATTAAAGTATATTGTAGATAGGTTTCTTTTTCATTAAAGAAAGTAAAAATGGGATTTTATTTTTTTGCCTTTCCTTGTCCTTTAAATAACAAAACATTCAGCCCTGTGTTATAGATTAGTGCAATGGGTAACTACTTGCCGACAGGCCCTGGTACAGGATGGACACCCAGCCCCCCCTGTTGGGCCCTCCCCCCATGAATTGCGCACCAGAGTGCTGCTGGCATGCGCACTGTAAAATCTCCCCCTGCCCAGCCTTCAGAGATAACCGTTAGAGGCTACGGTAGGCCTCAAAGGGGTGCGGCACAGGTGCTATTGCACCCCCTGATATTTATGCCATTGCATTCTGAACCATGGCTGTAAGAATTGTACAGTGGCATAACTATGGGGGGTGCAGGGGGTGTGTGCCCCCGGGCCCACACGAAATGCAGAATGCTAATTTTCAAAATGCTGGAGCTATTTTTTGTAAAATGTGGAACAGCATAGTGGGAGAGCCGAGAGAGAAAGAGTGCTAAATAAAGCAAGCTTTGCCTTGCCCCTCGGAATGTAAATCCCTTGCCATACGATCTCTTGCCTCAGTCCTCTTAACATTTAACTTCTTTAGTAGCCGGTAGCATGTGCAATGTGGGAGGAATGGACAGAATGAGCGCCTGCAGTTCTTATCTCACATGTGCACTGTATTGCTAGAAGTGCGCTATCTTGCGATCTGTTTGGAGCTGAGGCAGGAGATTTTATGGTTGCTGGCTATGGATTTACATTACCAGAGGCAAGTTTAGGACTTTCTTTTGCAGTAATTTATTCACATTCCACTTAAGAAGAAAGAAAATGTTAAACTTTGTCAAAAGATTTAGGAAGGTGGAATTGAATTCTGAAGAAAAGGGGTATAATGAGAGGTACACAGATAAAATGGGTATTGAAGAATAGAAAGAGTGAGAATAATATGTAAAACTATAAAGAAATGCTGGAATAAATAGTAGAGAAAGGCAAACATATATTAGAAAATAAAATGGAAAGCAAATCAAAGCAGGTAACAAAAATACAAGGTTAGTAGTATGTTGCTTTTACACATTTTATAACTCTATATACACCTATAACGTATAACATAATTACATAGTTACATAGTTAAATTGGGTTGAAAAAAGACAAAAAAAGTCCATCAAGTTCAACCCCTCCAAATGAAAACCCAGCATCCATACACAAACCCCTCCCTACTTTTAATTCAATTCTATATACCCATACCTATACTAACTATAGGGCTTAGTATCACAATAGCCTTTGATATTATGTCTGTCCAAAAAATCATCCAAGCCATTCTTAAAGGCATTAACTGAATAAGCCATGTGTTTATAGCGATGACGGTGGAACTGCACCTTCTATTTCTAGTAATTTGATAGCATTGTTCTGACAGACATGTAGAAAGGAGATCCATTTAGTGGCAGCTGTTTGAATAAAAGTGTTGGTGGGCAAGGCTTATTATGGCAGTGGGTATGGCTTATGATTTTGGAGGGGGGGCCGGGTGCACATCTGTAGTAGTTACGCCACTGGAATTGTACAACTCTTTTGAGGAGAGCAAGACACCATAGCAATCTCTCTGTGCAAACCACTAATAAGTATCAAAGAGGAAGACATGTGACTGGTAAAATAAGGCCACTAAAGTATATTCATAGACTGATCATTTACCATTACATGTACCATTTCTTCATTCCTCATAGAATTATACTTTTTACAATAGTAATAATGTATAATGAATAAACTGCATGTATAGAAACTTTCAGTTCTGCATGTCTGCATCCGTACAAACTCCGTGTAAACCTGAATAAGACAATCTGCAAGATTTGGTCAAATGAGCAGCTGGCCAATTTGGTCCAATACAATATTGTATTCCCAATTTCCATGATGGCCCTGTGTAGTCCCATGAGGAGATGGCTGCATCAGATTACCCGGCATGATATCCCAGACTGATGTATTACCAAGCTATAACAAATAATTTCTAGTCCCATAAACTGCTAATTTAGACAAGAGACACTAAATTCAAAGTTAGGTTGGCCAGGTTTGCAGTCCTTTTAACAGGTGAATTGACTGAGAGATAACCCATAGTTAACATGCAATAGCTGCTACAGTGAATGAGTGAGGGTTTAGACCCTCGCTCATTCACTGTAGCAGCTATCGCATGTTAACTATGGGTTATCATTACTTTCAACAGGTCAACATATTGGCAACGGCTTCCAATATAACCTTTGACACACCTGAAAAGGAAAAGTACAGTCACATTTTATGCTGTTTTCATTAGCTCATTGCTTGCTAAACCAGCTTGGCTCAACTCTAATTGCAGCCAAAGATGGGTCTGCAATTATTGTTAAGGGGATTGGTAATCTTATGCCACCAATAGCAATCAACAATCAATGGCACATGTAGCCCTTTGTCACCTGTAGGATTTTGCCTCTCCCACAGATGACAGAGCCCCACCAAAAAAATACATTTTAATGCAGAAGAATAGGGTTGGTCAAATGTAAAATACTGTACATGCAGCAATTCGACCTTTACTTGATTAGGCCACCCAACCTTTACCCCACAGCACCACTATTGGCAAGTCTTTTGTTAATGCTGAATTTGGTGGAAAAGATTCTTTTAAAGGGATAGTGGCAAGTCTGATTATTGATAAAATGTGTGGGTATTGCATTAAGAATGTGCCAATACTACATTAAAGGAGAACTAAACCCTAAAATTAATAGCCAAAAATGCCATATCTTAGATTCTGAACTTATTACTCCAGGTTGTCAATAGCAGCAATGATTCAGGACTTCAAACTTGTCACAGGGGGCCACCATCTTGGAAGTGTCTGCGACACTCAAATGCTCAGTGGGCGCTCAGCAGCTGTTGAGAAGCTAAGCTTAGGGGTTGTTGCAAAATGAACAGGCAGAAAATGCGGTTTGTCTGTAATATAAGCTGATGCTACAAGGCTGATCTATTAAATTCTGAAGCTAGTTGTACTGGTTTCTGTGCTATTATGTAGTATTATCTGCATTAATTACTAAACAGCCTTATATTGTGACATTTATATTTTGTTTACTGTATATTTTGAGTTTGTCCCTAAGCTCAGCAAGTGACAGCAGCACAGAGATGTGCATTGAATCAGCAGAAAAGAAGATGGGGAGCTACTCTGGCATATTCGTAGACACAGACCGCCACTGCTAAAGGGCTGTGGTTGCCTTAGGCAAGATACAGAAGCCCAACCCTTAATGTGTAACATTTCTAGCCTACTTTATTTAAGTTTTAGTTCTCCTGTAAGGGAGAAATTTATAATCTGAGATTAGAGCTCCCTACAGAGAAATTAACCCACTTTACATTTATACCTATGGGATTTTTAAAATGAATTAGCAGAGTGTGAGCTCACTGTTCAATATATATTCTAAAAATCCCATAGGAAGAATAGCAGGCGGCTGAATTTCTCTGTGATAAGCTTTAATCTCACATTTTGATAAATCTGCCCTAAACTTTATCACTGGAAATATCTACTGCCTTGCTGAAGCTATTCAATCAGCTGAAATCAGCTGCTGCTGCATTACATTGATCCAAGCAAAACGCAAAATGAGGAAAATAAAAAAATTCAGTACCAATGCTTACCATGATAAAAATGGATCCATGTCAGATACATGCATGTTCGGGGCCTATTGATCATGTAGTTTAAAGATTTAGGATAGAAAAAATGGAGTGCAAAATTTAAGGGGGTTGTTCATCTTCCAAACACATTTTCCAGTCGAGTTGTTTTCAGATTGTTCATTATAAACAAAGGCTTTTTTCAATTGCTTTCCAGCTTTTTATTTTTCACGGTTTACCCAAAATTTTAAGTTTAAATTTCCTCTCTAGTGTCTTAATCTAGCAGCTCAGTGATCCAGGAGCATCTGAACAGTTACAATTTACATTTCTCAGCAGCATTTGTGGTATATTAGCAACTATCAAACACCTACCTACACAGGGATTCTGCTCAGTAGGGCCAAAGATAACAAATGTATCCATTGATAACAGTTAAAGAGTCGGCGCCCCCCAGAGCCAGGCCCGGACTGGCAATCTGTGGATTCTGGCAAATACCAGAGGGGCTGCTGTAAGTTGCCATGGACAGCCACTATTTATTGGGCTGGTGGGGACTGTTTGGGCCTCTGTGTTTGCTGTTTGGGCCTCTGTGTACCTGAAATGCCAGGGCCCATTTTGATTCCCAGTCCAGACCTGCCCAGGTGAAAACAAACTTTATACTTCAATATCAGAAAAATGGTCACATATAGAAAGTAATTGGAAAAAGTATTTTTGGTGATCTTGCTGCTTGACTACTTACATGCAAGAAGCCTCCCACTCAGGCATGTGTCATAATAACAGAAATTGGTGTATTTATCTGGACATTCAGCGAGCATGTTCTGGGATGAAGACTTTGGCACAAATGTTGCTGCAGTGAGGCAAATAAAAAAAAATATGGTTGCAACTCCAGAAAATGAGATTCACATTCATAGAGCTGACTTTACAGGGGTGAGATAAAACATTCTGATGCAAACTGCACTGGTTTCTGAGTTGCAATGTAATTGCAATCTTAATTACTAATTGGCCTGTTACTTATATTTTACATGTGAAGTGTACTGCGCGTTAGCCCTTAAGGCCAGGTAACGGACAGCAACACAAAGCACGTACTGTGAATCAGTAGAAAAGAAAACCAGGAGCTACGGTTATCATCTTCAGAGACACAGATCTTCAATGCTAAAGAGCGGCGGTGCGTACTGAGCATTTGTAGCCTACATTTTGTTACACTTTAGACAATATGCTTCCCAACAGATTCCGTGTGTTGCATTACAGAGAATTAGAGGCAGGACTGGATAGTCAATTTTAAAAACCATAAAGAAAAAAACAAAATAAATAAATAAATAAAACATTGCAATAATGGGCCAAACTATAATAAGGTTAATTACAAGGTTAAATTCATTATTAAGTTAAGAAAAAATAAAATAAATAAAGTTGCAGCATTCATTCATTATGTGCATGTGTGTGCCCCAACATTGTCCAACATTGGTTGGAAAAATGTTTTTTGTCAATAGGTGCCCTTTAAGAAAGGAAAGTGGCACACTGGGCAATTTTGATCCCATTGGTCTGCATAGGCATAGTGATAACAGTTCCCTGACACCTGAGTTGGCTGTCTGAATTGATAGGAGCTTCATGCTTCTCTGTTGTCCCTGTTCTGCTTTGGGCTAAAAGCACATGCTGGTGTCGTCCTCAGGCCTGGATTTGTGGAAAGGCCACCTAGGCCCGGGCCTACGGTGGCAGGATTTTAGAGGGGGCGGCATGCTGCCCAACCACACCCACATTGGTTCAAAAACACTGGGGATGCGCTGGAGATACTGTACAACCATTTTTTTAAAATTTCCTATGTGCCAATCCCCATTGCTTCGTTCCAGATTATATAAGGGGAGGGGACAGGGGTGACGAACGGCAGTGGGCCTAGGGGTGCCCACTATGTAAATCCGGCCCTGGTCGTCCTGTATTTTAGTGCCACCCACGAAAAATCTGCACTAACCACAAAAAAATCTGCCTAAAATCACTTTTGCATTGGTGCCAGTGGAAATATCTGCCAATAAAACATATGAATGGGCGTAAGTGGCAAAAAATGCCTTCTCATGCATGTTCTGGCGGTTACATAATTAATATGTTTTTACCACCTGATATTTACACTGTCGCCAAAGAAAAGGTATTGGCAGAAGATTTGAAGCTTGTGGGTAGCCAAGATTTAGGACGAACCTTCCAGTGTACCATAAACTGTAGAGGCAATTGCAGATAGGACACTTTGTCATCCTCAATATCTTGCTCCCTATAGGCAGCAGCATACCTGAAAATACTTTTGAATTTCTCCCTATGTGATTCACTACTAGTAAAACTGACTTCATATGTGTGCAAAAAGGCGGAAGAAAGCATTCTCGTGCAGTTATTTAAGAATTCAGTTCTGCTAGCAATTCAAAGGTATATTTAGGTTGCCTGCAGGGAGCAAGATATCTAGAGGAGTCTTTCATTCCCCTAAGGGGAGGATATGTGGTTTGAATGCTGCTGTCTGTTAAATCAACAGGGTTAAAACTGCCCTGTCTGCTTGTCACTGCGTCTCATAATATGAAATGTGCTCTGACTGATGTTGAGTGACAGGGATGCCCCCTATCACTGCTGCATGTAGGCCACTCAAGATGATTTACATTTTAAAGGGTTGTTCACCTCAGTAGATGTAGAAAATGATATTCTGAGAAAATCTGCAATTTGGTTTATATTTATTTTATTTGCCTTATTTTTGAGTTGGTTTGGCTTTTTATTCAGCAGTTCTTTGCAGCTTCATAAATCTAGTTGCTAGGGTCCTAGTTACCCTAGCAATCATGTATTGCTTGAATAAGAGACTAGAATGTGAATAGGAGAGGGCCTGAATAGAAAGGTTAACCTAAAGGTGAATCACCTTTAATATTATCTGGCGTGACCATGGGCTGACAAAATGCCCTGTGTCCTAACACTGCTGATACAGTTGGATATTACAATGTGTTAACATGTTGTGGGTCAAGAACAAACTGTACTTGCTACGTCAGGCAGCTTAAATTTACAATAAGAAGTGTCATGGGTTGTTTCAGGCATAGCCCAGTTAATCTATACTGCTAAAATACTGACCCACATGCCATTAGCTTCAGAATCTCTACATTGGCTTGTACAATGTTTGTATATATACACATATACATTAATGGTACAGTGATTTTCAAGAACAATGGCTCCAGATCTTAAATACATTATACAGAGAGAGGCAGAGAGTAGTGACATCCTACATACACCCTAGATCAGTGATCTCCAACCAGTGGCTTGTGAGCGACATGTTGTTCACCAACCCCTTGGCTGTTTCTCCCAGTGGCATCAAAGGAGGCACTTATTTTTGAATTTCTGACTTGGAGGCAAGTATTGGTTGCATAAAAAACAGATGCAGAGTTAAAAAGGGCCATCTGTAGACTTCCAGATTGCAGCTACCAAATAGTCAAGTGATGTTCTTATTTGCCCCCCAGGAATTTTGTTTGTGCTTGTGTTGTTCCTCAACTCTCTTTACAGAATGTGGCTCACTGGTAAAAAAAAAAAAAAAAGTTGGGGACCCCTAACTTAAGGTGGCCATACATGGGCCGATAAAAGCTGCTGACAGACCGTGTCGGCAGCTTATTGGCCCGTGTATGGGGCCCCCTGACGGGCTTCCCCGATCGAGATCTGGCTGGGACGAAAAATACCATCGGATCGCGGCCGCATCTATTCGTTGATGCGGTCCCGTGATCCGACCGCCCATTAATATTCGTTAGGATCCGATCGTTGGGCCCTAGGGCCCACGATCTGATCAGCCTGATATTGCCCACCTCAAGGTGGGCATATCGGGGAGAGATCCGCTCATTTGGCCATCGCCAAACGAGCGGATCTCTCCGTGTATGGCCACTTTTGGATACACTGAGTGGGAATTTTAAGCAGGTTACCTGAAGACTGGTGAAGATTTTTAGAACTGTATGGATCAAAATTAGCTCAGAAATATTTTGCATTGCTAAAAAATGCTTTTGTGCTCTACCTCTAGTGGTAGATAATTGAGAAACACCCAAGCAGGAGAAATAAAAGACAAGTGAAGTCAGCGGAGAAAAGATTTTAAAAGGAGTGTCTCCAAGCAATTGTATTGTGCAGTTTTGCCTATTTCTAAAAGCACAGGAACATGCACAATGACCTGAAGGAATAACATTTTGAATTGTAGAATGAATAATTGTCTATGTACACAGTGTAGTTAATTTTACCATAAAAATCACAACAGATACATTTAATAAAATCACACACAGGTGTTGTTATTATTAACATATATCAATTAAGCACCAAGCTAAAATTGAGATGGAAAAGGATATTGCAACAAGTAGTAAAAAGAATCCAAAATTATTTTTTAAATAGTAAAAAAATGCAGGAAGGGGTTGGGGCCCTTAATATCACAGAACAAAGAAAAACCAGAGATTATGAACTGTTATTTTTCATCTATCTACATTAATGAGGAACCAGCTGATAAAGGTTTCCTTATTATTAGTCCCAATTCTAGTAATAAAACAGATGATACATAGTTTGTGCAAAAGGAAATTCAAAAGAGACTAGAACATGTAAAGATAAATAAAGGTCTGGGACCGATGGTATTCATCCTAGGGTACTAAACAAGCTTAGCTTAACAATCCTCTTTACTTAATTTTTCTGCGATTGGGTCATTTGAGTTTCAACTTGTTTATTAATGACCTGGAAGTGGGCATTTTGCCCACTTTATCACTCTGCCACAGAGTGATTTGACTAAATTGGAAAACTGGGCAGCAAACTGGAAAATTAGGTTTGATGTTGATAAATGCAAGAATATGCACTTTGGCAGAAATAATATAAATGCAAGTTATACAGGTATGAGACCTGTTATCCAAAATGCTGGGGTTTTCTGGATAATGGGTCTTTCTGTAATTGGATCTTCATACTTTAAGTCTACTAGAAAATCAATAAACCCATAAGACTAGTTTTACTTCCAATAAGGATTAATTATATCTTAGCTTGGAGCAAGTACAGAAAAAAAGCGAACCATATTTAAAAATTTGGATTATTTGTATAAAATGGAGTCTATGGGAGATGGCTTTTTTTTTATAATTCTGGATAAGGAGTTTCCTGGCAGTGTGTTGGGGGTTTCCTTAACTGAGAAGGATCTAGGGTTTTTTTTGTAGATAAGTTGTCTAATTTCAGCCAGTGTCATTCTGTGGCTACTAAAGCAAATAAAGTTCTGTCTTGCATAAAAAAGGCATTAACTCAAGGGATGAAAACATAATGTTTCCTCTTTATAGTAGGGTTGCACCGAATCCAGGATTCAGTTCGGGATTCGGACAGGATTCAGGCTTTTTCAGCAGGATTCGGATTTGAATCCGAATCCTAATTTGCATATGCAAATTAGGGGCAGGGAGGGAAATCACGTGACTTTTTGTCACAAAACAAGGAAGTAAAAAATGATTTCGATATTCGGCTGAATCTTTCATGAAGGATTCGGGGGTTCGGCCGAATCCAAAATAGTGGATTTGGTGCATCCCTACTTTATAGGTCTCTGGTAAGGCCTCACCTAGAGTATGCAGTGCAGTTTTGGCCTCTAGTCCTTAAGAGGGATATAAATGTGCTGAAGAGAGTGCAGAGACGTGAAACTAAACTGGTTAGAGGGATGGAAGACTTAAAATTATGAGGGTAGACTGTCAAGGTTGGGTTTGAAGACGCTTGCGAGGGGACATGATTCTCTGGAAAAGAGGCACTTGTGAGGGGACATGATTACACTTTACAAGTACATTAGAGGACATTATAGACGAATAGCAGACCTTTTTGCCCATAAAGTGGATCACCGCACCAGAGGCCACCCCTTTAGACTAGAGGAAAAGAACTTCTTTGAAGCAACGTAGGTGGTTCTTCACAGTGAGGTTGTGGAATGCACTGCTGGATGATGTTGTGATGGCTCTGTTGATGCCTTTAAGAGGGGATTGGATGATTTATTAGACAAGCATAATATCCAAAGCTACTAAAATGTACAATTAGCATAGATATTGGTCTAGATATTGGTATGTGCAGTTTATGTGAGTGTATGGAGGGTCGGTGTAGGTGTGTTTATGTATGGTCGCTGGGTTTCATTTGGAGTGGATACTCAGGTTCATTGAGGTACCTGAGTCAATGTATGACATTTTGGGAGAAACATTGCTTAGCAAAGAAAATTAGCAAATTAACCATCTCTTTGCTGAAGAATAGTACCATCTTGGATAAATAACAACTGCATGTAGATCACATAGGCATAGATTTTATCTACCAATTGTAACATTCCCAGTATTGTCCATGATTCCTAGTGACAATCCAGTGTGCATAGTACAAGGGCATTAAAATATTAGTAGATGTTCAAGATAAACCATCCATAAATACATTTTTTTATAAATGACAAACATTCATATCACTTTAGTTAGTCCTTTCTTACTGGAAAAGTAGTGTTTCTATCCAACTACATTAAAACAAAAGTATTCTATTAAGTGTGGCTTGAGACGTGTCTCCAATTTAGTGATACGCATGTGGGATCATTTATCCGAATGCCTGGGATTTTTTTTTTTGTGATAAGGGGTCTTCTTCTTAATTGTACTGTTATATTATTAAAGAGCAAAAGGAAACCATTAAAAAAAAAACAGAATTATTTGCTTAAAATGGACACTAATAGGTTTCCAGATAAAGGACCCCATACCTGAAAAACTTTTGGAACTTATGACTTATAAATAAATTGTGTTCCAAAGACTACTATTTGTATTGAACACTAGAATATCAATAGGATCCATGGATATTACACATGTTATGACTGGTTGATATATATTATTTATTGAAGTTAACCATTAGATGGCTCTTGTATGTATAAATAACTAGTTAGCTTTGGGCTAATCTACTGTATCCACAACTGGACTTCTAGTTGCTTTAGTCTTAACCCTACTAGATACAGTATATCATCACCTGGATGAATAAAACCCTTCATATACATTTTGGGCTAATTTGTGAAAAATTTGTAAAAAACTGTTTGTCCTGAAGTATCATGTATTATGTGTTATTTTGGATCTTCAATAAATCTGTGAGCACCCCACAAAAATGGAATTTGACTGTTAAATCCTCATATATTCAAACAGGCTGCTACTGGAGTATTTATATATATATATATATATATATATATATATATATATATATATATATATATATATATATATATATATATATATATATATATATATATATATATATATATATATATATATATATATATATATATATGCTCCTGATAAATAATAAGTTTAACTACTTGGTTTTTTTTTTCTTACAATAACAGTATTCATATATGCCTTACACTGTTGCATACAACTCCTGGAGTAGCACAACAGTTTGTGAAAGATGTCAAAGAATCGGTTGAAGTTATCATGCAAGACCCCATAGCCAAAACAACTGGACTGGTATTGATACTTTTTTTCTTTTCATATGTTCTTTTTGTTTTATGACAGCAACCTTGTCATCTCATCATTTAATATTAATATTTGCAGATAAGCCTTGACGCATGAGAAGAGTTTAGTTTTAGTTTAGCATTTCCACTTAGAAAATTAGTCATACTGCCACTCTGTGCATCAGAGAAGTGTTAGTGTTGCTATATTTGTTAGCATAATGTTTGTCAATCGTAATCTCTTAATATAGCAGTAGCCCAGGTTTCCCAAATAAGTTTGATTTGTGAGCCTATTAATGATTTTACATTATGATACACCTCATTCTTAATGGGCCATGGTTTGTTCTGGCTGTGTTTTGAAAAAATATCATCCATAATGTGGTGCAGGGAGTGACTATCGCCTCAAACCATTACTGGGTGCATGTCTGGATCATATTAATACCTATATACTCAGTGCTTGAATTGGGAACAAAAAGGTGAAGGGATGGTGTATGTGTGATGTGCAGTCCCACCCACAGAAATGGTCTGGTATGAGGAAGGATGTGGCGCGCGCAGCGCGCCATGAAAATTTTTCTGGTGGCCATGCCCCTTTTGTTGCCACTCCCAACTAAATCAGGATGGCGTCGTGGCAATTTCATGTATAAATATCCCCAGAACCCATAGCAGGGAGGCACATAGACAATTTCATATATAAATGAATGCAGCCTGCCAGGAATTGTACTCACACATGGTAAAAAGCTGTAGTCATTCCTCTGTCCTGCTATATATCATGCTTTGATCTCCCTTATTGTGTCTCTGTCCTGGCCACAAATCAAGTTGAGATCTTGCTCCTCTAAAGTGAGTATTTTACTTCTGTGCTCCCACCTCAGTCTTTGTACTTTTCATTCTTCTCCCTCTGACTTCTGCATTATTTAATACTATAGTTCACTGTTCATTTTCTATGAGGTACCCATTTTAACTTCCTGCCCATAATGTTTTACATAATACTGCAAACTTCCAGCCAATATCCTTTTAATTATTTAATTTTAACCAATCTTGTTTAAGCAGGCATTTCTAATATTTAAAAGAGCCATGTTTTTTTTTTGTCCAGCCAATCAGACAGGCAAAGTTCATATTGGCCTGCATTTGGACTTACAAGTTAGTTAAATTACTTATGTTCCTATTTAATTTAAATACTAATCTTACCATTTATTAATCGTTGGCTGCAATAAAAAAAATATAACGAAGTGGCTTTTTTAAAAATTGCAAATGCCTGCTAAAACAGGATTTGTTAAAATGACATGGAAAAGGAGCAGTGAGTGAAATATAGTATGAAATAAGGCTGAAGTCAGAGGAATTATATAGAAATGTACAGTGACTGAGGGGGGAGGTTAGAGCACCAGAGTGAAATATGTGCTTTGCAGAGGAGCACTAAATAACAAGTACAGAGAGGGGGGAGGGAGGTTTGAGGAAGGAGATATGAAAAAGGTATGGAGGGGCAAAGAAGGAGAACAAAGAACTAAAGTGGGAAGAGGAGATTGAAAAGCACAATGACTGAGGGGGAGCACGGATCACAGAAGTAAAATACGCACTTTGCAAAGAAGCCGAGATCGCAACTTGATTTGTGGCCAGGACGGAGACATCACGATGGGGAAGATCAGCGCATTATAAATGGCAGGACGGAGGAGTGAGCTGTGTGAGAACACAAACACAATGCAGGATTCAATTCGGATCCGTAACCTTCTGTGACAATCTGTACTGATAGCATGTAGTCAAAGTAAATAAAGTGATTCCTACATTGCCGTTTTTGGAGGCGAGTGGATTCCACTCTGCAGGCTGTTACTTACACTGGGGCTTCTCTTCCTTTCCCTGCAGCAGCGCATCAATACTGCCGGTACCTGTTAACTCGGCTACTACAGCTGAAATCGGGTAACTCTGCCTTACTGCATATGGGCACGCACTGCTCCTGCAACCAAACTGCCCCCCCCGTCGGACTAGGCCAGCGGGAATTGGCTCTTTTGGGCCCTCCAACCCAGACCCGCTCCCTGCACTCCTGCTTACTTACCTCCCTTGCTGATCGCTGCAACACGAAGGAAACTGTGGCGCGCAGGGGGGGATTGGCGAGCTGAATGGGTGTCCCTGAGGTGGGTTGCAGCTGGGAATGGTGTGGGGGCCACTGTGCTGCAGGTCCGGTGGGCCCTGGTCCCCCACAGTCCGACGCTGAGTCCAGACAGGTTCTCCCGGCCAAATTGCACTTTCATTTTGCGCGCGCTTAAGAAGAGCTGTGCAGCAATTGGAGGGGAGGCAGGTTCAATGTGTACACTGTTGTCCAATCACTGCCAGCCTTTATAGGGAGCTTAAAGCAGGACAGTACAAGCATGGACGCTTGAAGTGACGTAAAAAAAATGTCAGCACAGAAAAGCAGCTCCGGTATGCAAAATCTTTGCATCCTGCCCGGCGGGATGCAATTTGGTGAAAGAAAAGAAGTGGCGGCATGGCATCCCGCCGCATCCCGCCCCAATTCAAGCACTGTATATACTATATGCATGAATGAGTGATTCATGATGATATTCTGTGTCTATAGCTATCTTTTCTGGTCATTTTACATGTTTCATGAGTATTCATTTTTTATATTTCAATGGTTACTGTTTTATTGTATCATTTTATACATAACACATATATTCTTTCATGTATGTAAAACAAAGTGTATGTAAACAGAATTCTAATGAGATTTTTTTTGAATCCCCCCTCAGGGTGCCATTTATGGTATGGCCCAATCCATTCCTGACCGGTCCATGGTGACAGAAATCTCTCAGGCCTTCCTAGACTGCTTGTACAGCACAGAAAACAGCTCTAGTGCCTAACACATAAATGGTTCAGCAGAATGATATATTTACTGCAGTTATTTATGTTGGGGTGGTACTATTAGACAGCGCCAATAAGACACTGCAACAGGACTCTCATAGGTTGTTCCTTTTCTGTGGAGCTATTTAAGGGATGCGTCTTATGTGTCGAACAGGTTGTTTGTCCAGTGATCAGGTACTTCTATCTTATTTTTTATATTTGCACACTAGAACCTCATAATGTTGAAATTCATTTGACCAGTTATAAATGACACATTCTATACATGGTCTGCTACTCATTTGCTTTGCTGCCAATTCTACTATTCTAAAGAGCTTGAATGCTGTGTAAATAAAATAATGGCAAGACATGCACCAAGGGGCAGATTTATCAAAATCTGAGTTTAGAGCTTAAAGGCGAAGGAAAGAGATCCTGCACTTGGGGGTGCCAAATGTTAGGCACCCCCAAGTGATTGTATTGACTTACCTGAAACCCCTGGGCCAGTGTTCCTATCAGCAGAAAACTGCACTGGCCCGGGGTTATACCATTGAGCACCACGGAGCGATCCTCTTCTCACTTCTTCTTGCTTCAAATTTCCCGGGGGAAAACGCATGAGCAGTTGAACAAAATAGCCGACTGGGGCTGGGGGCGACTTTGTGGGAGGGATTTTTGGGAAACAATTACTAGTGCTGCATTTACTTTATATGGAAACGTTTCTATGATTTTTATAGGAACGTGTCAGTATCGCTTTGAAGTTCAGCTTTTCGTTCTACTGTGCATACGCAGCAGTGCAAAGAAAGTGGAAGACTGAAGAGAAGAGCATCGTGGTGCTCATTGTAATAACCCCGGGCTGGTGCCGTTTTCTGCTAATAGAAGCACTGGTCCAGGGTTTCAGGTAAGTCAGTACAATCACTTGGGGTGCCTAACATTTGGCACCCCCAAGTACAGGATGCTTTTCCTTCTCCTTTAAAGGCCTACATTTTCATACCATGTTTATAAGTTGTGCATATCTTTCCTACCCAAGCCACATCATTTGCACTGCATATAACCCCTCCATTTGCCAGCACCATCACATTTTCTTAAAAGAAATATCAGCTTTCACCTGGCAGCCATTTTCCCTCTGACACATCATCAGTAACACTGACATCTGCAAACAAGACATGTATGCTGTAAAGTTCATGCAATGCAGAATGCAGGTTTACACAGGCACAACATACATTGAGAAAAAGTTATACTGGGATTGAGCATTGTAAAGGTTAAGATGAGCTCAGGATTGGGAGTAAGGAGAAAAAATAGGATTAGACAGCTAGAGTTTCTATGGGAACTAGCAATGCTATCTCTTCATTGGCTGTTAGATTGTAGGGTGAGTTTAGTAATCTGAGATGTGAAGAACTGAGCATGCTCATGAGCCAGAGTGGGTTAGAGGAGGAGAAGGATATCCAAGTGATTTAAGGGGATGCTGCAGCCTTACTGTTAACATTTTAACAACCAGAGTGGCAGGTATCTAAAGATTTCAAAGAGGCTGTTCACTGATTACATTTTTGTGGGGAGGGTTTACATGTTCTTTTATTAATAAACTCACCCATATACTATTCATTCCTATGGGATATTTAGAACCATAGTCCTCAAATGGCAGGTTCTAACTTTCACCCATTGATAAATACAATCCTAGGAATGAATAGAACATGGGTGAGTTTTTATTTAATAAATTCTAAAATCACATTTTGCTAAATCTGCCCTTAAGACTGTGTAGTAAATTGTATAAGAAAATCCAACAAGCAAAAAAGTTCATTTATTTAACCCATACACAAACCAGGGGGCCCAAAACGTTACCCTTTGTATATGTGTGTATGGGCTAAATAAATACACTTCAGCACTTTTGCAATTTACTGCTGTGCTAGCTGAATTTTCTTCACATTGAAGCCTTGCCACTCTGCAGGAGATTAGGCCTCTGGATTAGCACCGGTACTTGCACAAGGAGGTTGAGCTCTCCATTTACGTGCATTCATGTGTTTAGTAGTGGCCCAATGTGAAGTCATTTAGATTCACTTCAGGGATGTGCAGTTGCCATACTTGTTATACTCAAGAGTGTTAAAGAACCAACAATTCAAGCAAATAAACAAAACATTTAAGACTATGTTACATCCGGTAATGTGTTTGTACTTGAAGGGGTGGTTCACCTTTAAGTTAACTTTTAGTAGACTATAGAATATTTTATCCCTAGCAATTTCGAAATGAATCTTCATTTTTTATAGCTTTTTATTACAGACAAACCTCAATCCCTTGATTTTAGGTTTTTCCTTATTTTACTCCCTTTTTTGTGGTCCCACCAATATATAATGCATAGCATATTTCCCTGATTTTACACCATTTTTTTCTGGTCCTCAGTGAAAAGCAGACAAAGACAAATACTCTCTCTGAGGCTACAGTGTTGTTACTGTTTAAATAAATATGCAACCCTCTCCTGTTTATATTCTAGTCTCTGATTCCAATCACTGCCTAGTTACTACGGTAAAAAAGACTAGCAAACGTAAAATCTCAAATGGGAGAAAAGCTAATTAAACAGCTACATATGCATATGTATGTACATAAAAAATACGCAAAATATAAAATGAAGACCAATTGAAATTGGCTTTGAATATCAATAACTACACCTTACTAAAAGTTAATTTTAAAGGTGAACCACCCCTTTAAAGAAAATACAGTATTTGTTTCATGTTTTATTTAATTTAGGCATTAGTCATTTTTTTTCCCCTCAAACTGTTCTAACATTTTTGTTTATCTCTATTTGACTTGTAGGAATATATAAATTAAACAAAAATACTACTTTTTATATCCTGATTAAACAAATTAAATCAAATGGACTTTCCCATAATATATAATATAATACACCTGTTTCTGACGGTTTATCTAACTGGTCCCCTTGCTACCTTTAGCAAACCTTATCATAGAGCTACCTGTAGTATGCACTGTTCTGATTCTATTCTAGCTATACATTTGTCTATTTCACTTAGTTATTGCTAGTTAACATGGGACTACCAATGTTAACATGATCCAGTTAGAATTTCTAACTACTAAACCAAAAATGTCTGGTAAAAATGCATTGTAGTGAATAACTTAATAAAAACAGGAAGGTGCTCAGTAACTGCCACTCACGTTGACTGTAGAATGAATACTTGGCCACACTTGGAAAACATGGCTACCAGTAATCCTTTTATTATTTCTAGACCGTGCTGTCTTTTGATTTTATAGAAAGTAAACTCTGAATTCTAGAATAACATAAAAGACAGGGATAATATTTAAGTTTATTTGATGTCCTAATTGTGTTATAAGGTGATGCAACAAATAAGAAGAACATGTCAAGTGCCTTGCATCGCCTGATAATTTTATTGTACTCTGATTTTGAAATAAAACATATTTTCCAAAAAAGTTTGTGTATTCAAAAGAATGCTGTGTACACTTTTTTTATTTTATTATTTCTATCATATTTAGGGGCCGATTCGAGTGAAGGATTTGAAGTATAAAAACTTCGAATTTCGAAGGTTTTTTTGGCTACTTTGACCATCGAATGGGCTACTACGACCTTCGACTCGAACGATTCGAACTAAAAATCGTTCGACTATTCGACCATTCGATAGTCGAAGTACTGTCTCTTTAAAAAAAAACTTCGACCCCCTAGTTCGGCAGATAAAAGGCTTGGCTAACTTTTTTTGATCGAAGGATATTCCTTCGATCGTTGGATTTAAATCCTTCGAATCGTTCGATTTAATCGTTCGATCGAAGGAATTATCCTTTGATCGTTCGATCGCAGAATTTGCGCTAAATCCTTCGACTTTGATATTCGAAGTCGAAGGATTTCAATTCCTAGTCGAATATCGAGGGTTAATTAACCCTCGATATTCGAACCTTGATGAATCGGCCCCTTAATTTTAGTTTATTCGTATTGTTGATATTTATAAGCTATAATGAATTTGGAATATTATAAAAGGAAAAGCAATAAAGCATGTTCGACGAGCCCCTAAGCTGATTGTAATCAATAAAGCCATAAAAAAAAAAAAAAACACAGTATAATCCAAACAGTGCATACCATATGACCACTTTTCTGCTGTGGCTCCTCTTTCTTTTTAGTCCTTTGGCTTGTGTTACATTGTTTCAAAAACCAGATCCATCAGGGCAGAGAACAGAAAGGGACATACACTGCTTTCAATAGTAATAAATATACAAATTACTAAAAAACCATAGACAATTTGTAATGAATGTATATTGTTGCTTCGATTTATATTTTCTTTAATTAGAAAATGTTTTAGACTCTCAGACTAATAATACAGGTTCTGGACCTGTTATCCAGAATGCTTGGGGACGTGGGGTTTTCCAGATAATGGATCTTTCTGTAATTTGGAATTTCATACCTTCAGTCTACAAAAAAAGTAACTTTAAAATTAAATAAACCCAGTAGGCTTTTTTGCCTTTAATATGGATTAAGTATGTCTTAGCTACAATGAAGAACTAGGTATTGTTTCATTTATTATTAGAGAAAAGGGAAATCATTTTTTAAAATTCTGAATTATTTGGTTAAAACAAAGTCAATGTAAGTCAATTCGAATTTAAAAAACTCTATTCGAGTTGTTTTTTCTCCAAAACAAACTCGAATGTCAGGAAGGCTGCAAACATCACCAAATTGATCCCTGGACCTCTCCAGTAATTCGGCAGGTTTTAGGTGGTGAATAGTCGAATTAGAGTTCTTAAAGGGCCAGAGTATGATAAATCTTGAAATTCGAATTAAAACTCGAATCGAGTTTGGATAATTCATGATTCGAATTTGCTAGTTTTAACCAAAACCAAAATAATTTAACCAATCTAAATTTATATTCTCCAGCTGTTTGTCAAATAATCAACTCTTGCAGTTGATGAAGTTGAATCTCTAGACAGACAAACTGTAATTGGCCTAGCTTTTAACCTTTTACATACTATATATAGTAATTTAAAGTAGTAGCACTCCGCACCAGACCCAATGATTTTGATGTTACTGGATTATGGGGTATTCATTGTAATATTATGATTTGCACACCCAGTATGAAAAGGTTTGGGTTTTTTTAACTCATGTTTGATTGCCTAAAATTATAATTTAGTTTGATGGAAACACGGTGCACTGCACAGAATCTCTGGGTTAAATCTTATAATATGATGGACTGGATTTTGAGCACTCCCATGCAGTGTATAATAAAAAACAGTTTGCCAAGGTGTGGCATCCCATAACAAACATTTTTTTTTTTTTAAACAGGTGACCAGTACATGCTTGTGTAGCGATTACACTTGTATTAGACTTTGTACTTTTTATTTTATAATCTCTATATAACAAAAAGTATAGGCTGGATAGCTGGAGCTTTCCTTGGCAGCATATATTTTGCAGCTGTCTGCGAGGTGGTTCTTGCTGGGTTTCCTTCTGTTAACTCACTCATTAAACCATGTAATTTTAAAGATTAAGAGTTAAGGCACAAGGGGTGCATTTCACAAAAATCAAAGGACACAGCAGGCTAAATGCTACAAACCTGCGTTTGTGCCATAGCCCTAAAATGCATTGGTAGATTCAGTGGTATAACTAGTGTGTGCCATGCCCCCTGACACATGTGATCCCTACCCGCCGCCCATTTCCTGTCCTGTGCCAGGGTCCCCCACTCACCTGCATCTCCCTTCCCCTGCCCGCAGGTAAGAGAGCAGCTGGGGAGTGGGGTATTTTTTAAGCTATAGAGGAAGCAGACCCCCCAGGTCCAGGCCCCGCTGGCCGCAACCGTGGGGTCTGCTTCCGATTTATATTAATTCCGAGTGCCATGGTTCTCTAGGCCTTTTTATTAGTTAAAAATAATTTGTTTGCATGAAATTGATACAATAACAGAAACAAGTGTATTTCAAAAATACAGAGAATGCTTGTGTACATTGGTAACAGACTCTTATATAACATTAACCGAAGGCAGTAACAACTTAACACTGTTTAAAAGAAGGATACTGCAAGCAATTCTATTCAGTTACACACTGAATTGACAAAATCAAATAAAATATTGAATATTAGGAGGTAAGACAAATTATCCAGAGGAGCACATATGATTGTTGACCTGTCAGTTGTGGCCTATCACACTAGATCTTCCCAAAGAATCGACATTGATATCCAACCAGCTCCTGCAATGCTGCTTAATTATAACTTGACTGAAGTGACCCCATGTCATCGTAGACTTAGGACTTGTTCACAAAGACAATGGTTTTTTTGCTCAAAAACAACAGTAATTTTAAAAATAGTATCCATTTGAAGCTTTTAGGGCTGCGAGTGGAGCAGGGCGGATGCGTCAGCTATGCAATGAACATAACCAGCACCAATCACTGTCCATACATTTAATACTAAAATCATAAAATCCTTTTAGAGATTTGGCATATTTATTGTAGCTATTAAAATTATGAAAAGTAAATCTTCCATTAAAAATGTAGCTGTCAAGTTACCATTGTGAGCAAAACTTAGATATGGGATGTTTTGCAGATGACCAGGCATTAAAATAATATGTATATAAAACACATCTGAGGAGCAACACTGGAAACACGCATTGTAAAACTACATCACTATTGCTAATGTGTTTCCTAAGATAGGCTTGCAGCTATTTGTTCAATAAAACTAGCCAAGTTGATGTCTCGTTCAGAAAGACCACCACAGTCATGGGTGCTTAAAGTTATGTGAACCTAAAACAGAGAGAACAATGTGTTAGTGGCAATCACAGAGAAAACTCTAAGGGGGTGATCTAAGTTTGGTATTTATTAAGCAAAAAAACTAAAATCTTGTATCTAATTTTTGGATCTGTAAACTCACAAATTCAAGTTTTTAAATATAAACTCAAAAATACAATTTTTTTTTACAATTGTATTCAATCAAGTTTTTTTACATTAATTTTTTTCAAAAGTAAACATTTGTTTTTTTTTAAATTGTGAATTTATTCGAGGTTGAAAAAATCACAATTTAAATTTCTGATAAATCTACCCTTTAACGTTCATACTCAAGGAAGAAAGACATATACTTCATAATATATGTGCTATTAGCATCTGTCTGAATGCCTTGCACATTTAATTATACGCAAAGAACGGTTTTCTGTATGTAGGGCTTCTCAAACTGGGTGTTAAATGACCTTAAGAGCTACAAGTGTTGCCAAAATATTTTTCTACCTTGATCTCAGCAGCAGTGACAGCAGAGAGGACAGAACTCAGTATGGCAGAGCTGGTGGAAAAGGCAACTCACATCTGTGTTGACATTGTACTGAAAGGACTAAGATCTCTGCTGTCTTGTGGTTGGTGGAGGTTTCCACATAGGCTAAGGGGCCACATCCTTACATAAAAGGCAGCTTTAAGGAGGACTGAATGGGACAGAATAACAGCTAGTTATGTGGAGGTCGACCTGCACCCAACACTAACCCATCCAATTGCAGCCCGACCTGGCAAGTCCTCTCTGTTTATTGACCCGTGCCAAACCTGCCCATTTCTGATGTCATGAGGGAGCCCATATGAATAGACCGTGCCAGAGGCAGAAGCCAGCAGTTCAAGGTGGTGGGTGGATAGAGTAGAAGGAAGAGCTCAACCCGATCCTCATGGTGACCTGGAAGTTGACCCAAACCTGTGGATCCCACGGGTTTCGGACCAGCCCACACATCAACCCCATACTAGAAAACTAATCATTAGGAATGATTTTTAACTGTATGCAACATTTTATTTGTACAGCATGGGCTCAAATTCAGAATTATTATATTTAATTTACCTTATCATAGACATTGAACCACTCTGGATGGTGATCTAATTTTTCAGCCTGGAGAGCCACCCTTGTCATGAATCCAAAGGCCTGTGATATATAATAATACATAACGGCAAAGTTAAATCACCAAAACATGGCAACTGAACTAATCCTGCTTTTAAGTATTAGCATAGCATTACCGAATGAATATAGCAATACATTATTATAAGGAATCCTTTTATCTAATAATTTACAGGAAAAAGGCAGAGCAAGGTTTTTAAAGGGCAACTAACTAGAGCTCATCCAGGCACACAACCTTAAACTTACTCAATTTCTTCTGTTCCAGAATTACTCTGATAGCATATTATTCATGCTAATGCTGGACTTGATCAGCAGAATTGGGCAAATGCGCTTTGGCACCTAGGGCACTCTACACCCCTAGTAGTTTTTCTGAAGGTCTCTGTGGTACTTATCTGAGCTATAAAATACTAGATAAACATTTTCTGCAATTGTGCCCAACAATCCCCAAAGCAGTTGTATCCTAGGCAAGTGCCTTTGCTGTCTACAGCCATTTGGTGGGGAGAGCTGCATGGTGGAAACTATTAGGTAAGTTATGGCTGCATGGATGGGCTCATGTGGTAGAAGGATCATGGGCTGGCATAAACAAGTAGCATACTTCTCCCCTACTAATGATGGATTTAGTGGAGGGGCTGCATTGTTAAAAGCTAAGATATGGGCCCGATATCATGGGCAGAGGGCTGATGGGCTTGGGAACTGGTACAGCAACCCAAAGCCACAAAAGTTAATAAAGATAACCAAGCTTGGATGGGGACTTTTTACAAATATCCATGTTTTTTCTGTTTTCCTTTAAGTAACGTACATAAAGTTTTCATTGTGATAATAAATATACGGTCCTAGTTATAGGGGTCTAGCAATGAAATGTATGAATTTAAAGGAATTGCTCAGTAGGTGGGTAAATAGGCTGTGCAAAATGAAAAATGTTTTCAATAGTTAGTAAGAGTCACCAGTGCCACAAACTATTCAGTGCCACCAGACCTCCTCCACCCCCTCCGCGTGCGCATGCACTGGAAAGTTTTCCGGCAGAAGAGGGAGTGCAGGACCAGGTCTGGGGACCCCAGACGCAAAATATTTTGTGCCGCCGATACCTCCTGCACCCCCTCCGCTTGCGCGTGCATTCTGCACGTGTGGTCGCATGCACACTGGTAAGTTTTTGCGGCCTCCGCTTGCGCGTGCATTCTGCACGTGTGGTCGCATGCACACTGGTAAGTTTTTGCGGCAGAAAAGGAATGGCAGTAAAGGGTCTGGGTCAACAGGGCCCAAAAGAGCCTGGGCCCACCGGGTTTTTTCCCGGTGTCCTGCCGGCCCAGTCGACCCTGACAGTCATTGATTGGTTACTGCCTGGTAACCAATCAGTGGAAATAAAGAGAGCTGCAAAGCGGGAAGTAGTGTTCTGGCTATTATATTCATGACAAAGTCACTCCAGCCTTTTTACATTACATTTTTGGCTAACTAACTATATTAGAAACATTTTTTTATTTTGCACAGCCTATTTACCAGTTTTTATTTTTACACAGAACTGTTCCTTTAATAGATATGTTTTGAATGCATAAGAGTATTAGTACTTAATGTACATTCACCTTCCTAAAATGTAACCCTACTGGGCCTCATTCAAACTGCAATACAAAAACCCTGTTTCTAGTTGCAAACAGGGAGTGTGAAATGTTTTCTCTGGCACCTAATATTAAACAGGTACAGTACGGTAAGTTCTGTATCGAAAGCACAAGTATCAGTAAATGGTGGGCTGCAAATAGCCTTTTTAGACTGTTCTAGCAGCTACGTGAAGTCAATCCTTTGCATCTTCCCATGCTGTTCATTGACTTCCTTTTACCCAGACCCACCTGGGAGCCTGTGTTCTCTGCCGGCCTTTGCAAGGTAATACATTTTATACATTTTTTCTTTCCCTCCCCCCCCCAACTTATTTTACATACACACAAACCGTTATCACTAATCCACAAACATTTTTTTGTCTTGCTTTTTTAAATTTTATTGGATACTGTAAAATAGATTTGCAGTTTGGAAGACCCATTTTGAATTAAAAAAATATATGGATTTGGGAGTTTATTTATTATTTGAGACTTTGTGGATACACAAAACTTAGTACATTGTCAATTTGGGTTGAAAACACAAAAGCCTATCAAATTCAACTGACCAAATGACCCCTAAGTTCTGTATCGAAAGCACAAGTATCAGTAAATGGTGGGCTGCAAATAGCCTTTTTAGACTGTTCTAGCAGCTACGTGAAGTCAATCCTTTGCCCATCCTTTGCATCTTCCCATGCTGTTCATTGACTTCCTTTTACCCAGACCCACCTGGGAGCCTGTGTTCTCTGCCGGCCTTTGCAAGGTAATACATTTTATACATTTTTTCTTTCCCTCCCCCCCCCAACTTATTTTACATACACACACACCGTTATCACTAATCCACAAACATTTTTTTGTCTTGCTTTTTTAAATTTTAT
Source organism: Xenopus laevis (assembly GCF_017654675.1). Classification (NCBI taxonomy): domain Eukaryota; kingdom Metazoa; phylum Chordata; class Amphibia; order Anura; family Pipidae; genus Xenopus; species Xenopus laevis. The sequence goes on along the minus strand of NC_054384.1, from coordinate 36,437,834 downwards.
TGGATACTGTAAAATAGATTTGCAGTTTGGAAGACCCATTTTGAATTAAAAAAATATATGGATTTGGGAGTTTATTTATTATTTGAGACTTTGTGGATACACAAAACTTAGTACATTGTCAATTTGGGTTGAAAAACACAAAAGCCTATCAAATTCAACTGACCAAATGACCCCTAATGCACATAGGTGTTGCAAAACAAGACATGAAAACATAAAAAAAAACCACTAAATTGCAATTGTCTTAGAATACTGCTTTCTACATCTACAGACACTAATTGCAATTGTCTTAGAATACTGCTTTCTACATCATACTTTGTATATTTTATTCCTTTGAGATTTTGCTTATTCATTTATAAGCCCTGAATCTCCATATACTTACTCGGTTAAAGTCTTTGAAATGAAATTCTTTGCATATTGCATCTCTGCCATCCAGTTCGTGCCAGCCTACTGCTCTCAAGTTAGGTAGCAGTTGTTCCCTTTCTTCCCCGCTGAGTCTGTGCGCTTTCCCTGCCTGCAAAATAAAAAAAAATAGCAAAGACTTCTTGATACAAAGAGATGACTGTGTATGATTTGGGGCTTGACCCAAAATAAGGTTAATGGCAGTAATGCCAGTTTGCAATTTCAGCAATCTGGTTGCTAGGATCCACATTACCCTAGCAACCATGCATTGATTTGAAGTAAAACTAAAATATGAATAGGAAAGGGCCTGAATAGAAAGATGAATAATTAAAAGTAGCAATAGCAAGAAATTTGTAGGACTACACAGACATTTCCAGCGCCATCCGACGCGCTGCGTTAAACTGTCTGCGATAAGTTGCATGCAACAGAAATAAGGTAAGAGGTGGAAATGTCAGATGAAGTCGCAGAGTTGATCCGACGTCGGATGCAGACGCAGCGTGCAGCAGACGCAGGCGTTTTGTCGCAGCATGACGGATCGCACCAAAAACGTCCATGTAGTCCTACCCTTACAGAGCATTTGTTTTTTAGATTTGGCTGGTGACCCCAATATAAAAGCTGGAATGAGTCAAAAGAAGAAGGCAAATAATTAAATAATAAACTGTTTCCTACAGTGCAATGAGGGCATTTGCCATAAATAATGAAACACATTTTTAAATTTTTACAAAACTGGCTATACTAAAATATAAATAGAAAAAAAAAAGACTATAAAGTAATTAATGATGAAAAGATCATGAACCATTAAGAGTCTAGTTCATGACTCACTGAATTCACATCAATGTAAAGATGTGGATTCATGCTCCGTTACCATGGACTTTGCACTTTTCATTGTTTTAAGCTGGGGCTGATTTCAAGGGTCACATTTTTTGCTTATCTGTCCCAGGAATCCTTATGCCTGCAAATATAAAAGGTTAGAAGGCAGTTTCTAAAATATGTTCCTGCATCGTAGTGACAATCGTGCAGTGTTCCTCAAAGAGGCGCATGGCGGAATCAAATATATAGTGTAAAAGCACCGGGCAAATACCTTTATGGCAAAATTACAAATAGCATACAAATGCAGTGTTATGATAGATTAAAAAGGTTTAAAATCTGGTGTCAGTATCTCTTTAAAACTTGTCCTCTGTTTCTATTGTATGCTTTCTCTCGTGGCCAAAAAAAATCAATTCATACATTTTATTAAAAGCAGCTTCTGTGTCTGTTTATATTTTGTTCACTACTGGTTCGGACTCCCAAAACAATGCAGCGGATTAAAAGACCTGGAAAAGAACAGAGTCCTGCTACATTGTTTCAAGAATCAGAACTAGAAAACAGCAAGGGTTAAACAGCTAATCATTTAAATGTATATTGGACAGTTGCTTAAGAATTATATTTGCTTTTATCATGCCAAAAAAAATCTGTTTTTGGGTTCAGATCCCCTTTAATGACCAAAGGTTGGCTGATAAAATGAATAAACACACAGGCTGAGGCTTACATAAACACAAATAGGCATAGACATGTGTTTTTCGTTTTACACCCTTTCAACTTTCCTTTTAGAAAAATGACTCCAGATGTGCCATTCATGGTTTAAATTAGGTTTAATCCTCTATTGAGCAATTCTCTTTTGCACACAATCAATGGAGTCCGGCATGGAATGCACAAAGTGAAATAATTTAATTTTAAAAATATTTCTTATATCCGTTGCACTTCAGTTATTGAGAACTACAGCTGACACCAATCTTTTTGAAAGCTAGTGCAGAATGCTGGGGATTGTAGTTCTCAACCGACATTGCCTGCACGTTACCCACCCTTCCAACAGACATTAAAGGAGAAGGAAAGCCCCAGGGCGCAAAACCCCTCCCCCCCTCCCCTGTGTTGCCCCCCCTCCCTCCTCCCCCCTGGCCTACCTGTCCCCCTGGGCAAATGCCCCTAACTTGTTACTCACCCCTCTGCGCAGGTTCTGTCCACGGAGTTCACAGTCGCCATCTTCTCCCACGCGCGTCTTCTTCCTGCTCTGACCGGCGTCTTCTGGCGCATGCGCAGTAGGAACAGGTACCGGTACAGCTCTACTGCGCATGCGCCGAATGTCACGAAGTTTTCCGATTTCACTTCGTGACATTCGGCGCATGCGCAGTAGAGCTGTACCGGTACCTGTTCCTACTGCGCATGCACCAGAAGACGCCGGTCAGAGCATGAAGAAGATGCGCGTGGGAGAAGATGGCGACTGTGAACTCCGTGGACAGAACCTGCGCAGAGGGGTGAGTAACAAGTTAGGGGCATTTGCCCAGGGGGACAGGTAGGCCAGGGGGGAGGAGGGAGGGGGGGCAACACAGGGGAGGGGGGGAGGGGTTTTGCGCCCTGGGGCTTTCCTTCTCCTTTAAACGTCACTCTCCACAAGCTTCAAAGACGCTGGGGGTTGTAGTTCATTAGAAAGCCTGCAACAATGGCATTTTTTGGGCCCTAGCATTGCCAATAACACGGGCTGCACATGAACCCACTGTACTGGCTAATTCTCTAGAATAACTCCTCTATCTTAACTATGCGACAAAGCAATAGCACAATTCACAACCATAGCACATTTTAAAGGAACCATAAGCAGATGTAGTTGAAATACACACAACTACATTTGGTGCTGCAGGTTACATTGGTTTTATCAGGAAGGGAATATATAGTAAAGTTCATTTCCCCCAGCTTATCATGCTACATTGCTCCCATGGCTACTCATTAACCAATGCACTGCTGTGTTGTTTTTACTTCTAGCAATAAGCAAAGCAACCTAGTATTCTTTTTATTTGTTATATTTTCGATTGCAGAGTAAATGAGAGGTCTGCTGCAACATTGAGATAATAATTGGATTTGAGTATCACCTTACCATGTCTGCTGGTGAATTTCCCGTCTCAGTCTCACTGGCAGAATCAGCTCAGCTGTAGCTTCTCTAGCTAAGAGCAGGAGGCGTGGGCAAGGCATCCACCCAATGCAAATGTGTGGGGCTGTGCTATTGTGACTTCACTCAGGCAGAGAAGTTGATTCAGCACTACACATACACAGCTTGAAGCCATGTTGTTTGTAAAGCAAGTCAATATACCAATCAGTGACATGTATTTCTGTTTATATTTTTTACTATATGTTAAAGGTTCAAGGGGAAGATGTAAAAAAAGAAATAGAAAGTCAGGCAAGGAAAGGAACAGGGTGACACAGTTGGCTGGGACATGATACAAAGTTTTTGCATCTTACGGGACCTATTATCCAGAATGCTTGGAACCTGGAGTTTTCCGCATAAGGGGTTGTTCCATAATTTGGATCTCCGTACATTAAGTCTACAAAAAAAATCCTTTAAACACTAAATAATCCCAATAGGTTTGTTTTACTTCTGATAAAGGATTCATTATATCTGAATTAATGTAGAATTTTTCAATTCAGGTAAAATTCTGAATTATTTTAATAAAATAGAGTCTATAAGGGATAACCTTCCCGTAGTTTGTAACCTTCGGAATAACGTTTTTCCTGATAACAGAATATATCTGACATAAGCAGGTCTCTTATAGGGATGTCGCGGACTGTTCGCCGGCGAACTTGTTCGCGCGAACATCGGCTGTTCGCGTCCGCCGCAAGTTCGCGAACGTCGCGCGACGTTCGCCATTTTGGGTTCGCCTTACCTGGCGCTTTTTTTTTACCTCTCACCCCAGACCAGCATATACATGGCAGCCAATCAGGAAGCTCTCCCTCCTGGACCACCCCCACACCCCCTGGACCACTCCCCTTCCATATATAAACTGAAGCCCTGCAGCGTTTTTTCATTCTGCCTGTGTGTGCTTGCAAGAGCTAGTGTAGGGAGAGAGCTGTTACTGATTTCACTGATTTCTTTGAGGGACAGTTGATAGTAAGTTTGCTGGCTAGTAATCTACTTGATACTGCTCTGTATTGGAGGGACAGAAGTCTGCAGGGATTTGAGGGACATTTTAGGGTAGCTTTGCTGGCTAGTAATCTACCTTCTACTGCAGTGCTCTGTATGTAGCTGCCTGCTGTGGGCACTGATCTCTTCTGATCTCATCTGCTGACTGCTGTAATAACCCAATAGTCCTTGTAAGGACTGCTTTTATTTTCTTTTTTGTTGTTTTACTTTGCTACTTTAACAGCCAAGTGCTATTAGTCTAGCAGTGTTGGGGAGTGGGACTGGTGTGCTACTGTGCTGCTCCTAGTAGTTCAGCAGCACCAACCCGAGAAATTTTTTTTAATATACATATAATATTTTTTTTATTTTACTTATCTTACTGTTCTTTAAGGTGTCCAGTGCTGTTTGCTGTTCTTCATAGTAGTGCACCAATAGTAGTGCACTTGCAGGCATTATTTGCCCAGTGGCCATCTAGCTGTGTGAGCTTGTTCACATTCTGTCTAAATATCAATAATAATACCGTCTCCAGAAACACCACCTGAGTGACGTTTTTCAAGCAGCAATAATATATTCCGTATCCACCACTGCTGTAGTGTATACGTTGACCTTGCAGGCATTATTTGCCCAGTGTGTTCTTCATTTTCAAACCACTGCCACTTAGCTGTGTGAGCTTTTTCACATTCTGTCTAAATATCAATAATAATACCGTCTCCAGAAACACCACCTGAGTGACGTTTTTCAAGCAGCAATAATATATTCCGTATCCACCACTGCTGTAGTGTATACGTTGACCTTGCAGGCATTATTTGCCCAGTGTGTTCTTCATTTTCAAACCACTGCCACTTAGCTGTGTGAGCTTTTTCACATTCTGTCTAAATATCAATAATAATACTGTCTCCAGAAACACCACCTGAGTGACGTTTTTCAAGCAGCAATAATATATTCCGTATCCACCACTGCTGTAGTGTATACGTTGACCTTGCAGGCATTATTTGCCCGGTGTGTTCTTCATTTTCAAACCACTGCCACTTAGCTGTGTGAGCTTTTTCACATTCTGTCTAAATATCAATAATAATAATACCGTCTCCAGAAACACCACCTGAGTGACGTTTTTCAAGCAGCAATAATATATTCCGTATCCACCACTGCTGTAGTGTATACGTTGACCTTGTAGGCATTATTTGCCCAGTGTGTTCTTCATTTTCAAACCACTGCCACTTAGCTGTGTGAGCTTGTTCACATTCTGTCTAAATATCAATAATAATACCGTCTCCAGAAACACCACCTGAGTTGTTGTTGTTTTTGTTTTAAAAATAATGCCAGGCAAAGGCAGGCCGCCACGCAGAGGCACTAGGGGCCGTGCTGCTATGCTATCCTGTGGCCCTAGGAAATTGCCCAGTTTTAAAAAGGCAATGACCCTGAACTCCCAAAATGCTGAAGAGGTAGTTGACTGGCTTACACAGCACACCCCATCCTCTACCGTTTCTAACTTTACCACAACATCCTCATCCTCCACTGCTATGGCCACCCCACGTAACACTTCCTCCACCACCGGCGCCCCTTCTTCACTGGAGTCAGAGGAGTTATTTTCACATGAGTTTCTTGAACTGAGTGATGCGCAACCATTATTGGCAGAAGAAGATGAAGGAGATGAGGACGTTACACCAGATTTAATTCTGGCAGAGAACACAACAGAGATGGACATAATGAGTGATGACGAGGAGGTCCCCGCTGCTGCTTCCTTCTGTGAGCTGTTAGAAGAAATTGATGCATCTGAGGAGAATGATGATGAGGAGATTGATGTTTTGTGGGTGCCCAGTAGAAGAGAGCAAGAGGAGGATAGTTCAGATGGAGAGACGGAGAGTCAGAGAGGCAGGAGGAGAATAAGACTTAGAAGAAGCAGGGAGGACAGCTCGCAGGGAACAGTAGGGCAACAACATGTATCGGCACCTGTGGTCAGCCGGCCAACGCACCCGCCATTGCCGCCAACGCCGCCAACTTCTACTGTTACCGCCAGATTGCCAGCTTCAAAAAGGTCAGCAGTGTGGGATTTTTTTAATGTGTGTGCCTCTGACAAAAGCGTTGTAATTTGCAATGAGTGCAGTCAGAAACTGAGTCTTGGGAAGCCCAACAGCCACATAGGTACAACTTCTATGCGAAGGCACATGAACGGCAAGCACAAAGCACTTTGGGAGCAACACCTCAAATGCAACAGGCAAACTAAAAGCCACCCTCCTTCTGGTCCAGCATCTTACTGCTCTACCTCTGCTGTCCTTGACCCGTCTGAACCACCCTCCACTCCGCCTTCCACCTTGACCACCAGTTCCCATTCCCAGTCATCTGCCCCCAGCCAAGTTTCTGTGAGGGCCATGTTTGAGCGTAAGAAGCCAATGTCTGCGAGTCACCCCCTTGCCCGGCGTCTGACAGCTGGCTTGTCTGCACTCTTAGCCCGCCAGCTTTTACCATACCAGCTGGTGGACTCTGAGGCCTTCCGCAAATTTGTAGCAATTGGGACACCGCAGTGGAAGGTACCCAGCCGCAATTTTTTTCAAAAAAGGGAATACCACACCTGTACCACCATGTGCAGAGCCAAGTCACCGCATCTCTGTCACTTAGTGTTGGGCCAAAGGTCCATATGACTACTGACGCATGGTCCTCCAAGCATGGTCAGGGCAGGTATGTCACCTACACTGCCCACTGGGTGAACTTGGTCATGGCTGGGAAGCAGGAAATGTGTGGCTCAACAACGACAGTGGAGTTGGTGTCACCGCCACGGATTGCACGCGGTTCTGCCACCACCTCTACTCCTCCATCGCTCTCTACCTCGTCTTCTTCCTCTTCTTCGTCCTCTGCTGCTGGGTCCTCCTCCTCCACACCTGTGCACCCCCAGCTCCCCCTAGGCTATTCGACGTGCCAGGTACGCCGTTGTCATGCTGTCTTGGGGATGACGTGCCTGGAAAGCAAAAACCATACCGGATCTGTACTCCTGTCATCTCTGCAGTCACAGGCCGATCGGTGGCTGACCCCACACCAACTGAAGATCGGAAAAGTGGTGTGTGACAATGGAAGCAATCTGTTGGCAGCACTGAGACTGGGCAATTTAACACATGTGCCCTGCATGGCACATGTTCTGAATTTAATAGTACAACGTTTTGTCTCAAAGTACCCAGGATTCCAGGACGTTCTCAGGCAGTCCAGGAAGGTGTCGGCCCATTTCAGACGTTCCTATACAGCCATGGCACGCCTTGCTAACATTCAGCAGCGGTACAACATGCCAGTCAGGCGTTTGATTTGCGACAGCCAGACTCGCTGGAATTCAACGCTCCTCATGTTGGAACGTCTGCTGCAACAACAAAGAGCCGTCAACGAATACCTGTTTGAACTGGGTGGTAGGACTGGATCTGCAGAGCTGGGGATTTTTTTCCCCCGTTACTGGGTGCTTATGCGCGATGCCTGCAGGCTCATGCGCCCTTTTGAAGAGGTTACAAATATGGTCAGTCGCACCGAAGGCACCATCAGCGACCTAATACCCTTTGCTTTCTTCCTGGAGCGTGCCGTGCGACGAGTGACAGATGAGGCTGTAGACCAGCGTGACGAGGAGCAGGAAGCACACGATTTCTGGTCGGAATCACCAGAACGAACCCAGGCACCTGCTGCAACGCAGGGAGAGGTGTCAGAAGTAGAGTCAGAGGAGGAAGGTGGCTTTGTGGAGGAGGAGGACCAACAGGAGCAGGCTTCCCAGGGGGCTAGTGGTGACCTTTTGGGGACCCCTGGTCTTGTACGTGGCTGGGGGGAGGAGACCGTGGATGATGCAGTCCTTGATAACGAGGAAGCAGAGATGGATACCTCTGCATCCAACCTTGTGAGAATGGGGTCTTTCATGCTGTCATGCCTGTTGAAGGACCCCCGTATCAAGAGGCTTAAGGAGAAGGACCTGTACTGGGTCGCGACTCTACTAGACCCTCGGTACAAGCATAAAGTGGCAGAAATGTTACCAACATACCACAAGTCTGAAAGGATGCTGCATTTACAAACCAGCCTGCAAAACATGTTGTACAATGCTTTTAAGGGTGATGTCACTTCAGGAACTCATCAACATTCCAGGGGCAGAGGTGCCAGTAATCCTGCCACGAGTGCACCTGCAAGGACAAAGCACTTTGGCCACTCTGTAACGTCAGACATGCAAATGTTTTTTTGTCCAAGGCAGCGGCAGAACCCTTCTGGATCCACCCTCAAAGAACGCCTCGACCGGCAGGTAGCGGACTACCTGGCATTAACTGCAGATATCGACACTCTGAGGAGCGATGAACCCCTGGACTACTGGGTGCGCAGGCTTGATCTGTGGCCAGAGCTGTCACAATTTGCCATGAACCTCTTGTCTTGCCCCGCCTCAAGTGTCCTCTCAGAAAGGACCTTCAGTGCAGCAGGAGGGATTGTAACTGAGAAGAGAACTCGCCTAGGTCACAAAAGTGTGGATTACCTGACCTTTATTAAAATGAATGAGGGGTGGATCTCGGAGGGTTACTGCACGCCGGAAGACTTGTTCTGAGTTTCTGATTCTGACTCCCCATGCAGCTGTCCTTCTCTGCACGCCTCATGACTCCACATACAGCTGTCCTTTAGCGTCCTCCTCCCTCCACCACCGTTACAAACTAGGGTGCAAACCCTACTGGTTTAATTTGAATCCAGGTAAATCCTGAGTTTTTCTGGCCTCTGTGCTTCAGTGGCTGCGACCAAAAAAACCAGAATATTTTCAGCATTTATATGGCATATTTTTTCTGGCCTCTGTGCTTCAGTGGCTGTGACAAAAAAATGAATATTTTCAGCATTTATATGGCATATTGTTTCGGCCTCTGTGCTTCAGTGGCTGCGACAAAAATAAATGAATATTTTCAGCATTTATATGGCATATTGTTTCGGCCTCTGTGCTTCAGTGGCTGCGACAAAAATAAATGAATATTTTCAGCATTTATATGGCATATTTTTTCTGGCCTCTGTGCTTCAGTGGCTGCGACCAAAAAAAACAGAATATTTTCAGCATTTATATGGCATATCTTTTTCTGGCCTCTGTGCTTCAGTGGCTGTGACAAAAAAATGAATATTTTCAGCATTTATATGGCATATTTTTTCTGGCCTCTGTGCTTCATTGGCTGTGACAAAAAAATGAATATTTTCAGCATTTATATGGCATATTGTTTCGGCCTCTGTGCTTCAGTGGCTGCGACAAAAATAAATGAATATTTTCAGCATTTATATGGCATATTTTTTCTGGCCTCTGTGCTTCAGTGGCTGCGACCAAAAAAAACAGAATATTTTCAGCATTTATATGGCATATTTTTTCTGGCCTCTGTGCTTCAGTGGCTGTGACAAAAAAATGAATATTTTCAGCATTCATATGGCATATTGTTTCGGCCTCTGTGCTTCAGTGGCTGCGACAAAAATAAATGAATATTTTCAGCATTTATATGGCATATTTTTTCTGGCCTCTGTGCTTCAGTGGCTGCGACCAAAAAAAACAGAATATTTTCAGCATTTATATGGCATATTTTTTCTGGCCTCTGTGCTTCAGTGGCTGTGACAAAAAAATGAATATTTTCAGCATTTATATGGCATATTTTTTCTGGCCTCTGTGCTTCAGTGGCTGCGACCAAAAAAAACAGAATATTTTCAGCATTTATATGGCATATTTTTTCTGGCCTCTGTGCTTCAGTGGCTGCGACCAAAAAAAACAGAATATTTTCAGCATTTATATGGCATATTTTTTCTGGCCTCTGTGCTTCAGTGGCTGTGACAAAAAAATGAATATTTTCAGCATTTATATGGCATATTTTTTCTGGCCTCTGTGCTTCAGTGGCTGCGACCAAAAAAAACAGAATATTTTCAGCATTTATATGGCATATTTTTTCTGGCCTCTGTGCTTCAGTGGCTGCGACCAAAAAAACAGAATATTTTCAGCATTTATATGGCATATTTTTTCTGGCCTCTGTGCTTCAGTGGCTGCGACCAAAAAAATTGAATATTTTCAGCATTTATATGGCATATTTTTTCTGGCCTCTGTGCTTCAGTGTCTGCGACAAAAAAAATTTATATTGTTAGCATTTATATGGCATATTTTTCCTGGCCTCTGTGCTGCAGTGGCTGCGACAAAAAAAAATTAATATTGTTTGCATTTATATGGTATATTTTTTCTGGCCTCTGTGCTGCAGTGGCTGCGACAAAAAAAAATTAATATTGTTTGCATTTATATGGCATATTTTTTCTGGCCTCTGTGCTGCAGTGGCTGCGACAAAAAAAAATTAATATTGTTTGCATTTACATGGCATATTTTTTCTGGCCTCTGTGCTGCAGTGGCTGCCACAAAAAAAAATTAATATTTTCAGCATTTATATGGCATATTGTTTCTGGACTTCTGGTTCAGTGGCTGCGACAAAAAAAACATAATTTTTCAGGAAAGTACACATGCCTAATTTTTCAGGGTTCTGCAACAGTGGCAAAATCGCATCTTTTATGGTCACCGCAGGTGATCAATAAAGTAGACCAAAACTGGGCCCACACTGCAGAATCAGTGTTTTTTGGTTCACTTCACTGTACATTGAATGACCTCTGCCTGACCGTGCACGTGCGCACAAGCACGGTGACTGCTAAACACACCACTACAGAAATATTGCCACCAACAGGACGAACATCCTGGAGGTGAGAAGCAACTAGTAATTAAAAACTATTATTTGCTCACTTGACGGTATCATTCATTAAAGCTCTTTGCGTCTTTTTGCGTTGCAGTAAGCACCGCGTTTCGTCTTTGCGTGTGAACAGGCTGTAACCTTTACACGACTTGATTGGCATGTAGACGCCGGACGTTTTAAAGCATTTTATTACACAGGTTTAGAAATGTAGTGTGATTTCTGCCCTTTACAGCACAAAACGCAGCGCTGTGTCAACAATGGATTTTTTAGAAACATTTTTGCCCTTGATCCCCCTCTGGCATGGCACTGTCCAGGTCGTTGCACCCTTTAAACAACTTTAAAATCATTTTTCTGGCCAGAAATGTCTTTTCTAGCTTTTAAAATTCGCCTTCCCATTGAAGTCTATGGGGTTCGCGACGTTCGCGAACCGTTCGCATTTTTGACGCAAGTTCGCGAATATGTTCGCAAACTTTTTTTCCGACGTTCGCTACATCCCTAGTCTCTTATCACAGCTGAAACTGAAAATGAATGTGGTAGAACTAGCACACACGCTTTCTGTGCACCGTGAATCACCCCTTTAGGAGTAATTATAGCCTAAAAATGCAGGCGTGCGTATTTAGAGGCAATGTGAAAAGAGAATCATGGAACTTTGCTATCCACAGCAGGGAGCAGTGTAAATAGTAGGGATGTAGCGAACCGCCGAGTAAAAAATGCGAACAGTTCGCGAACTTCGAACATCCAAAAATCGTTCGATTCGAACGATCGTAGGATTTTTAATCGTTCGATCGAACGATTTTCGTTCGAATCGAACGAAAATCGTTCGATTTTAGCGATCGAATGGTCGAATGGTCGAACGATTTTGACGCGAACGCCTATTGGCGAACGTCGCGCGACGTTCGCGAACTTGCGGCAGACGCGAACAGCCGATGTTCGCGCGAACAAGTTCGCCGCAGAACAGTTCGCTACATCCCTAGTAAATAGGCCTGAAAGGAGTAGTTCTGCTTAACAAGTAACGACAGCACTTTTCTAAGAGGGTTTGCAATTATTTTTAATTTTAGATGGGTTCTAAACTATTTAAATTTAAACTATTGCTCTGTAGATCTCAGTTGTGGAATGTCAACTGCAATCTGGTTGCTAGGGCTTAACTACTCTAGCAACCATGCAGCAGTTTTGTAGGGTCTGAAAAGTTGCTTTAAATGATGCTAAAAGTTTATTTAGTGGTGGCTTTACATATGTGCACTCTGGACAGACACTTGGGGCCCTTTATCCTAGGAACCCCAGCAAGCAGTAAAGAAGGGGGCGGGGCAGAGCTGGGTGAATCAAAGGCCAAGGAATAATTGATCCTCCCCTGCATTGGTGGCATTACACATTCAACATTCTCTGTGGCTGGAACTTTTCAGCAGACTGTGGCAGCCAGGGTTAGACTTGGCAGGCTGGACCAGACCCACACCTACCTGTCTGCTGCCCACATGGCAGGGGGCCCCCAAGGGGAGGGTTGTGATTGGTGCAGGGGTGCATGGAGGGTGGGGCCCTTTGTTAGATGCTCCAGTGGGCCTCGGACCCTCCAGTCAGATGCTGGATGCAGCTACTCTTTCGGTGGGCCCCAGCCCTCATTAGCAGGGCTGGAACTAGGGATAGACAGAAGAGGCTCGTGTCTAGGGCACAAAGTTAATCACTTACCTCTCTGCCTACCCCTAGTTCCGGCCCTGCCAATGAGGGCTGGGGCCCACCAGCATTACTCATGGTGTTAGGCCAGTCTGACCCTGACCAGTAATACTTGATAACAATGCAATTAATAGGGATAAAAATATACAAGGTTCAGTATTTTTTCCAGAAGAGGGGGCAATACTATTCTTGCTCCCAGTAGTGTAACTATTGTAACCAAACCTCACAGTCACGGGAGGGCGCAGACCATAGACTGCTGTATGGCATTTCCCCTTGCCAGCCCTTTATATAGCCGTCTGCTTGCTTATTTGTGGTCAGTGGCAATCAAGTGAGTGGGTGGGCAGAAGATCTTTAGTGGGGCAGCCCGGCCAGATCCAGGTACGCCACTGACCATGCATTAATGTCTTAGGGGAAATGTAATAAAAGTCGCAAAGAGGAAAACAATTTACACAAATTTGCATTTTGCAATGTAATATTCTTCATTAGACTGTTATTGCATTGCAAATATTAATTTGTCTATTGTGCACTTCGATGAAGTGTTTTCAGGTGTTGGAATATTTTGGAGCAAACATAACTTTTCAGTAAGAAATTTTATGACATACCCTGCACACTGGTGCAAACTATAAAATTCACAATCTTTCTTCTACTGTCAAAAGAGATCGCTAAACAGTTTCTGGGTTCGCAAAAGCTATTAATTTTGCGCAAAGGAATATTTTTTCTGTTACTAACTTTTATTATATTCCCCCAGTGGAATGTCATGGACAAAGGCATACATTTTCACATTGCAAATAGTTTGCAGTTATTGACTTTTGTTACATTCCCTCTTTCATGCTAAGAAATCAACAATGCTTTATAATCTCTGCTGCCACCCAGTGCATCATTTTTTTAGTGATTTAAATTTTGGTGTGTCCCAAAAACAGTTGTGCCTTGAACTGTCATTGATCAAGGTTACTGAAGGATCGGATACTTTGTGAACTGATCAAACTACCTAATCACTTTTTTTGTTTGATAACTGTAAGCAAGGAGAGCTGTTTTATTATGATTTATTGTATTTTTAGTATTCAGATATGAGGCATCAAACAATTCCATTAATACACGTATACAGGACTACAACAGAACTTTACAAACACACCATTTATTTAACATTTCCGGTTGGCAAAAGCTATATTAAATTTGTGCAAAGGAATTTTTTTTTCATGCAAAGGCATAACTTTTCACATTGCAAATATTTTTTCCATTACTAATCTTTATTACGTTCCCCTAATGATATTTAATGTCAAAGGCAATGGAATCCTTTATTGTTTGGCTCCCTATAGCTAATGCAGCAGACAACTTCCCATTATCTTACTGGATCAGGCAACCTATAACAACTCAGAATGTGAATGTCTTTATGTGGTTATTATGATTATTTTCAAAATCTGTTTTGGGGCTATACCCCCTTTATAAGAATGAGGGTTTTGTCAATACATTTTACACTCTGGTGAGAATAAGAATATTGCAATTCTGTTCATGACGCTCGTGTTTACTGGTGAACATTTCTGTGCCTCTGGTGCCACCGTGTGGGTTTTTTAATGTATAGCAAGAAAGTGGATCAGGCTGCTTCTGCATAGAATGAGAGGGGATATTGATTTTGCAGAATGTGCAGTATGCAGAAAAGCCCACAGTTTGTTGCTGCTTTTGTAAAATGGCCACATGCCTCTACACTCACATGTTTCAGAGTGCAGAGACTTGAGGCAAGTCCTTCTGATACCAAAATTACCAAGTGAACTGAATATCTATCTATTCCTATCTATCTATCTACCTTTCTATCCAGGACCGGGCCACGCTGCATGGGCACCCTAGGCAAGCTGGCGGACTAGGCACCGGCTCAGCGCGAGTGCGCATGCGTGCATGGCGCTCGCGTGTGGTCCCCTCTCTATCTATCTATCTATCTATCTATCTATCTATCTATCTATCTATCTAGCCCTAACCCAGAAGGGATGCCATGGACAAGTGATCCCCAACCAGTGGCTTGTGAGCAACATGTTGCTCTCCAACCCCTTGTATGTTGCTCCCAGTGGCCTCAAAACACTTGCTTGTTTTTTAAATCCCTGGCTTGAAGGCAAGTTTTAGTAACATAGAAACCTTGTGTATTGCCAAATAGAGCCTCCTGTAGGCTGCAAGTCCTCATAAGGGCTACCAATAGCCAATCACAGCCCATATTTGGCACCCCCAGGAACTTTTTGCAAGCCTGTGTTGCTCCCCAACTTAGTTTTAGATTTGAATGTGGCTGCTGGGTAAAAAAAAGGTTGGGGACCCCTGCCATAGACCATGACTTAATATTGGGCCGATCGTGGGTGGGGCTGTGTGGGCCTCTGAGTATTTAAAATGCCAGGACCTGCCTTTTAAACATCTATTTAATTCTATAGAGTACTCTCAGTGCCAGGAGGAATAAACAACATAGACTTTCAGTTTGATTCGTCTTTTAGAATATTTCATTTTTCTGGAGCAGTCCCAGTGATACTATGAGCTATGAGCTATGAGCTATAAATGCTATAGATTTTTGGGTGTATTTGGTATCATACTTTGAATTTAAGGGGGACCAAAGAAATTTCATTAGCTTCCTGTGTCAGAAATCTGGATTATGGTGAAAAGAGCATGTTGTTGGTCTGCTGGATTCAGAAGTCTTGGGTGGGCGCCTCTTTACTTCAACATTCCAGTTATTTTCACATACCCGGGGTGCTTTTCACCAGAGCACAGCGACGTGATGTGTTCATTGGTCTCAGATATCTCTTGTGCTACCCTAGCTCAGTAGAATTCTTCTTGTGCTGTAGCTTCACCCAATTTAAACCAGTGCATGGGACACCAGGCTCCAATAAAAACATGGTGTCATGGCACCATCTCCCAGGAGTAGTATCCTGTTTCCAATACTCATGGATATCAGCTGGCATGGACACTATGATCAATAAGATTTGTGCAGTATGGAGGATTGACCAGCTTCATTCTACTGTATTCAATAGTGTGGGAAAGCAATGTCCAGCAGGGGCCAAGGAGACTAATATCAAAGTGTCTTTAAAAGGTGTGGGCCAAACAGAACCAAGAAGCTAATACAGCTGCCTTGCACATAAATAAGCTTAACCCATGCTCTGCCTCTCTCACCATGCCTCTCCTTAAAGGGCAAGCAAAACCTGGAATAATATTGATTAATATTTGGACCCAGGGCTGTTGAATAGCTTCACACGTCCAATAGCAGTATCATTGGAGTTTACATCCCTCATTTAGCAGAATGATCCTTCCAGGATACCCTGGTGGGGTGGGATCCTCCTCTATCTATTGTTCCAGAGAGAGGCAGTTGTGCTGTGTACCCGTGGGGAGCAGGTTACTAGGGTAATATATATATGAAATGCAAAGGGATATCAATTCATGTAAATTACAATTATGCAACCCTTCCTTTGGCCCAGGGCTCATAGAGCTTTTCCACTAGGCAAATACCTTTCTATACATAGAGACCCTAAATAAAAATAATAGCATGTTAATAAGCTGGTCCATCCAGTAGAGAAGCCTTCTAATGACAGTGACATGTTTATGGGTCAGTTCCTTCTAAACCCAAAGTGTACAAAAAACAACAATATCTTTATGGGTCAATCCCACTTAGGCCCAAAACATCCTACTGGTATCTTAATGGGATAGTCCCTACTAGGCCAGGCCTGGAATTGTGGAAAGGCCACCTAGGCCCGGGCCTAGGGCGGCAGGATTTTAGGGGGGCGGCATGCTGCCCAAACACACCCACATTGGTTCAAAAACACTGGGGATGCGCTGGAGACAATAATTTTTTTAATTTCCTGTGCGCCTATCCCCATTGCTCCAGTCCAGATGATGAAAATTGCACAAATAAATGGGAGGGGACAGGGGCGATGAACGGCAGTGGGCCTAGGGGCACCCACTATGTAAATCCGGCCCTGTACTAGGCCCAAAATGTACTAAGAATAATGACACGTTTATATGTCTGTAACACCAGAATCCAGTCTTACAATGTAAGTTATATGTTTATATACACAATATTTAGTGTTTATGTGATGTTTAATTATGAAAAAGTGTCCTTTAAGGCTTTGGACACTGACCAAAACTCTGGCCTCTGTAAAAATCAACAGGATCGGGCCCAGACATGGCTCCTTCCTTCCTTTTACCTCTTAATTTTTAACACCTCTTTTCACCTGTTTC
The DNA here is from genome assembly GCF_017654675.1 of Xenopus laevis. Lineage (NCBI taxonomy): Eukaryota > Metazoa > Chordata > Amphibia > Anura > Pipidae > Xenopus > Xenopus laevis. Next base: position 36,420,962 of record NC_054384.1, on the reverse strand, counting down.
TCCCACCCCTGCCACTTAATTCCTTCTCTTTTCAGTTACTGCTTTCCCTTGCACTACAAGTGTCCATCTCAAAAGTTCCCTGACAGGACTATGGTACTATAAAAATGCAAAAACACAAATAAAATATGTATCAAAAGTTTTATTTATATAATAGATGTTATTTTTTTAATTGAAGATTTATTCATATTCAATGAGGTTGGAAAGGACTCACATCCATTGAGTTCATGTTTTAGTTTAAAAGGAACCTTCCTATTTAATAGTTGATCCAGAGGAAGGCGAAAAACTCCATCTGAAGCCAGAGCCAATTTGTCTCAGAGGGGGAAAAAAATTCCTTCCTGACTCCCAAATGGGCAGTTGGACAAGTCCCTGGATCAACTTCAACTAAAAGCTCATGTCAGAAGCCCTGTGTTTTTTCCCTTGCTAAATTGGCATGCAACCCTCTCTAAATTATTGTATGTGCAGCATTTTAAGGGCAGAGGCACACCTGGAGGTTCTGGGAGATTTAGTCACCCGGCAACAAATCAGCTCTTCTTCGGGTGACTAATCTCCCCAAACTGCTTTCCCGCTGGCTAGAATCGAAATTGCCGGTGGGATGGCACTCGGAGTGCTTTGTTTTCCAAAGTCGCCCAAATCTGCCTCACAAGGAAACGTCTGACGACTTAGGAAAATGAAGTGCTCCGACTGCCATCCCGCTGGCAATTTAGATTCTAGCTAGTGGGAAGGCAGTTCAGGGAGATTAGTCATCTGAAGAAGAAGCGATTTTTTGCCGGGTGACTAATCTCCCGAACCTCAACGTGTGTCTCTGCCCTAAGGGATTGTGAAGGAGGATCCTCTGCTATGGTGATGTGAGGCTGCTTGAAAACAAATGTCAGTTTGAAGATATTGTTGGAGTAGAAGACAATATAATGAAGCCACGCCACTTGAGGTGCATATGGGGGCTATGAATTAAAAGATGAACTAGAGAGGGTGCAGTATGTGGAGGGGTGTGTGTGTATGATGATATGAAAAATAGAAAACAATAAGAGTGCATACAAGGATTTGAAAATGTGAGTTGGAGTTAAAAAAATTTGAAGAAACTACTATTTTAAGGGGCCTTAGTTTTAGTGGTTGCAGTGAGGTGGTTTGAAGACCATGTAAAGTTACAAGGAAATATTGTTGGAGTGGAAAATAAGATGAAGAAAGATGGCCGGTGGTACAGATGGATTGGTTTGTATAAAGGAAGATCATTTGCTGAGGATGCACCGCTGTAGATATTACAGTATATACAGTAGTAGAGGACTGTAACAAAGATGATTTCAGTAGGAGGAAGTGGAGGGGTATGTGAGTGTGTTTTAACTGTGGCAGGTATAATATGTACAGCTAACAGAGATGCAAATGCTGGAAGTATATTAGCACGGTGGTAGAGTTGTAGCAGAATATGAAAGAGAGTCTGGTTGTGGATCCGAAGATGCATGAAAAGAAGAATGGTTGTTACAAAACTGGAGTTGTGGACTATAAAGGCAAAATCTAACTGATGGAGCCGTGACAATCAAATGTGGACACCACTGTTGGAGCTGTCATAGTATAAATACAGATGGTAGTGGAAAACCAGGAAGGAAGACATTTCCGGAAGTCAAGCCGAGGTCTGGGCAGGCTAAGTTCAAGTATAATCAGGGACAGGCCGAAAGTCAGAGGCAGGCTGAGTTCATTCATGGTCGGGGACAGGCAGAGGTCAAGAGGCAGGCGGAGTTCAAGTAATAGAAAGTCCAGGAATCAGGCCGAGTCATAATCCAGAAGTCAAGATCAAGATTGAGGAAATATAACCAAGCTCAACTTGGTTATACTTCCTTTGGTGTCTATTTAAGGAAAGGCTTAAACATGCACACGTGAGGTTATAGAGTCAGATATGGTGTGTGGACGTGCACATAGATGGCAGCAAGTGCCAAGAATGCGCAAAAGAATGTGCACCCCCACATCTGCGCATAGGCAGACATGATGCTGGATGACAGTGGAGTTTTACAGAAAGTCTAAAGACACCTTTGGTAAAGATGTGATAGTCTTCAGTAATATGAAGAGACCACAACAGAATAATGCTAATGCTGTATAATGATGAGCTGCAGATGTTGAAGGTGCAGCAGATGGTAGAATGTGCTTGTAGAGACGCAGAAGAATAAGGAGAAGAGGCTGTTGTTGGAACAATAGTAGATGGAAACTTAGGCATCACAAATGGAGCTGTGGTTCTTGAAAAAGCAGCTTGTATGGCAAGTGGACCTGTGAAAAGATTGACAGTCTGGTGGTAAAGGTGCACTAAAAGGGAGAGAAAAGGCTGGTGGTGGAACCATTAGATTGAAATTAAGGTACCCCTGGTGGTCATATGGTCCTTCAAAGTGAGACTGCTGGTGGAGTTGCAGAATCTCGAGAGACCACTGGTGAAAATATGGTGGTCTGAAAAGGATGCAGTAAGTATGGAGCTCTGGATGAAGGTGAAGACACTGTCAGTAGATGTTCAAGACACGACTGGTTCAGGTGTGGTGGCTTAAAATGAGATGGTTCTGGTGGAGCTGTCATTGGCACTGGTGCTGTTTGAGAAACAAAATAAACATCAATAAGTAATACTGTTTATCATTATGAATATTTGTTAAGTAGCATGGCATTAAAGGAGAAGGAAAGCTTTATTCACTGTGGGCTGCTAACATGTTAGCAAGTTGTTGTTTTTTTGGGGGCTTTATTAAATAAAATTTATTGGCACAATTCGCTCATGTGCATCAAAGTAAAATCAGAAAATATTAGTCTACCGCACATGTGCAAGTATAAGGAGCATATATATTATGCTGTGTAAAAAACAGCAGGATAATAGACCATAATACATTGCCAGGCTTTGCCGTGTAAAAAAACGGTGTACATTTTTTTACACATTTTTCCTAAAGCTGGAAGCAATGTAAAATAATGCCTTTAAATCTAGCATTCACATGGCGTAAAAATAAACAGCTTGATAAATTCCGTTACTTTTACTAATAATTTTGCCCCCAAGTCTGCAGAGATGACTAGAAAAGGAAAGATGGCAAATCAGTTATTTTTCCAGGGCTGGTTCATTTATCCACCACTGCCTGGTGTGTGTATGTACCCAATTATCACTGAGCTCATGGAGAGGATTTTGATCGGTAAATGCATAAGACTTTTTGTAGCAGAAATCCACCTCTTGTGCACAGTGACAGGTGGATTTAGTTACTGTCAATGCATACACACAGTAGAAGGGGACCAATTTGGGATTTGTCCGCTGGCAGAGAAAATATTGTCCTAAAGCTCTCTAGGACCAATATGTAGGAATATTTAATAAAGATGGTACCTTTCCCTGTGGATGTTTCTCCTTGGATGTTATTCAGGAGATTCATCTTCAGCATTGATGTTATTCACCACAAGATCAGTTAGAGGGAAAGCCCTCCAGTGCCATTTGCTCAGCCACGCTTTGTTCTGCCAATGTCTGGTGAGTGCAGAAGGAACAAGCACTCTGCAGCTTCTTCATGGTCCAGACAGCTGCTCCCTTCAATCCTGTGTAAATGAATAAATTCACAGTAAGGAAATAGCTAAAATTAATATCCTTTTTTTGTTTAATTTATTGGATATAATCAAAACAGACGCAAGTGCTGTTAAACCTGCACAGATGTAAGCTAGTGAGTGTGTATTGCTGCACAGAATTGCTACAGGATAAAATGTGCATGATTCAAAAATAAAAATGCAAATCATCTTAGAATTCCATTGTCAATGTTATCCTAAAATGTAATGAGGTTAAAGAAAAGGGCCATTTTCTTGGGGTGCCAAAATATAAGCCCCCCAAGTGATTGTATATACTTTCCTGAAACCTGGGGCCGGTGCAGTTTTCTGCTAATAGGAGCACCGGCCTGGGGTTTAAGGTAAGTATATACAATCACTTGGGGGTGGCTAATTTTTGGTACCCGAAGTAAATAAAGCCTTTCCTTCTCCTTGAAGTCCCCCTTAAAATGTTCATTATTCCTAGCGCCAATATAATACGTGCTGATTTAAGTTATGCATAAGGGGGGGATGTAAACTTAACATAATGGATTCACTCACCTTTCTTGGTCAGATGGTTCTGCAGCACCTGAAGGTGTTTCTTTATTTCAGCCCTAATGGTCTTCTTTGGGGGCAGTTCAGTAATGAACCGGTGCTGCAGAAGTTCTTCAGCACTCCACCTCTTTGATGGTTCCTTTTCCAGACAACATTTCAAAAAGGAAACAAAATTCTGTGACCTGTAAAATGAAAACAGCTTTTAGGTTTATCTAATGAAACATCAAAATGCAATGACTTTGGGTTTTAGCTATAAAAGTAGGGTATTGCCTTGTTGGATGTACCCACTTTAATCCAGTTCAACTGTGGCTACATGGACAGTTAGTGCTTAAGGTGTGTGGTGATGGCAGACTCAGGTATGAAGAGGATTTAGTGGAGAGCAGTATATAGGTGAGAAAAAGATCATTATTCCCAGACAGGTTTTTACACAGTAACTACACACAAGCACATCATGAGCTGGGAAGGACTCACCAGGTTTTTGATTGAAGCTCCGGTGCATTGTTGTTCAGTATAAAGTCTGACACTGGATACTGATTGGCATATGCTAAAAGTAAAAAAATATATATATATATTAGACCATTCATACAAATACTATATAAGATATTCAATTATTGTATTCATTGGAGCAGCAGAAGATCCACAACAATTATGAGTCACTTACGTGTTTCTCCCTCGGCCATTTCGATGGCGGTAATCCCCAGCGACCAGATGTCACACTGGAAAAAAGACACCAAAAAGCATTAGAAGGAGAGATTGAGTTAGTGTATTTGTAAGTGACTTGTTGTCCAGTTTATTTTTCCACCAGTGCCTCCATGCAATGAATGGAAAACACTGAAGAATTGGCCCCTATGGCTTCAAGTTTAGGTCTTCTGTAACATAAATTGACCGTTAACTGAATGCAGCACTCATTTATGCAGACAGAAGGGGAGAGGTTAGAGGAAAAATGTACAGTAACAATGAAAGGTAAGTGCACCAAGTATCATAAGTACTACATACTTTGGTGTCATACGCCACTGTTTTGCCTCTCCTCCTTATGGCCTCAGGCGCCATCCAGTGCGCAGTGCCTTCACTCTCATAGCACTTTCCCAGTCTGTGGGTCCAGGTCCCAGCAGAGTCCAAAATCGACTGAAATGACAAATGAATGAACAATGTATTTTTGAATGCAATAACATAAAGACCTGTATTATGAAACCTTCTGACTCTATATTCACAGAAGCTTTCCATCATCTTATAACTGTTTTACTTACTTAGCTTCACCTTCCCTTTCTCCGTTAGCATTATGTTCGGGCTCTTGATGTCTCGGTGCAGAGCCCTGTTCTTGTGGATGTGCTTGAGTGCCTGGGGGGATTGAGATTCATGTTATAAGACTATAACAGACATAGGTCTAAGCATTAACAATAATAATAATGATCTAAAAAAGTGTACTGTATATATATATATATATATATATATATATATATATATATATATATATATTTGTGTGTGTGTGTAAAGCAAATGAGGCCTTACCTTTAACACTTCTTTGCAGACATAGCCAATCCAGGTCTCTCTCAGGGATTGCCTTCCGGTGGAATTGATCATGTCATACAGGGAGCCGCCCCCACAGTATTCAAGGACAATCTGCAGTAGAAAAATATAAATAAATTATTTAAGGCCTTCTATTACCTTTAAATGGAGATCCCTTTGGCACAAGAGGGATAAACGTGATACAGCAAATAATTTCTTACCTCCAGCAGCTCCCGATGAGCACTCATTAAGTGGAGCACTATAATAGGCTCCATGGAAAGTTGGCGACGTTCTTGTGGCCGCCGAACTTCCGGAGGAAATTAACCTCCCGGCAAAACAGACTCTTCATTCCTGGAGGATAACGGGAAACTCTTTAGCTCACATAGTCAACCACACAAATAGGAATGGTATGGAGAATGGAACTATAAAAAATACACTACCCTGCTGATGTTGGCTATCTTCACAGCAACCACTCCTTTGCGATGGGTTGGCGGACCCTGTAACACAGATAGAAATGGTTTAACTGATATTCAATATGAAGCTGCAAATATCAAGATTCAATTTTGGGAACAAATGGAGTTTTACTGTCTTATTCTATTCGGGGACCACAACATGCCACTAGCACTTGTTGTTGCTTCCAGTTCCCCCTGTCATTTAGTAATTGTGTTTTCCCTTACCTTAAACACGTCTCCAGTTCCACCCACTCCAAGAAGCACGTCCTTGGTCAGCCGACCATCAGGAGGCTGGAAAATAGAATAGAATAAAAAAGAAATTTTATTGATAACATAATATGCCACAGGCGTATCAAAAGAATGTATCACTTACCCGGGGGGACAGACAGAGGAAGAGGGGAGGATTGGCAATAAGGTACTTGAAATAGAGAGGCAACTGCCAGGTGGGAAGGTTTTACAACTGGGCAGGGGCATCACTAAACCTACTGCCAGATTCCATGCTCAGGCAGCCCCCACAGTTACTGAGTCATGTATTTTACCCTCTTTTCTACTCACCTTATAAGTCTCGGAGAGGGACCCACATTTCCGCTTGTCGCTGAGGAAAAGAGAAAGATCATTAGTGTAAAAGGGACATTTATATGGTCCAACACTTGGTACTAAATGGTACTTCCCAGTGTGACAGGGTACCCTTTCCCCAAAGTTACTACTCAGTAAAGTATACAGGACAGTGGTGCAATTAGAAGTTACTGAGCCCCATAGCACAATCATTTTAGGGCATATTAAGGCTTGTTCATGAACTTATTTATTGATTAATACCCCACCGTGTGCCCTAAACCTCAGGCCCCCCAAACCACTGTTTCCCTAAACTTATGGACCCTCATCAGTCACAGGGTCTCCTTCCTCTATAGTTAAACCCCTGGATAAGAACCAAACTATTATTCATTTCTAGTTATATGTAATTCCCTTATAATACAGCTGGTACAGATTTCAAGTTTACAAGCTGATTCTGTAATAAGCTGCCCCCAATATGTACCCTTTATAGAGCTGCATATGGCTCTGTGTTACTGAATGGATTAACATTCTATACTTTAAACCCTTAGTTTAAATAAAATGGTATCGAGTGCCTTACCTTCCCCTGGGGGGCCCAGAATGGCATGGCGCCCCAGGTCTTTGTGCTCTTAAAAGAGCAGTTGGGAATAAAAAAGCGATATCAGCAGACGTCGATGAAAGATGTTATTTATACCAGACGTCAAAAAAAAGATGGAAAAATTCACTGAATATCGCTTTGAAAAAGTCCGAAAATCTCGTTGAGTCAATTCGAAAATCGCTCGAAATCGATTCGTCGCTCAGAACATTCACTTTACCGTAGAGGAAAAGAAAGAAGAGATTATTAGCTCACGTGCACTGGCCCTCTCTGCTGTACATATCAGCATACACTGCCTTATATCAGTATTCACACCTTGACAGCAATAACATTGCTAATAACAGCTTTGAAGGGAAAGTTCCCCTTTGAATCAAATTGTACTTGGCCCCGTACTTCCATCTATTATAACATGGTGCCCAGTCCCTGCTGATGAAAAGAAACCTCACAGTTATATTTTATCATCTCTAGAATTTAGATTTCAGCAACAACTGACGTTGAAGCTCTGATGAGGCTGCTGAGAGTTGTGCACTGTACAGAGTGATCATATGAGACAAATTGCAATTGGTTGTAATATTTTTATTATTTGTGATTTTTTTTAGCTATTTAACTCTTCATTCAGCAGCTCTATAGAATGCAATATCAGCAATCCAATTGCAAGGGTCCAAATTACTCTAGCAACCATGCAATGACCTGAATGAGAGACTGAAATATGAATAAAAAAGAGTCAATAGAAAGATCAGTACTAAAAGTAGCAATAACTATAAATTTGTAGCAAAATTTGTTTTTAGATGGAGCAGTGACCCCATTTAAAAGCTGGAAAGAGTCAGAAAGTGGGGGCAAACTATTCAAAACTATAAACAATGAAGGCCAATTGAATAATTGCTTAGAATAAGCCATGCTAATTAAAAGTTTGCTTGTTGCTTGTTGTTGTTCAACTTTGAGTTAACATTTAGTATGATGTAGAGACTGATATTTTGAGACAATTTGCAACTGGTTTTAATTTTTTTGTAGTTTGTGGTTTTTGAGTTATTTAGCTTTTTATTCAGCAGCTCTTTGGTTTGCAATTTCATCTGGTTGCTAGGGTCCAATTTACCCTAGCAACCATGCATTGATTTAAATGAGAATATGGAATATTAATAGGGGAAGGTCTGAATAGAAAGAGGAGTAATAAAAATAGCAATAACTTAATAAATGTGTAGCCTTACAGAGCATTTGTTTTTTAGGTGGGACCAGTGACCCCCATTTGAAAGCTGGAGAGGAAGGCAAATAATTGAAACACTATACAAAATAAATAATGAAGACCAATTGAAAAGTTGCTTAGAATTGGCCATTCTCTAACATACTACAAAATACAAAACTTAGAGGTGAGCCACCCCTTTAACCTTCAAATCAGAGAAGAGCACTGACATTTCCACCTCACCTGATACTGTTGTACTACAATTCCCAGAATGCCGTTTTAACCTGCTGTCATACCTGCCATGCCTTTCATTATACATAGTACCCAGGTGTAAGACGTGGCTGATGGAGGCAGATGTAGCCAAGTAAATGCTTAAAAAATCTATGTCATCTTGTACTGAGCGCCTTCTTGTCTTTCTTAATTCAGAAGGCAGCAGAAAAGGCTATCTGGGCATGTTGGGAGCTGTAGTTTTGCATAAGACATATTTATTTATGGGGGAACTAGATAACTATGGGTAAAGCTCAGGGCAGACCAGAATTTTTAGGAAACAAATGGCCCTGCCTATAAAATGGCTAGTGAGGGGACATGCTGATCTACGCCATCTAAAGCTCTATTATAGGAATCAGATCATTTGCCACTTTAAATCTCCCCATCTTTGTATTTCTGTAGACTTAAGGGGTTTCCATGAGAAAGGACACAGTTGAAGCAGGGAAGGTATTTCCTTTCCAGGATGCTCTTTGGCCTGAGCAACTCCCAGCATGCACAGGTGCCCTTTCGCTACTGGTTTATGCTAAAATTAATTGGTGGGGGCAATCCAGTTGGAGATCATGGCTACATAACAAAAAGCTCTCAGGTGATACATTGTCAACCACCCACATTCCCATGGAGCAGTCCATTTGATGACATCATTGCTAGCAACAGATACTGAAATTGCTGACTGTTTAACAGGACGTACCAATGCATAGGTGGGGGTTAGGTTATCAATCGGCAAAGAAAAGGGGGGTAGCAATAATGGCAGCTCTCATACTCAGCATGCTGAGAGCAAATGGTGGGACTTGTAGGTCAGTAACAGTTACAAGACTAAAGGCTGATGGTCTTATAGGGGGTGCTGGGACTTGAAGGTCAGTAAAAGTTACAAGACTAAAGGCTGATGGTCTTATATGGGATGCTGCGACTTGTAGGTCAGTGACAGTTACAAGACTAAAGGCTGAAGGGATGATAGGGAATGGAGGGATTTGTAGGTCAGTGACAGAAGACTCAAAGCTAAAAGACTGAGGTGGGTGCTAGGACTTGTAGGTCAGTGACAGAATTTTAAAGGCTGAAGGGCTGAAAGGGGATGCTGGGACTTGTAGGTCAGTGACAGAAGACTAAAGGCTGAAGGTCTGATAGGGGCTGTTGGGAGCATTACACATTTCAGATCCGTAAAAAGCAATGGCTGCCTGTCATTAATGGTCAACATCCTCAGGCAGCTTGAGGGGATTAGTGCCTGGGAAGTACCAACGCAAAAACTTTACCCTGAAGAGCTTTTACAGAAGGCAATTTTATATACAAAATGAGCAACCTGAACAGCAAGTGCTGCCCCATTCCTTTCCCAACCCCAACTCTCATAATCACCTTTTATATTCATTAAAATACAAGAATATGAGTAAAACCAAGGATTATATCCCAGGCGCTACTCAGTGGTACAATTAAAGTCAATTTTCAGCATTTCTGTAAAATCCCCCCCCCCAGTGTGCGTGCTGGTCCACTCACCTCTGATCCCAGAAATGAAAGTGAGAAAACCGTTATTTTAACTGTCATTTAGTCATGCGGCCAATCACATGATTTCTTATACCAACTGTGATTGGCTGCAAAGTTGGCACACATGTCAATGTTGCTAAGGTAAATGGGACCCTAGCAACCAGATTACAGTTACAATTCAAAACTGTAAGGCAGTGCAACTAAAGAGAAAATCATTACAAAACGAAGTCCAAATACAAATGATATTGGAATATTCCTGTCTACCTTACTGATTTTCAATGTGTGATCTCACCCAGGCAGCTACCAACGGTCACCCATCAGACTTATTGCAGCATCAAGGTGACCGTTGGTGGCTGACAATATCACAGCTCTGACAGTTCTATCTCAATATTCTTTAAATCAGACACTTGAATACAGTGTGACTTAAAGAAATAGATGTAAATAGCAATATATTAGAAGAGGATTCTGGTACCCAATACTATTTTATACTTCTGTGAATGTTTAGTCTCCCTGTTTTCCCATTCCTCCCCCATGCTCAACTCTCTCATATTCACTTTTAAAATTAAAAAAATATATGCAAAACCAAGGCTAATATTCTAGGTGCTACCTACTGACTCTCTTAAATGCCAATTTTCTGCATTTATGTCATTATTTTCCTTAAAATATCCCCCTAGTGGGTTTGTGTGTCCACTCACCTCTGATCCCAGAAATGAAAGTGAGAAAACCGTTATTATAACTGTCAGATGAAAAATCAGGTAATGTTACAGACTGTAGGTGGCTGGGAAAATGGCACCTAAGACGTGTCTTTAAAATTAGACAATTTAAATATAACAAAAAATGAAGACAGAGAAACGTGCATAGCAATACAATTACATGCGGAATCTAGATGCAAAATGCTATTTATGGCCTCACTGCCAATATAAGACTTTACAGTGTGCCAGCCCTAATTTAATATCCCATGAACCTCTATGGATATGATCATTATAGGGGGTAATTACATTTCCTGAGAAATTGGCTCCGGCTGGTGAGGAAACACCATATTCACAGATCTCATCTGCCTCGTTGAGTTCTCCATTGGCCGCAGTATCATCTCCCAGGGTGCCCTCGCCAGTGACGGACCCACAGTAGGTGTGAGAAGTCTCTGCAATAGATCTTCCTTGTTGATAGAAGGTCTGCAGTGATGCTCTCTCCCACCTTGGATGAAGATTCTCATCTTTCTCATACCGCAACCTGCTGAGGGGGTAACCCTTTTTAAATTACATGGATTTTAGAGTTACAGTAAAGATGAATAAATCAATGTATAAATATTATTGTGTTCCTGATTTTTCTATTAAACAGACTAACTACAGTCAGTATCGGACTGGGACACCAAGGGCCAACACAAAAACCTTAGACCAGGGGGCCACTCTCAGTTCTATTATTCTTCTTCTCCTCACTCAACCTCTATTCTCCTTGTCTCTTTTCTTTACATACTGTAATCCAACATTCCATCTATTTACCCTCTTTGTTCTCATAGAAATAGCGAATGGCCATGAAATAGGCCAAACGTTTTAAAAGCATGAGGGTCCACTGACACCTGGGCCCACTGGGAGTTTTCCTGGTATCCGGTGAACCAGTCCAACACTGACTACAGTATACTTACACTTTGTATGAGGTAAATTGCCAGTGTCCATTCACAGCAGCATTCCTGGTGCCCTTACATTGGCAAGTGGTATGGCAGTTCTGCCCAGTAGAGGAAGAGGATAACATGAATAGGGGGATATTAATGGAAGTATAAAGGTGGCATTAAATAAAGGGCTTATACAAAAAAGTCAATGAAAGACCTTACATGATTAGACGGCAGGTATATGATTCTTCATATACATCAGTGTTATGGCAGCTAGACAACATCCATTGTAAGTGCAGGTATTTTGATATACAAGGGCTCTGTGTGTAAATTCTGGTGTAACTCTGGTATACGCAGGGTTATAAACAAGTGCCTCACAGCTTTACTATATGGAATTATTGCCAAAGGGCAGGGTTAATTCACATGGTGCAGCTTTATAAACATAACTTAAATTTTACACCAGTTTTATGCCTTTTTGGTATAAAAGTAACACAAACAGCCCCACTGTGTCACACACAAACACATCATGGAGGGCTTTCTGTGAGAGAAACCATCCCCTGCAAGTTTAGCCAGTGAGGGGGAGAAAGTAACCTGCAGCCAATGGGAGAGCAGCATTTTGCATCATGGCTGCAAATTGTCACTTCCTGTCATTTTAGCCAGTGGAAGAGAGTATCCCACAGCCAGTGAGAGAAGGAGTCTTGCCTCAGCTCTAATTGCCAATGGGAGAGGGAGTCTTGCCTCAGCTCTAATTTCCTTTAAGATTATGCCAATGGGAGAGGGAGTCTTGCCTCTGCTCTAATTTCCTGTAACTTTAGCCAATGGGAGAGGGAGTCTTGGCCCAGCTCTAATTTCCTGTAACTTTAGCCAATAGGAGAAAGCTTCCAGCAGTGATTCCAGAGATTGAGTGTGGGAGGGAGAAGCCCAGAGAGAGCAGACACAGCAGAGGGAGACCTGTCTAGACAGAAGTGCTGTTCTGCCTGTTATGAAGTAAGTGCTGGGCTGCAGGCAGGGGGATTTCTATAGGGCAGTTGGTATCAGGCAGGACATGGTGGGACATGAGGGAGTTTTGTCAGAGTCCCGGTGGTAGATTGAGGGGGAGGGGTTAACAGTAACCTGGTCACATGATACTGTGCTGTCACTTCCTCAGCAACCAAGAGATAATTTATTTTTCTATGGTTTTGCCATAGCAAGTGGCAAGTTAAGCAGCATTTCTCCCACCGTACTATGAAGCTCAGGGGCGCTCCACCAATGAGGCGAGTTGAGACACTCGCTTCAGGCGGCAGCGCCTCCCTGGTTACCAGGGGCGACAAAAATGCAGCTCCTGGTAACTAAGAGCTGAATTTCCGGTTTTCAACCCGGAAATTCGGCTCTTCTAGTGCAGAGCGCTCTGCACTAGCATCGTGCAGCGCCCCGACCCCCTCCTGCGCAGAAAATGCGAGCGCCGTGAGGAGGGGTCGGGGCGGCAACGGAAGGCCGCCTCAGGCGGCATAAAGGAGCGGATCGGCGCTGATGATGCTCATGTGTAGGCAGACACACAGAGATCACACTTGATACTGATATTGAACATGGGCACCCATCACAACGAGGCGGGTCAATGAAGCTTCTGGGGCTGGTCAGGAAAAAGTAATGGCAGATAATTGACATCGCAGGGAGGAGGATGAATGGGACAGGAGGGACCTATTAGCACAAAGTAACAGAAGATCGAGTAACTTTTAACAAGCTGTGGGAAATTTATAATAAGGCTTTCTTAGCAGTACAGGAATTTAGGTAGATGAGAGAGAAGAACGGCTGTTGTTCTCCTTCGAGACGACGCCAGTGTCACGTTTCGTAGCAACAACGCAAAAGAAAATCATAAGGGAGGAAAAAAATCTGAGCTACGGCGACTGGGATGGCAATAACCTTTGGTGTAAATACATCGACACTTAGTGCAGTAAAGACAGAGGTGCGGGCAGGAAAATAAAGACTACACAAAAATAGGCACAAAGTCACACTCACTTCAATGCTTGTGCAAAAACTCCACATTTTTTTCTTTTATTTAGTCAGATCTCAGCAAATGTTTTTAAGGGCCAAGCCCCTTCATCAAGTGCTTGGCCCGAAACGTTTGCTGAGATCTCACTATACAAGCAGAAGCATTGAAGTGAGTGTGTGTTTGTGCCTATTTTTGTGTATAATTTACGGAAGCTCTTATCTGCAGCAGGGCTAGGGTTGCCACCTTTTCTGGAAAAAAATACAGACTTTCCTATATATATATATATATATATATATATATATATATATATATATCTTTTTCCCCTATTAATAACATTGGGATCAAAAATTAAATACCGGCCAGCAGGCCCGGACTGGCAATCTGTGGGTTCTGGCAAATGCCAGAGGGTCTGCTATAAGGTCCCATAGAAAGTCAGTATTTAGTGGGCTGGTGGGGGGCTGTTTGGGCCTCTATGTGGGCTGTTTGGGCCACTGTGCCAGGGTCTTTTTTAGTTCTCAGTCCGGACCTGCTGGCCAGGTGGCAACCGTAAGCAGGGCTAACATTGAGCATCTCATGTCGGTATATATAAACCCCTTTTTTTGAATATATATAGAAGCGGAAAGCAGTTTTAAATTTTGTAGCTACAGGAAAATAAAGAGTGATTAGACAGCTTGCAGTTCATCAAGTGTTTGGCTTAAGTATCCCATTCCCACCATGACAAATACCCAGAGAGCCTGGCTATAGATTGCTGCTGTTTAGGTGTGTTCCCCTTGTTATCTCCTATAGTTATGGATAAAGGTCCAATCCAATTATAAAAGTTATATATACAGATGTGTGCTAGGATATATAGTATTTTGTCATGGGATGCTTTAAATCCATGTTTTTTTTTGATTAGGAAGAATACTGTATCCCTCACAATAATTTGGATAACTACCATACCAACTTCAAAGTCTAATTTGAATATTTAAATTCAAGGGGGAAATTAAATACATTGTAAACAAAATATTAATGCATTCCGTTGTCCAGAGAGCTCCAGCAAAGGAAAGGGTTAATCATCTTAGGTGGTGGTCAATTCCTTTCTTCTTAAAAGGCACTGATCAGGGGTATTATTCTAGTAAGCATTGTGCCACCATCTTCTCACCTGTTCCAGGGATTCTTAACAGCTGGTCTGTGCACATGCACCAAAAGGAAACAATATCAGTGTTTTAGTCAAAATTTCAATAGTTTGTTTTGCTGCATATGCCCAGCCTAGGGCCACAGCAAAGCTGAGCTGATGCGGAGGACAGTAAAAAGGATGGTAGCACAGTGTTCACTAGACTAGAAGATGGCAAACAAACACTCCAGTGATTAACGTTTCCATGTCCTTCAAAGGGTCCAGGTTTGGTTCTGCAAAATGTGTTGAAATTCAGCTTTATTGATTCAAATCCTGGGATTGGTTCATCCAATTATAGTGTTCTAGACTAAAGAGAAGAGGGCGCTGTGGCTATGTAAAACCCAGGGAGTCAAAAATCAAGGTTTGACTGTAGAATTGGTGTGAACTGTACCAATATTTGGCCCTGCTCACTTTGTATATGAGTTTCCATGATTACTAGTGGCAGACAACATGGCAGCAAACTGTGTTAGCCAAAGGTAATATGCAGAGATGTATGTAGTCAGTGATGTATTTAGGTCCAGTGTCACCATAGGCACCGGACCCATCTGTGCCCCTAGTTTGTGGAAATGATGTCAAGGCTCCAAGGTATCACCAACTGACCCCCTACAGCTCCAACTTTTTTAGGGCTCTTCAACATGGGACTTTTTTCCTGGATTCCTCTGCGGACAGTTTTAAACTAAACCCCAAAAATGAATGTGGCTAAAAATGACATTAAAAATGACCGCAGGGGGAACGCAGGAAAAAACGCCTGTGTGGAAGAATACATGCAAATGAAGATACTGTGTATATATATATATGGCAATCATTTAAAAAAAATGTAGGGAATCCGTGCAAAATCATTGCACTTATCCCTGAAAGGGCAGAAGCCCAGATCCTGTGTCTGTGTGCGGTAAGCTGTTACCTAGCAACCAGCTATTCACTGCAGTAGGAAGTGACACAGCAGCTAGTGAGTGTCTGGCAGGAAGAGGAAGTCACAGAGACTGGCAAAAGAAGAGAGCCTGGCATAGAGAGCCGCATGGTGGACAGAGAAGGAAGCAATAGAGCTGATGGTGGGCCCAGAGAGCTGAGAGGCTGCACCAAAAGTATTCATTTGGATCGGACTGGCACAGGGAAGCAAGATACTGTGCCCGGAGAGGCCGAGAGTGTGAAAGGAATTCAGACTGGAGGAAAAACAGCAGGATATGCCTATCTGAGCATCCAAAAGGGCTGGTAATCACACTGTATACCTGACTGCTGGATTCGCCTGAAGAGAGCTCTAAAGTTTTCAAAGAGGATTTGTGAGTATCCTGGTTAAAGGGACAGTACCCAAAAGAGGCGTTAAAGAATAAAGAGACTGTTAAAGGACTTTGCCTTTTCTTAGTTAGGTAGGCAGCTTGGCGCTAGCAAGTTAGTTAGTGAGGCCCTATTGCCACCAGTTAGGAGTGCTGCATGTACTAGTTACCCAGTTATTTTATATAAACCATTTTTCAGTTTAACTAATACTGTGTGTGTGTTATTACTGTATTCCTAGTTGGGTCACCCGTAGGTACATTCCCGGATCCCACTAGTTGGAGGCACTGCGCTAGTAAGTACCAGGTACCCAGTCTTTCCCAATACCATTGCAGAGTGGCTCAGGTTTGTCCCATGTCATCAAGTAAGCGCCACACGTGGAGTGTAACACCGACAAAGGGGAGTCGAAAGGGTTACACATATAGCTAGAGTTTTTTCGTAGATTGAGAGCATCTTATACTCTCAAAACCTTTGTTTTGTATATAGCAGTGCACTTCAAACAAAAGGCTATGAATATGAAAAATACAGAGATGCTTCCAATCCTGTAGTAAAATGCCCATTCTGCTGATATGTGGGATTTATCATTTTATTTTTTAAAATATACATTCACTTGAAAATAATTGTAATTTTTTAAAATTTTGGCCAGAAAGGGTGTTAAAGTGAGGTGTGGTGGAACATGGAGTCATTCTTGTCAGAAGTGGGATAATTACATGCAGAAAATAAATGTAAGTATGTTTTTTTTAAGAATTCATCTTCTTAAAGGGGTAAATCACCTTGAAGTACACTTTTAGTATGATATAATATGGCCAATTCTAAGCAACTTTTCAATTGGTCTTCATTATTTATTTATTTTAGTTTTAATTATTTGCCTTCTTCCTGACTCTTTCCTGCTTTCAAATGGGGGTCACTGACCCCATCTAAAAACAAATGTTCTGTAAGGGCTGAACTCCACGGCCATCTTTCATTGGATCGTGTCAGAATGACATAACGCAGGAGACAAGTCGGATGTCGTCGCAGGCGTCCAAATATAATAGGAGGGAATGAAAAGTCGCAGGTAAATACTACACATGATAAGACTGTAGGATGAAGACGCAGCTTTCTGCGATCACATCCGACAGTCGAGTCGGATGAAATGTAGTTTTTACCTGCAACTTTTCATTCACTCCCATTATATTTGGAAACCTGCAACTACATCTGACTTGTTTCCTGCGTTATGTCATTCCGACACGATCCGACAAAAGACGCCGTGGAGTTCAGTACTAAGGCTACAGTGTCGGACTGGCCCACTGGGATACCAGGAAAACTCCCGGTGGGCCCAGGTGTCAGTGGGCCCTCTTGCCTCTAACCATTTGGTCTATTTCATGGCCATTCTCTATTTATTAATGGGAAAAAAGAGGCCTACTAATGGAAGAATAGAGTATAGTATGTAGAGATAAAAGGCTAAGAGAATAAAGAGGTTGAGTGAGGAGAGGAGGAATAATAGTTTGGAAAGTGGGCCCTCAGCCTAAGGTTTTCTGGTGGGCCCCTGGCATCCCAGTCCGACACTGTAAGGCTAAATATTTATTGCTACTTTTTATTCCTCATCTTCCTATTCAGGCCTCTCTAATTCATATTCTAGTCTCTTATTAATATCAGTGCATGGTTGCTAGGGTCATTTGACATCTGGAGAGCTGCTGAATTAAGAGCTAAATAAATCAAAAACCACAAATAATAAAAAAATTAAAACCAATTGCAAATTGTCTCAGAGTATCACTCTCTACATCATACTAAAAGTTAATTTAAAGATGAACAACCACCTTTAAAATTACATACAGTTAAAGATATTTATTACAGTGTTGCTAATTCCCAATATGTTGACATTTAGCAAAGTAAAACAAGCATGCATTTGACAAATATTGCATGATAATTTGGCCACTGGGAGAATATTTTCTACTAAAATCCATACATATTATTTGATTTAAAGCAAGTTGGCAGCAAGTTGCAATAAAAGGCAATTCTGAACACTCATGAGCATAATCAGACAGACTATGATCGAATCAATTGGCTAATGCATTTAGGTGCACTGAAACCTGCATCTCAAACACATAAGAAAATACTGAACGCATGAAACTGGAACGCTGGGGAGCACAGCTAAAGACGCTTGCCTGTAAGAGCCTTAATCAGGGCCGGAAATAGGGGTAGGTAGAGTAGGCAGCTGCCTAGGGCGCCATCATTGAGGGGCGCACTTGAAAAAGTATTTCCTTTTTTTTTTTCTTTTTCGTTTTTTTTTGGTTGCTTTTTTTAAAAGTGATTATTGAATTATTTATTTCTGTCGTCTCAGGGCCTCACCTCCCATCTCACCTTTTTCCTCTTGCCAGCGGTACAGTCTATCTTCTACAGCTTAAGAGCCAGCAGGTTTTGAGTATGCGCGTCTTGCATATGCACGTCAATTACTGACGTCGTGACGCGGCAGAGGTGTCGGCCTAGCGCGTTGGTGTGGTGGCTCATGCTGAGTGCTCGCCTCGCAGCCTTGTACACTCCACACAGTTTGAATCAAGCAGCAAGTCAATAAATGGCTTTGGAAAAAATACAAAATATAGACAGTCCATATAGGGCAACAATAGCTCCAGGATTTTACTCCAGCTCCCAAAGTTCTATGGAATCTGACATGGATCCCTTTTTATCATGGTTTGCATTGGTACTGGATTTTTTTTCCCTCATTTGTGTTTTGTTTAGATCAATGTAATTCAGCAGCGGCTGATTTCAGGCATTTCAGCTGATTAAATAGCTTAAGCAAGGCAGTAAATATTTACAGTGATATAAAGCTTGGGGCAGATTTATTAAAATGTAAGATTAAAGCTCACCACAGAGAAATTCACCCACCTGCTTCCCATTCATCCCATTCCATTCATTCCTATGGGATTTTTTAGAACATTTATTGAACAGTGAACTCACACTCTGCTAAAGGCGATTCTAAAAATCCCATAGGTATAAATGTAAAGTGGGTTAATTTCTCTGTAGGGAGCCCACATTATAAATATGTCCCTTAAAGGAGAATTAAAACATAATCCTATACCAGGGCCTGCCGGCAAGTGGTTACGCCATTGTCAGAATGGACTGTGGGTTATAACTATGCCACCATTAATGATTTCTTAACTCTCCCCACAGCTTGTGTAGAGTAAAGAAGGAAAGGAGCCGGCTTTGTCTTCTGAAAAACAGAAGTCAAGTTATGTTATTGAATATACCATTTTATCTTTATCCACTGATACAATCATGTCTAAGGATGTATGTGTATCCATAATATAAAATGGACTGGCTGCATGGGCACCAGATAATCTTCACATGCACCAATCCCTCATGTGTAAAGCACAGAACAAGCAGAACGTTTCAAGATAAGCTTGTTCTCACGATAACAAAATGATCTGTAGGTCCACCTTTAGGGTTGATTTGTCAGCTAGCGACACTCAAGTAGTAAGGTGCAACAACAAAAATCATCAGTAGGTGTCAGGAGAGGATAGAAAACTGCAGTAAATGAAAACTGAACTCAAAATAGCAATGTCATCTGCTTTACATAAAATAAATATTAAACAGTTAACACATATCTAAACTAATAGATACATGTTCAAATGCAATCTTATACCTTAGTCTGGAAAGAAAAGAAAGAGATACCTTTATAATTTATACAGAAAAAGCAGTTTATACATGATGATTGTGATGCCTGCCCTTAATACACGTATACAGGACTACAATAGAACTTTACAAACACACCATTTATTTAACAACATTTCTGGGTTGGCAAAAGCTATATTAAATTTGTGCAAAGGAAAATTTGTTCATGCAAATGAATAACTTTTCACATTGCAAATATCTTTTCCATTACTAATTTTCATTACGTTCCCCCAATGGTATTTAATGTCATAGGCAATGGAATCCTTTAATCCTGACATCCCCATGCATTATGGTGCATACAGGCCTCACCTACTGTACATTCTGTAGTACCCCACAAAATCTCCCCCATTAGCACATCAAGCAGCTGCCCACTATAAACTCTGTAGTAATTCCCATTTCACTGGTTCCATAAAATGAATGTGCATTACACAAATTTGCATCCCTCCTGCAGTAAATGACAAATCCTCATGGGCGTCTTGGGTTGAATCTACCACTGATTATTCAGTAAATGAGCCCAGTAATTCACACTACTACTGCCAGTGATGTCCCTTGGGCTTATTGCTGATTGATGTAATTTCCCATGTCCGACTTTACATCAGGCAGGATTGTTTGCCTCCTCTGTAGTGTATCAAATACACAGGCTCTGCACTTACAACAAGCATTTGTTTTGTCTGCTTTAACTGGTCTGTATGCCAGAGTCTCCTTTCTTCGTCCAGTGAAGAATTAGGAGAATCTTGGGCCAAAAGCTGATCTTAAGACTTGGCAAAAATAAAGAAATACATTTAGATTTACATTTCTCTTTTTGTTTGTGAATGTAAATGCTATTAAAAGGACACTGTTATACTGTTATACATGTTTCAGACTAAGAGCTATTAAAAAACACAAGGCTGTGTACATATCTGTTCCCAAAGCTAAGTTATACATACATGGATAATTTCATTTGATGAGGTTTTCAAACAATTGGGACATTTGATATCTGTTCTTGCATGTTAAATCTGATGATAGTGGCTTTCCTGGCTGGTTAATCAACTGATGTATTCACATGCATCACATGCATCAGATGACCAAAGTATTTTATATATTTTTCTATTTCCTTTAATGCTTTATTGTTCTCTTTACATTATGGCTCATGTTGCGATCATGTGTCTTTAAAACGATCACCTGTCCACCTGCATGGCCGGTTATACCTTCTCTGTAATACAAAGACAGTCCCTCACTGCTCTGCTCAGTTGTAAATCTCTCTACTGTATATCACAGATCGCATTGTTTTATGTTAAGTTCCTCAAACAGGTCTGTGTTGGAGTACTTTTTGGAATACATATATATACCTCCAAGTAAAGCAAAGCCACATAGATGTACTTAATAAACTACAATAACAAGATCTTTTTTAACCTCATCATCCTCCATTGCAAAGCAACTCAGTCTGTTAAATAATTTGCTTCAGCTCAGCCCAAGCTGAGAAACAGGAAACACACCATGTTATATACATAACATATTCCTTTCTTGCTTTGGATGATGTTCTATTAATGGTTTACACTTGTATCCTATTGCCTTTCGAAACAAATGGTGGAATAATCTACCTGGAGTAATTGTTCTGGTGTGGTTTACTATGTTTTTTTTTTATCAGCAATTCCAATGTTTTTAATCATCAATAGAAAATCATAATCAACTGGAACCTCTTGGGAAAGACAGAAAGAATTGTGGGACTGTCCACACAGCTGCCCTACAATTTCTGTATTGGGAAATGGGAAACAGGTCCTTCCTCGTGAATCTAGAGCAATTACCCATAAGGTATCAAAGAACAGCTTGTGTCCCACATGTTAACATTAGACTGTTCCTCAGTTAATTTTCAAGACAAGTTGACTTAATTTATTTAAAATCATGCAGCAGAAACAGCTGCTGCAGTAAAAAGGTTCTGTCAGTTTGATAATGGTGACAAGTAAGGTGTTACAGTGCGCTACCTGTGACTTAATGCTACTTTTCAGCAAACTCTTAACTTTTCTGCCCAACTTTTACAGAGTGTCAGGAAATATTTTTATAGTACCAGTGATCATTATTTATTAAAAAAGACTACTTTTGAAATTAGGCATTGAGCCAGAGCCAATGTCAACACTAGTGATATTTAATGGAATAAAGGGGGGGAATCCCAAGTTTATAAATAATAATAGTGCAGTGGCTTCTGAACAACATGTTTGTCACCAACCCATTGGATGTTGTTCCCAGTGGTCTCATAGCAGGTGTTTATTTTTGAATTCCTGTTTCAGAGGCAAGTTCTGGTTGCATAGAAACCACGTGTACTGCCAAACAGAGCTTCCTTCAGGCTGCCAGTCCACTTAAGGGCCTTCAGATGGCCTATCATGGCCCTTACTTGACACCCCAGGAACTTTTTGTTGTGTTCCCCAACTCTTTTTTTTATACTTGAATGTGGCTCACACGTTGGGGACACCTGTCTTAGTGTATCTTAAGGCTGGGTAGAGAAAGAATGTCAGGCTATAACCCAACCGGAATTGGAGGCCATATAATAACACAAGGTGCATAGTGCAAGTGCTCATTGAATGAACACAAGTGGTGTGGTTTTGTACTCATTAGTGCTCTTACACTAGAATTGCTAGACAATGTGCTTGGAGAGTACAATGTTGTCAGGACTAGATACACATACAGTATGTCACTACTTAGTTACACATTTTCATACTTCCAGAAGCAAGAAGCATTCTTATTACATAAAAGCCATTAGGCCAGAGCAAAACTATTGAAAAAAAAAAAAACAATACTGCATCTTCCCCTTTATCTTTTGTATCTGCTATACATTTAATATGTCTCCTACCTCCTTACTCCATCTCTCCCATATGTGTATTAATACCATTTTTCCTGCAACGTCTCCTTCTCCAATTGCTGGGATCATATGAATCTAAATGCTTACACTATTTGTGAACATAGCAATTTGCTCAGGCCCAATTATTAATGAATTCCACTGGAAATAAGCAAGCATAACTCAGAAGATTGTAGCAATGGGGCAAATTTTGCAGAGCATGCAGATTTAGATGCAACAGGTGCAGAGACAAGTAGCCCAGGTAGCTGCCGCCCCACAGGTTTCCTTGGTCTATGGTCCTTATATGCACATTCCTGATAAGTTTGAAAGGGACAGAGCTTACGTTCTGAGGTTCAATATGCAATGTAAATTAATATTTAAGTTACAACCCGCTTGTTATCTAGATGATTCCATGACTGTGGGGTTAATTCTGCTTGAAGGTGGGGCAATGGCTTGAGTAACCCCTTCAACTGAGCAGAAAAATAATTTTTTAGGAATCCTGACTGGCTGGCTGAATATGCAGCACATCATTTCGAATGAATAATCTAAAAAAAAAAATCTGATTTCAGAAAGGGTTTATCAGATAATGGTAAAATCAGGTTGCAAGAACAGACCCATCAGATATTAAAGAGTTTATCTACAGTAGCTTTGCATTAAAATTGACTATTACTCATGTATCGACGTAGAGAAGAGTTGGCTGAATTCTAGCCAATGAACCCAGTAGGTGCATTAATTAATGTACCCCTTCCAATCCAAGTTCCATTTGTAGAGGAACCAATGCAGCTTGGTTTTGTCAGAGGCTATATACCTCAAAGCAGGTGCTTATTTATTACTTATTGGCTTGGAGGCAAGTTTTGGTTGCATAAAAACCAAGTGTACTGCCAAACAGAGCCTCCTGTAGGCTGCCATAGGGGCTACCAATAGTCAATCACGGCCCTTATTTGGCACCCCCAGCTAATTTTCATGCTTGTATTGCCCCCCAACACTTTTTACAATTTAATGAGGCTTTGGTAAACTCTGCAGTTGAGGTGGCTATTGGCTCTCCTCTCCAGTCTGACCCTGTGTGTTCTGAAGTACAAGATATTTTCTTTCTTTTGCCCAAAATAAAACTCAAAGAATTTTTTCCTTGAATAGCCTTTCATATTATCCTTGGATTACTGTGGTTATTAAAAATGATCCCCAGATTAAATGAAAGAAGTTGTCTATATCTCAAGTCATACTTTATATGAAGCAGATAACATTCTGCCCTCTCCTGCTTCTGTTTCTATACATACAATGCTCCTGTGACTTATTGATTTTTTAAATGTATTGGATAAGAAAGAAGGGAATCAACTTCCCCCTCACTGTCCTTATGATTGTTCCAATGATTTCTTTCCTAGTTCTAAAATGTCCTAAAATGGGAGGTTCTTAACCATCCAGAGCCTGAGCTCAAGGAACTAAAAAACTATTCGAATCTTGAGAAGGGTTATATTTGTCATTCCTCACTCCCAGTCAGTGCCCCTATCTTTTTTGTTCAAAAAAAGATGGTTACTTATAACCATGCATGGATTACAGGCAATTAAATATTTTAATCTTTTAAAAACAGATATCCCCTGACCCTTGTCTCACAATTGATTGACTGTCCTGGTGAAGCATCTATCTTTTTCTTTACTAAGTTAGATTTAAACGGCGCCTATAGCCTGATTCACATTCATCAAGGTGATGAGATAGGGCATTTTGAATACTTACTCATGCCTTTTGCCCCAGCTAACTTTAAGTTCATTGTTTAAGTTCTTTGTGTCAGGTTGTAGCTGGGCAACTCCAGAGTGTGGGTTAGACTGAGCACTGGCACAAGGGTGCTTCTAGCAGCTGGTTAATGCCACAGTGTTGGTTAGCCAAAGCACTGGCGATTTCTTTCTGTTTTTATGTACAGTTGCCATCTTCAATGAAGGTCCATGCCATATTTAATGTTACTATAGTCAAACCCTTTATTTTTTTTTTCCTTCTCAAGTTTTGGTGCATGGTGATGATGAGTTTCTGGTGCAATAAATTCTTGACTTTTTGTTTACCCTTACCAGCAATGCTTGCAATATCTGCTTTCCTGTGAAGCTTTTGGCCCTTACGAAAGATATTGGGAGCCAGCTAATAATGTCCATGCTGATCATTGGGTTGTTTAATTCCATCAGCAACATCAACATAAAGTAGTTCCTGAGGCTTTAGGGGAGTGTTTGCTTTAAGGGAAGGGAGTGATGTCAGAAATGTGTTTTCGGCAAGGGTAGGCTCCTTGTCTACCTGCAATCAGCATTGAGAGGAACCCTTTTATAGATCCTGCCCACTCAGGCACATTGCCTGAGAAAACAGGTTTCTGGGTGTCCCTCGGGAATTCAGATCTAGGGAGTCAGGGTTTTCCAGTTAATCATCACCTGGTGTTTTTGAACCTTGGCCTGTTTGATCCTGCTCTTGCATTTCCCTTTGTTATTGCGTTCATTTTCTTTGTACTCTGACCTTATTCCTACCTAACACCAGGTTACTTTCTCTGTCCTGTAGTAAATAACCTGGCTTGATAAACCCCCTGTCACTTTTGGTTTTGACACTGCTGAAATGAAGCTGCAGTCAATGTCATTCCTCTATTGTGAGCAGCTCTCCTTCTGCTTCTAAGAAGCAGCTGGTTGTCTTTGTGCAGGCGAGGTTTGCTACTCACAAGCCACTTTCCTTCCCTTGTTACATTGTAACTAATTCTAATTGTAACTAACTAGTTCTGCTACTACTTTATATGCCTAATAAGGAAGGGAATCGTTGCTTTTAATTTGTAGTTGGTTCTAATCCACTGGGATTTTATAACTGTGACAATACATGTGATAATAAAAACACTGTTGTAAATGGAAGATGAGTTTGTTTGGGGTAATCAATAATTTTGACTTATATTCTAAGGGTGAAGGGCCATCTGTTAAAACACTGGCACAATTAAAAGGCACGTTATAAATACATCAGCTCACTATTCCATTATCCTGTCCATGATGTGCATTAGGATTGACATACCATATCGATATTCTCAGTATATTTTTCATGAGCAAAGAATCCATTTATAATTATACCTGACCATGCCATTTTGTGCTGGGCATGTAAAAAATATATTTCCTATGCATTTTAAAACAGGAAATGCTTTTTTTGTAAGTTCTAACAATGTACTGCAACCCTGTATATTAAAGTTATGAAATTAATAAAATCCTTTCCTGTTCCAGCTGCATAATAAGTTAAAAATGCACAGTTTGATTGAAAGTTGAAAATATTACCTTTTTTTCTGGACTACAGCATATTTTGACCTTTAATACTTTCAGTGGAGAAAAATTTAGCCGGCATTTATTTTTAATCTTATATAGCCTAGTAAGTGTTCTGGGTCTATCTAACCCTTTCCTGAAATTCAGGAGGCCCTTAGGCTTAATAACAGATGTGAACGTAGCACTCCCAAGTCCTGCACAACACATGTCTGTAAAAACATGGCATCCAGCCAGTCTTGTGGTTTATTGACTTAATTAGCAGCACTTGCAAATAAGATCTAGAGTTTGATATTGGTGGCTAGGCAGGGGTCTCAAGCAAATCATAGGTTTCACTGAAATTATATGGTATCATCTAATTTAACCATTTCCCCTTATTGCTACATCAAGTCCCCCTGTATAGGGGCTACTCCATTTTGCACAAGCATGCTGCATCATTGTGTGCTCTCTATTAACTATTTGCTTATCATACACCTGCCTAACATCCTCCCCACCTTGAAGATCACTGCAGGCAATACCAGTGTCGCGATTGTAATAGCAGTGGCCTCTGCTCTGAATCAGTTGTACTGGCTGATACATTAGATAGCTTTAAGAAGGGGTTGGATGGCTTAATAGCAAGGAAGGGAATACAGGGTTACTGAAGATAGCTCATAGTACAGGTTGATCAAGGGATTGGTCTGATTGCATCTTTGGGTCAGGAAGACTTTTTACCCCCTCTGAGGCAAATTGGAAAGGCTTTGGCAGGGTGTTTTCTGCCTTCCTCTGAATCAACAGCACTAAAGCAGGTTATATATAGACCTAAAAGGTAGAACTTGATGGACGTGTGTCTTTTTTCAACCTAACTTACTCTGTTACTATGTAATGACACCTTAGTGAATGTACTGTATGAATGCCATTTTTTTTAATAAAAACTGGGTTGAAGTTAGAAACTAAAGGGACTCAGGCATTACAGGTAGACTGGAGTCTAATCTAATCTGAAACAAACAAATAATGGAGCACAGGGTGTCAAGCTTGTAACCATTTAGCTAATGTTTAGCAACTCCTTCTTAAGACCCCAACTAATAAATTGCCCTTTGCTGGGATGTTGAGAGTAACAACTGAACAGTTGCAGTTGCAGAAAAAGTGCATCTTACACACAAGCAAGAAAAAAACCAGAACAACGTGAATCTGCTTGTGTTGGTAAAGAGCATGAAGTGTTTTCTAACATGAAGCTGCAAGAACAATATGAGTGTGCCTATCCATGTTAATTCCTTAATGCAGCATGAAGTCATATCCAGCATGAAGCTACCTGTCCATGTCCACAATTACCTACCCCATTTCACAAGGAATTGTCAAGAAAGCCATAAAATGGAATCAGACACAGCCATCCCTTACTTACATCTGGACCACATGAGTTGAAAAGAGCAGTAGCCATGATGCAGTTTAGTTTTATATTGCCTGCTGTTATTATTTAATGTTCCTGCTCCATATGCAGGAGTAAAGTGCCCTCTTGCTTGTGCAGTAAAATACCACTAATGTAGGGAATTTGTGCAAAATCCTTGCTTTTCCCTGTAAGGTCAGAAGCACTGAGCCTGTGTTTCTGTGTGGTAAGCTGTTACCTAGCAACCAGCTGTTCAGTGCAGTAGGAAGTGACACAGCAGCTAGTGAGTGGCTGGCAGGAAGAGGAAGTCACAGATAATGGCAAAAGAAAAGAGCCTAGCATAGAGAACCGCATTTTGAACAGAGAAAGAGGCCAAAGAGCTGCTGGTGGGCCCAGAGAGCCGAGATGGCTGCACCATTTGGATCGGGCTGGCACAGGGAAGCCAGATCCTGTGTCTGGAAAGACAGAGTGTGAAAGGAATTCAGACTGGAGGAACAACCAGCAGGAGATCCCGATCTGAGCATCCAAAGGGGCTGGTAGTCGTACTGTATGCTGGACTTGCCTGAAGAGAGCTCTAAAGTATCCAAAGAGGATTTGGAGTGAGTGGATCCTGTTTAAAGGGGCAGTACCCTAAAGAAGCACTTGAAGATAATGAGACATTAAAGGACTTCATTTATTTTAGTTAGATATACAGATTGTGCTAGCAAGTTAGTTAGTTAGGCCCTATTGCCACCGGTTATGAGTGCTGCATGTATTAGGTGCCCATTTATTTTAGATAAACAGTTATTCAGTTTAACCAATAAGGTGTGTGTGTTATTACTGTATTCCTAGTGGAGCCACCCGTAGGTGCATTCCCGGATCCCACTAGGTGGAGGCACTGCGCTAGTAAGTACCAGGTACCCAGTTTTTCCCCATACCACTGAGGAGTGGCTCAGGTTTGTCCCGTGTCATCTGGTAAGTGCCACACGTGGAGTGTAACACAGACAAAGGGGTGTCAAAAGGGTTACACTACCATATGTACATCTGCTTTATGAATAGGGATGGGCTATTTTTTTCACCCTGTTTCACCGCGGAAATGACGCCCATAGACTTTTAAGGCGGCGTGCGTAAAAAAAAAAGATGCGCGTCAAAAAAATTTGCCCGACAGGGGTCCCCAACCTTTTCTACCCATGAACCATACTTGAATATAAAAACTGTAGGGGAGCCACACAAGCAAAACACATTTCCAGGTGCCAAATACGGACGAACGATAGGCTAAATGATAGCCCCACGAGGACTGCTAGCCTGCAGGAGTAAAGCCTGTTGGATTAAACCTGTGTCTTCATGGCTCCAAAACTTGAATTTCAGCCAGGGATATTAAAATGGGCACTTACTCTGAGGCCACTGGGAGCAACATCAATGGGAGTGGAGAGCAACATTTTGTGACCTAACAGAGTTACAGTACATCCAGAATACAATATAAGAGTTTCACTTAGAAGCTGCTGTGTCTAGACTCTAGGGTATTTACTGTATGAACCATGTCTACCTGCTCCTGTCCAACCTCATTCCCATTAAACTAATGCTGCATGAGGTCAGAACATTATTATCTAAGGGAATAATTATCAACTCCATAAATATATTCTATTTGTATAGCTCTCTTTGTGCCTAGCAGACTTTTATAAACTGAGCTGAAGTTCACTGCCATTTTCAATATATCCACAAATTTTACCTAGGCAGTTCAACGTATGGTGAGAAATAATAAACTGAATGTGAGCTTTTCAGCATATAATCTGAACTAGGAAAAAGACGTTGGTTCTTTGTTGTTTCCAGTTTCATCTCATTGTACTTTTTCAAAGTGCAGACCCTAGTATACTGCTTTAAAAAAACATAGCACCTTGGTTTAATATATCAGTTGCCACTATCATTCTTCCAAGCATCAAAGGCAGTCATTTTAAAATTTAATCAGCAACTTTATCATTGCTGAAAGTACCAGTGTTTGCTGTTGAGTCCAGCCTGTGATAGCATTGCAGCTCAATCTCTTTTCCCTATTCAGCTTTTTTTTATTTTATCTTGATTTAAAGAGTAAAAAGTTCATTGCAAACCATTTTCATTTTCCAGAGTTGTAAATCTCCCAGGAAGTAACACGAATTGTTGTCACTCAGGTGACTTGCTAAGCAAGTTTACATCTGTTTAAGAACTAAGCTTACACTATTGTTGTGTTTTCATACAGAATTATAAACTTTTCCAGTCCAGAGCAGAGATGCTTTAAAGCACATGGTTGTCCAGGGCACAAAATGCCACTAGTATGCTTCACAGCATAACACTATAACCCCCCTCACTGCAAAAAGGTGAAAGGTTAAACGGCAAAAAGACACTAATAATGAATGGGTCTGAAATGTTTCAACCCAAACCCTACCTGCACACAGTGTAGCCTGATGTTCTCTTTTACTTTATAACCCATACCTGACCTGAATCCCCTCTGATGACTTACAGTATATATGGGTGAGATCAACCACCATAGGGGAGAAGTCAGCACTAAAGCATCACCAAAGGGAAGGGGCCCTGCTTGTTTGACCCACCAGTCACCCAAACCTTTTTTTGGCCCAAGCCAGGGCAGCCCATGTATAAATCCATGGATATCATGAATTTTGTGTTAACCCACATGTCATTAGAAGGCACATTTGTTTGCTAGATGCTAGTTCACTGAAGCCTGTTGGGAACATTTTATACATGGAGATGTCAAAGCAACCAGTGAGGCAGCTCCAAAAAGACACATCCAAGACTAATGTGGACATCTGTTGTTGCTTAGTGTAGTCCAAACTGTGTTAGAGCACAGACCACTGCAGTGGATATTGGTAGAGTGCAGGCCAATACTCTATATTTGAGTGCTGCTTATAGCCCAAATTATATGGTTGTTTTGGGTAATCTATTAACTCTTGTTTTTCCATTTACACTGAAACTTTTTCCAAGAAACTGCCCCTGTCAGCCCTGGATTCTCTTGCTGTAAGGATTTGCTGGGAGGTGCGCCAGCGTGCTCGTTTGTGCACACTTCACAACTCTTCTGCATAACTCTGCATGTAGTATGTTTTGGTGTCATTTCCCAGGTATTATAAGGATGCTGAGCAGGACAGCCTTTGCTTGGTTATAAACTTAGCTCCTGTTCCTGTGTGTTCATGTATCCTTTCTTCAAATGAATTCCTGTTACAACCTTGTCCTGATTTCCAGATTCCTCTTGAACGCTGCCTGCCTTGACTTTCTGCCTGTTAACAATGTTGCATGAACTCTGTCAGTCATAACTTCGGCTTGTTATTGGATCTTTCACCCTCCTCCTTCTCCCCCATGGCTCTGTAGTATAGGGAAAACTGTGATAATCAAAATGCGGTTCCCAGCCCATAGCTCAACTAAGTATCCACAATGCTTATCAAGTAGGTCAACTGCAACAAGCTACAGCTTGGTGACTTTCACTCAGTTCAGAAAATCCTTGAACTATACAAAGTCTTGTATAAAAGAATTGCTCCAGCCACAAAATGCCAGTGCAGGTACAATAGATACAATTAAGACATAAAGCTTTAGGAAATAAGAACTGTTATCTGCATCATCAAACTAACAATAATTAATAGCCAATTACAAAACCCATTTGTATATCACAAAGGGTCAAAAACATTCTTTGAGTCTAGTTTGAATGTTTTATGTTTAATCTTCAGTTCATAAAAAACATAATTTCAGTGAGCTCATACTGGCATGTGAATGTGTTCTTTGCCTTAAATATTTTATATTAATTATTGTTTTTCCACCTATTAATTCACGGAATATAGCACATTTCTACTTTTCTTAGTGTAAAAGATACCATCTGCTGCCACCTAAACACCTTGCTTGAGACTTGTTAGATATATCTACTGTTATTCTTGGCAACACGCATCTGCCTTATGTGCATTTGCCTTGATAAGATATGCACAGGTACAGGACTTTGTATTATATTGCATTTTGCAATATAATATATAATGTGAGGCACATACAGTACATAGAGCAAATGCAAAATCAATTGGGAAATTTTTTTTTCTATTTGGATAGATAAAATAATGTGCTAATCTGTACTGTAAAAAGGAATATCCCCGTAATGCTATACTTATGCAAGCACTGAGTGTACCTTCCCTTCCTTTCTCATTGTCCCTTCACCTTCTTGTCTGACCTTTTAAGCAACTTACTTTCTTCAACATATGGGCTGGAGTTAAACTATAGATATCTTTGCTAGCTTATAAACCTGACTGACCTGCACCCAATGCTGCAATGTACAATTAGCACTGCTATTGAAACCATAGCTCTTAAAATAAAGATAGATATTAAAATAAAAGTTGAAGTGTGGGTTCCTTTAGACAACTTTAGTATGTATGTGTCACTTTTAATACTGTTGTATACAGTTCTAATTTCAAAGCACTTTAAAGTGGTTCCTAAACAGGGTGTCAGAGGTGGGTAAACGTGAGCATATTCTCTGTGTTGCTCTTCTAATTCACTATTGTAAGACACTTGCCTCAACAGTATACATTTCCTTAGGCAGCATGTCACTCTGTGTCCCCCAACCCAAAGTATTCTTTTTGCTCTGTGCCTGCTGATCCTCAAACTTTCCAAAGTGGATCTAGGAATTTGCTTTTGTAAGGATCCCCTGTGCCCCTTCTTGCCATGGATGGGTGGGGGCAGGATACCATTGGTTACCAACATGTTGCTTACCAACCCCTTGGATGTTGCTCTCAGCAGCCCCAAAGCAGACTCGAATTCCAGGCTTGGAGGCAGCTTTTGGTTGCATAAAAACCATGTGTACTGCCAAAGAGAGCCTCCTGTAGGGTGCCAGCCCACAAAGGAACTACCAACACCCAATCACAGCCCTTATTTGCCATCCCAGGGACTGTTGCTCCCCAATTCTTTTCACATTTGAATGTGGCCCATGGGTAAAACAGGTTGGGGAGCCCTGTGCTACACTGATTGCAAACAGCCTTCTTTTTGGATTTTGTAGTTACATTTTCACATTATTTTGTGCGCCATCTTGACTTGACATATTAGACAATAGGCACAATAATAATTGAGGAAAGGCAGATTGTGTTTTACACCACCCCCTTCATATGAAGCGAAATATTTCTTCACTTTTATCAGACTTAATAATATTGCAATAGCTTGACTTGGTAAAAGATGGATATACTTAGTGAGATATAAATAATTTTGAGCACACTGCAGGGGACAGATTGACTGTCTCTGCCAAGAGGTCAGGCTGGCAAAGCATTTAAGTAAAGACTTTTTTCAGCATGTTCTATTTACTGCCTCTGGGATTTTTGAAGAGACTTTTGAATATTTTATACAAAAATCCTAGTGAAGACAGACTTAGTGCTATTGCTTTTTCAGTGATAAATGAATTTTATCCGCTGATTGCCTAGACCAGGGGTGTCCAAACTTTTTGCAACAAAGGCCAGTTTAGTGAGGTAAAAATGTGTGAGGGCCGACCATTCAGCCTGACATCCATTCCGAGGTAGCTAGCTTGTGATCAGGATCATTCACTCCTGGAGATGGACGCTTTCACGGCGTTTAGGAAGTCGAGAAGTGGAGTCTGTTTGGACTTATTCTCCGCGCCTCATTTAAACAAGAAATCGTGTAGCCGTAGCAGTAATATTTGGGCACATTAGTGAAATGATCTGCCACTTGGTCTATACTGCTGCCTGTGTGCTGAATGTGTTAGCAATAGACACGTACATATGTCTTTAGTTTACTGTAATGGCACGTCAGTACGTCTATTGACACCTTCAGCCCTAAAGAAATATTTGAGAGTGGTGCGTCACTACGTGCCAGTACAGTAAACTAAAGAAATATGCGAGAGCGTAGCATCACTACATGCCAGTACAGTAAACTAAAGAAATATGCGAGAGCGGTGCGTCACTACGTGCCAGTAAGTGTCTATTGCTAACACCTTCAGCACACAGGCAGCAGTATAGACCAAGTGGCAGATCATTTTACTAATGTGCCTAAATATTACTGCTACGTGATTCCTGATTGCACTGTGCTGGAAGGCCACATAATGAGGGCCACATTATTATATTAATTATATTAATATATTAATATCATGATGGAGGCTGAGGGTCGGTGTAAATTTGAAAAGGGGCCGCAATTGGCCGGCGGGCCTGACTTTGGACATGCCTGGCCTAGACAAAACTATTTATATATAGTTTGGCAACCTATATATAGGGCAAGTAAACAGCACATTAAAATGCCAATATAAAGTTGAATGCACAGGCTTGGGAACCATTTTGCCAATTTTCATATTTGGTTAATTCTTAAGAGAAAAGTAGGAAACAACAACAAAATATTTGCAAATGATAATGCACAGTTACACTTAAAAATGTTTTAAGTGTGAAAACAAAGAAAATAGTAATTTTGCCATTGCTCAGAGGTCTCTGAGGAAGTGATCTATCACGAAACGCGTCAGACCTCAGACGCTATGTATGATTAATATGTTATTTAAATAAAGTATACTATTTTACTTTCTGGTCTGGAGACGAGCGATTTTTTCGGAAACCCAGGAGTGCGCTGCCTCTCACTACAAAGCTGCCGTTAGCGTTCCCCCTAGTGACGGACTCGGGGCAGCAGCACCCGGGTCACAACGTTTGTGGGGTAAGATACCAGTCCTTTTTTTTTTACCGTATTCTCAAAGTGGAATAATGATGTGGAAATCTAACACTAAAATTTAAGAGCAGGGTCCGGGCCAGTGGGCACCCGGGCCACCATTTATCTATGGTGAGCGAGATATGTTATACTAATTTATGGCTGGTGTCAGAACCCATAAAGCATTCCTATTTTGTGAAGGAGATCTAAGCCGATAAAAGTGCCAGAGCTTTTTTTCTCTTTGATGTCTGGTGGATACATGACGGGTCCCCAGTCCAAAACATTCAACTTGCTTTTCTTCAAGTTTCTCACGGTGGCTTTTGAGGTATATTTCAGCTTCTCAGCTTACTGTTTCACATTAGCATCAAGAATTTAATGATATTAAGTAGAATTCATTCTTCCCTCTACACATACATACATATATACACACACATACATCCTGTGTCAGTGACTGCCACGCCAACCCAAAGCATAATGAATTCACCCCATGGTTAAAGGAACATTAACATCAAAAAATAAAGTGTAAAAAAAATAAAGTGTAATACAAATATAATGCAGTGTTGCCCTGCACTGGTAAAACTGCTGTGATTGCTTCAGAAACACTATGTTTATATAAATATGCTGCTGTGTAGCAATGGGGGCAGCCAGTCAAAGGAGAAAAAGCTCAAACTACATAACAGATAGCAGATATGCTCTGTAGAACATTATGGTTTAATCTGTTATCCACTATTTAACCTGTGCCATAAAGCCATTCTTTAATTTCCGCCGTTGCTACACAGCAGCTAGTTTATACAAACTATAACAGTGTTTCTGAAGCAAGCAGATCAGTTTTGCCTTTGTGCGAACAAATTTGCCTTTGCGCAAATTTAATATAGCTTCTAACAGGGGAAGAAGGATTGTGAAATGTATAGTTTGCGCCAGTGCACAGTGAATGTAATAAAACTTCTTACTAAAAAAGTTATGTTTGCTCGAAAAGATTACAACACCTTCAAGCACTTCTTAAAGGGGACCTGTCAACTGAAAAAATGATTCCAAATCCTATTTTATCATCTTAGTCAAGCAAAATACACTTTAATTACACTATATGAATTATTTGAATCTTGTTTCCTTAGGTCTGGGAAATAATAATTATAGCAAGAAGGTAGGAGCCATTTTGTGCACACTGTTATTAAAGCAAGCCTTGCATCATCTAAAAGTCTCATTTGTTCACCTGAATGGGGGACCTGATGTCCATCCCCATGCACTGGTTTCATAATTAAATGGTAAAGAGATAGGGGGAATGTGGGGAGTGAAGTGACATCTAGTAAGTGCTGAATGGAAAGTGAAAGTAATTGCCTGCCCGCCTCTATGCCTAGAGGAGAGGCAGGCAATATTTGATTGACAGCTGAGATTTTTAAATGAGTTTACAACAGTTATGAATGCTTTAATGAAAAAAAGATTTGGATTTCATGTTTAATTTTAAAAGGACTTTTAATATACAGCTTTATATGTCTGGGTGACAGGTTCACTTTAAAAGTGGGCAATGCATAATTAAAATTCACAATGCAATAACAGTTTAAGGAAGAGTAACACTGCGATATGCAAAATTTTATTCCCATTTGTGCAAGTTGGTTTGCTCTTTGTGGCTTTTATCACATTCCGCCATATGTGCTGTAAGGTGGAAAGGTGGAATGGTACAAAAACACTCCTGTGTCAGCCATACCTTTTTTCTAAAACTATTCTTGGTTTTCCACATCTTGCCTTGACTTCATTTCTTGATGACATTAAAGAAAGTGGGAATTGCAAGCTTTTTATAGCCTTCACCTGCTTTGTAGGCATCAGGCAGCTTCATTTTCAGATCATCACTCAGTTTCTTAGAGGAACCCATGTTTGTTTGAGTGACAGGCCAAAGTTTGGGGAGATTTTGTGATCACCTGCCTGTAAAGTTTCTCAGCTGCTCTAACATTGTAGGCTAGGCAAATATACTGGGAACACAAATGCAGAGCTGATCAAAATGGACACAAGATTCCTATCATATTGGGAGGAGTTACATATGGTAGGTTATGCATTCATATGAAATGCTGATCATTAGGGGGGGGGTTATTTATTGAAGTCCGATCTTTTCTGGTTAAGGTTTTAAAGGGGGAAAACACCATTTTATCGTGGCATTTGTATTTTTCTAGATTTATTAGGCTGCTAAAAATCAGAATAAAAAAGTACTCCATCTCAAACCTGCCAAGGTCATGTAGAAGTCAATGGCAGATTCCCCTTTTACAATTGGAAGATATCATGATCTGCACTGGGTTTCGTATGATAATCCAAATAATTCATAGTTTTCGGTTGTCGCATCCGGAAAAACCATACAAATCTTTTCCCCCAGCAGATTTTCTCGAGTTAATTTATTGATAATAAGGTAAAAATGTAGGTGGGAGTTTGGTCAAAGTGGTTTTAATAAAATAATGAGAAATATTTGTATTTTAGTAAATAACCCCTTTAGGCAGTATAACCATTTTTCAGTATGAGTGCAATGAATAGGGCTTGCTCTGAACTTATTTTTTTCCTACTGTTCTCTTTATAAAAATCTGTAGTTTTTGTTATTTCTTCCACTAAATAGGGCAAACAAGGAAATTGAAGCTACTTCCACATAACATAAAAACCATAGATTATTTGTAATTAAAAGAATAGGAAAAAGTTATGTTCAGCACAAGCCCTATTCATTGAACTCAAAATAAGAATTGTTTTTTGCATGACATGTTTGCTTATTTATGCTCTGCTCTATTATAATATATATATATAAGGCCTTTATTTTTAAATGGATTCTCCCGTGTGTACATTAAAATACCATTTTATAAAATTTGAGCTTTTAACTGTGAGGAGTATTCCGTTAACAGCATATCACCTTCTTGTCTTGTCTACTGCCTTAAGGGTAAGGTAAGGTACCATATGTCTCTGTCTTCTCACTTGCTACTTAAACCTTTGACATTTAAAGCTGTGCTAGACAGCTGCTCTGTCACAACAAGCCATTTACTGTGTTGTTTAACAAAAAAACATCTCCATTCACCCTGCCATTTAAACAACTGACAACATGTATGTCTAACAAACATAGCCCAATTCTCAATATGCTACTGAGGGAGACCTGGGACATGAATTCATTTTGCATTCATAAACACTTTTTCTGTGATGCAGCTGTTTATAAAAGTATGTTTGGGTCTGGTTACGTTTCTTTCTTACAGTATATTTGTTTTTTCCCTTTCCTTTTTCAGTGATTATAAATAATTACATTTATGGAATTGTATTTTGGGGGGTATTTACTAAAATCCGAATATTTCCCAATATTTTATAAAAAACACTTCGATCAAACTCCCATCCACATTTTTACCTTATTAATCAATAAATTAACTAATAAAAATAGGTAATGTCCATGAAATAGGCCAAATGTCTAGCAGCATCAGGGCCCGCCGACACCTTGGCCCACCGGGACTTTTCCTGGTATCCCGGTGGGCCAGTCCGACACTGGAAAGTTATAATTATGAATTTCTTTCAACCAATATATCATTAAATTGGTGTGTGTGCACTTTTACAGACACAGCAACTTTATATGATTTACTTCCCGGATGAACTCAGGTATCTGAGTGAGAGTATGTCACTTACTCATTTTAAGATATCTGGTCTCACTATCATAACCTAATTCATTTATTTCAGGTCATTTAACATTTCTGCCAATGACTAACATTTTAATGAAAAGCCCACGAGGGTTATGACAAGAAAGGCTGAAACTTACCAGAAAAGGCTGTTTTATTACAAGACAATATTAAATCAACAACTATGGGGTCAGTTGACGTACAGTGAATTTTTATAATCTGCATTTTTCAGCAATGCTTTGCCAGTAAATTTTCCAGCAAGCAATTTATAGAATTAATTGCATTTGCACATTCCCGACCAAGCCTTTTCATAAAATATACTCTAGTTGAAACAACACAAAAGGACTGAGGGTATATCTATTCAAAGCTGACATAAATCACCTATGTACTCACTATATAGGATCTTTACTATAGTTGGCTGATGCATTATATTAAAATACACAAGAGAGTAACGTACTAGTGGTGAGGAAAAAATCCTTTTACCTTGAATTAATTTATCATATTTTAACAAC
Source organism: Xenopus laevis (assembly GCF_017654675.1). Classification (NCBI taxonomy): domain Eukaryota; kingdom Metazoa; phylum Chordata; class Amphibia; order Anura; family Pipidae; genus Xenopus; species Xenopus laevis. The sequence continues at coordinate 36,383,060 of NC_054384.1, read as the reverse complement.
TTGCTCATAATTGTTGGTTGGATATCAATTTTATAGGCTGAATTTGTGAAACATCTACCACAGCATGAATCAAATTCAAAATGGAGGATATACCTTTCTAAGGATCTGGATGTAGAAAACAGTTTTCTTCCATGCAAGTGAGACTGACTTCAGTATGTAGATCACTCACTACATACTTACGATCAGATTGAGGTACGTCATACAGTCAATTACACAATAAAAATCATTATATATGCTTAAAAATAAAACTGGCTTAAAATGTGGTACTATTAGTGAAAGTGTATGAAATCTATTGGTATTCTGATGATCTCCATATACCAAACTGAAAGCGAAATAAAGAATGTCGTACCAACTACCAAATCTGTAAATACATTTTTGGTCAGCACTGATGCGTCTTTGTACAACTGTTAATATGTTTTTTGGTCACCCTTTTGAGTTTTTTCTGTGGCAGAGCATTGCAGGTAAAACCTTTGAAATGTATGTGGCAAAACTACAGGGCACAGACCATGTGGAAAGTAATATACTTTGTATATTTTTTAATGATGCCCTACAGCAAAAAGTGAAGAGCAAGAGAAGAGCAACCAGGGTATAAATATGTTTCCTTTAAGATTTCCTTTGCTTCCATTCTCACCCTATCCATGCCTTTCACCCTATTTCTATAAATCAACCCCTCTTATCTTTTAACAAAACTGGTTAGCCACCCCTACCTTTACAGCTCCTACTGCTGCCATGCAAAACTCTTTGTACTTTTGAGCACAGCCCATAGTAAATGAGTCCTAGAAAAAGATGATCAAAATATACAGTATAATTGACATTACACTTATGTGTGTGTATAAATATGCATATATATATTCCTGCCTTGCAAAAGTCTTCAGTTATTTGACCATTTCTCTAAATTTAATTACAAAAAATAAATAACAAAACATAAAATAACAGAAAAATATGCTGCAAGCCATTTGAGTTTTTAAAGATGATTTAAGGAACTGTTCATCAGACTCAGCCTGGTATTCTGTACCCCCAGGGGTACTGTATATATCTTTTTCCACAAAGTTCCTGAAGCTATCTGGTTTCTTAGAATTACCTCCATATAGGATGCAAGCTGGCTTTGGTAATGTTCCTGTGGCAGAGATGGATGGCTGCATGTTTTAATCATAAATATGTACTTTTAAATAATTGAAACCGCTCTTCAAATTTCCACTGTGTTGTGAAAACTATCTCACTGATGAAAGATTAAGGGAAAAACTCATAAATTTCCAGACTGAGTATAACTTAAAACATTTGAATCACTGTAATTTCATAGCCTTTTCATTTAGAAAAATGCAAACCTAAACATAGATTTGTCCATAATTATAATAGAATTGTATTCACCGGTTATGTGCTTGTCTTCCATTGACATTTTTGTGCCTTGTAAACTCAACAAATATAAAAACAAGCTTGAGATAATTAGAGCCTATAAATTCGGGGCTCTAAGCCTCAAGTCGCCAAGCAAACCAGTTCGGGTGGTATAGTGAGATAATTACAAAAATAATAGAAAATTAAAATGTAACCTTTAATAAATATCATTAAAAACCACAACACCAAAAAATATATACAGGGCCGTGCCCTCAGTGATACAACACCACTACAAAAACGTGAGGACCCACTACCTCCAAATAGTATAGGCAGTGCAGGATATTTGCCTTAAAAAACAACAATTAAAAGCTGCATCAGGTGGTAACCGGTGGGGTGACTGAACGCCAGTCAGTAAGGCGAACGATAAATATTTAGAGCAGCCTAGTAGCAAAGATTCTACCCTCCCCTTCGTTTAGGATGCGCAACTGCTGAGATGTTACCGGAGAGGTATTTAAACCGGTCACAGACACCGGCCCAGCACCTATGCCCCTGAAGAAGCCGTTTTCACGGCGAAACGCGTCGGGCAGCATAGGTGGAAGGTGGGGGATAAGCTCCCATCCATTCCCTACGTAGGTAGGCAGAATTGTCTCCTGGGGGAAGGAAAAACGAAGGGGAGGGTAGAATCTTTGCTACTAGGCTGCTCTAAATATTTATCGTTCGCCTTACTGACTGGCGTTCAGTCACCCCACCGGTTACCACCTGATGCAGCTTTTAATTGTTGTTTTTTAAGGCAAATATCCTGCACTGCCTATACTATTTGGAGGTAGTGGGTCCTCACGTTTTGTAGTGGTGTTGTATCACTGAGGGCACGGCCCTGTATATATTTTTTGGTGTTGTGGTTTTTAATGATATTTATTAAAGGTTACATTTTAATTTTCTATTATTTTTGTAATTATCTCACTATACCACCCGAACTGGTTTGCTTGGCGACTTGAGGCTTAGAGCCCCGAATTTATAGGCTCTAATTATCTCAAGCTTGTTTTTATATTTGTTGAGTTTATAACTATTTTCTCAAACCTGCGGGTGTACATAGTACCTCCTGACTGAACCGGCTCATTCATCTTGATTTATATTTTCGAGTTTCATTCTCTTTCTTGAGCTAACTTTCAATATTGTGATTATCATTTAAAAGTATCATGGCAGGCTTCCTTTCGAATCCCTCTAATTTCAATAAATGGAGGGAAGATGCAGATCGTTTATTTAACAATGATCCAGCCAGTCAAACAATCACTAACGATAACCCGGCAGTGGGTGATGCATTCAAGCCTTTGAAACGTGCAATGATTAAGCAAACAAAACTCTGGTGGGAAATTACCTCTATTGAGAAGTATGTGGCACAATTAATTATCCCGAGGGGCCTGAGAATTAAACTCAGTCCAGCTGGTCACCTTAGCTGCACTGAATTTAACGAAAAATGGCATGATATTCTGTCCAAATGCTCTTTAGAATTAATGAGTCTGATTAGGGACACAGAAATGGTTATGTTGGAAAAAACCAACATCGAAGTGGATAACTATCTTAAAGTTGTCAAGGGGTTTAAGGAGGATGACATCTTCAAAAAATTGGAGGAAGACCTCCAAACCAATATTGACAAACTAGCTTCGGACCTTAAATCCAGAAAATGGAAAAAATTCTGTAGAGATAAGACAGACTATGCCTCAGGGAAAGTGTATGAGGACTTGAACCATCCGAATAAATACTCTAACAATCATAAAAAATACACCATTACGAGTGGGTCTGAGTTAGATACAGATATTTCTGACAGTGAATTAAGTGGAGCCTCAGGCTCTGACACACGGGTGGAACTACACAATAGAAACAAATCAAGAGATAGAAATCCTAGACACAACAACTCTTCCAATTCTTTACCTTTTTTAGAGACTCCCCATCAGGGACCCCCAAACAAATCGAGTCTAAGAGACAGACAAAGGTGGGGGTACCGTGCGAAGAAATAGGACAGACTGATGCATTACAAATTTTTAACTTGTCCTCTTGTGTACTTGACAAATACCAACAACAAGCACTTCAAAAAGGGTTGTCCTTTTCACCGACTAACACATTTAAAATTTTTAGCTGGATTAAAGATCTCCACCTATTTGGGAGAAAACTCCTATTATTTAAGCATTTCGCCAAAACGTCCAAACAAACAGAATGGTCCAGTGAAGAACGCAGAGCTCTGGATGACCTACGCCAATTGTTAGATGAAAATGACAGCGACATAGACTATATTAAAGGCCCATTCACCACGTTTAAACCTAAAAGTACTTTCACTCCCCCAGCTTTATTAAGTCCAAAGGTTGAGGTTTTTATTGAGGCCTGTATTAAAGACCTGAGAAACCTCAAAGATAAAAATAGCAAGTCATTATATTCAAAAAATAACTTGTCTTGGAAAGAAAAACAAGGGTTGAAACAGTTACAGGAGAACAGTGAAATCATAATCAAACCTAGCGATAAAGGTGGAAATATCGTCATTCAAAATAGATGTACATACGTGAAAGAATGTATGAGACAACTAGGCGATAAAAATTGCTATATGCAGCTTTCTAAAGATCCCACTAGAGAATTCCAAGCAAAGTTATCCTTAATTTTGAAGACAGGCTTGGAAAAAAGGTTGATCAACAAAGATGAGTGCGCATACATGACGGTTAAATCACCTGTGATTCCAACTTTTTATACCCTGCCAAAGATTCATAAAAATCCCACAAACCCACCAGGACGCCCCATAGTCTCTGGGATTGGCAGCCTGACTGAGCCATCGAGTAAGTACGTTGACGAGATTTTAAAACCATTCGTCAGCTGCTTGCCATCGTTTATACAAGACACCACAGACGCAATTAGACGCCTAGATGGCATCAGTCTGGATCCCACACATTATTTAGCTTGTTTGGATGTAGAGTCACTATATACTAGTATACCACATGAGTTTGGCTTGAAAGCAGTCCAAGACACCCTAACACAACGGGGATACCAGTACACTGCACATAATGATTTTGTTGTTGAAATCCTAGGATTTATATTGAAACACAATTATTTTACCTTTAATGGTAAATACTTCCATCAACAAAGGGGGACCGCAATGGGAAGTACGTGCGCTCCGTCTTATGCGAACATTTTTCTAGGCTGGTGGGAGAATAATCTGGTGTTCAGTGAGGATTTATCAGATTACACACAATACATCTCTCTCTGGCTTCGCTACATAGATGACATAGTACTAATATGGACAAGTACCAGTGAAAAATTTTATGAATTTGTAGCGAAGCTCAACATCAACCGTATCAACCTAAAAGTGACAGCCCAAATTGATGCTAACACTGTAAACTTCCTAGATATACGCATTTTTCGTGATAAGACCAATAATAATAACTTAGCGACTTCAGTGTATAGGAAGGAGACAGCCACTAATAGTTTGCTTCATGCAAACAGTCAACACCCTAGAAATACAATTTCAGGAATACCGGTGGGACAGTATTTAAGGATCAGACGATTATGCAGCACAACAGAGGAATTTAAAGCAGAGGCTAAAAAACTATATGCACGCTTTAAAGAGCGAGGGTATAGTCATAATGCCCTCAAAAAGGCATATAAGAGAGCGCTTGAATCAGACCGCGACTCCCTATTAATAAATCAAAGGAAAATCACTCGATCAACAAACCAGAGTCCAGGATGTGTTAGACTGATTGGAGACTACAGCAAGGAGCATAAGGAAATAAGATACATAGTGAACAAACATTGGCACATACTTCAACAGGATACTACACTAAATCAAGTAATAGGAGACCAACCACTCATAACTTTTAGACGAAGCAGTAATCTTCGTGATAGTCTTACTCATAGTCATTATGTACCCCCAGCATCAAACACTTGGCTGACCGACAGAACTAAAGGCTGTCATAAATGCGGCCGATGTGTGGCATGTCCATTTATAAAAAGAACATATTCTCTGATCAAAAAAACAGACAACTGGGAACATCATATTAAGGACTTTATAAACTGCGAGACTGAAGGGGTCATTTATATGATGCGCTGCGACTGTGGTATGGACTACATAGGAAAGACGAAGAGACAACTGAAACGGAGAGTTATGGAACATGTTGGAGATGTTAGAAATAAAAGGAACACATCAGTAGCCAATCATATAAATGAAATTCACGCAGGTGATACTAAGGTCATGCACTTTATGGGCATCGAAAAAATTGTTCAAACTACACGAGTTGGTGATCTCGACAAGAAACTATTACGCAAAGAAGCTGAATGGATTTACTCTATGAAAAGTAGGGCCCCTCTGGGACTTAATGAAGGATTTACTTTCTTACCCTTTTTATGACATAACTTACCATTATCCATGATACAATACTATTGGTTAACACAATTTAATAACTGATTAATTTGCCCAGTTATTATTAAATTGACTCCGTATATTGAATACTTTAATATTATACATGTAACTATACCATTTTTTACACTCTCCGGGGAACCAAGGCAAGTTACCAAATTATTATGCAGTATAATTGGAAATAAGCCAAAGACACTGACAGCATAAGCAATATCTATGCCACTCCGGCACTTGTTCATTAAATCTGACAGGTGACAATAACCGGAGGGAGACAGGCATCCTCCGACCGTCTTAACCAAGTACTGGCAAAATCCTACCGACGCATGCGCAGTACATTGAAGACGCTACTGTGGGCAGATGCGGATCATGACTTCCGGTTCTTCGCCGCGACCGGAAGTGACAGCATTAGGATGCGCAACTGCTGAGATGTTACCGGAGAGGTATTTAAACCGGTCACAGACACCGGCCCAGCACCTATGCCCCTGAAGAAGCCGTTTTCACGGCGAAACGCGTCGGGCAGCATAGGTGGAAGGTGGGGGATAAGCTCCCATCCATTCCCTACGTAGGTAGGCAGAATTGTCTCCTGGGGGAAGGAAAAACGAAGGGGAGGGTAGAATCTTTGCTACTAGGCTGCTCTAAATATTTATCGTTCGCCTTACTGACTGGCGTTCAGTCACCCCACCGGTTACCACCTGATGCAGCTTTTAATTGTTGTTTTTTAAGGCAAATATCCTGCACTGCCTATACTATTTGGAGGTAGTGGGTCCTCACGTTTTTGTAGTGGTGTTGTATCACTGAGGGCACGGCCCTGTATATATTTTTTGGTGTTGTGGTTTTTAATGATATTTATTAAAGGTTACATTTTAATTTTCTATTATTTTTGTAATTATCTCACTATACCACCCGAACTGGTTTGCTTGGCGACTTGAGGCTTAGAGCCCCGAATTTATAGGCTCTAATTATCTCAAGCTTGTTTTTATATTTGTTGAGTTTATAACTATTTTCTCAAACCTGCGGGTGTACATAGTACCTCCTGACTGAACCGGCTCATTCATCTTGATTTTTGTGCCTTGGCTACATATATATATATATATATATATATATATATATATATATATATATATATATATATATATATATATATATATATATATATTGAATAAAACGTTCAATATAAGTTTTACTGTTGAAGAGAGCCATGAACATTATTTGTACTTAGATATCTATAGATATAGACAGATATACCGTAGATGATATATATAATTTAAGAATCAAAGGCACCATGCCAAAGGGCAACCTTGGATCAACATGTAAGGTAATGGTGCATTCGTTTTTCACTCGGAAATTCAGTAGTGTAGCATTTACATTCAATTATCACCTGATAAGTGCTGGCACATGCACTTCTGAGAGATTTCAGTATAGCTCTATTGTGGGCAGTTTCAGGTACTTTCAGATGCTCCATTTGCTGTTACCCAAAAATTTAGATTTTCAAGCTGTTGGCTGACCACCCTTGGGATCAGTGAATGGATCTCAGTTTCAAGGTTAATTAGAGTAATATTTGGGCAGAATACTTATTTACTCAACTAAATGCAAATGGAAATCCAGCTTGAAGTTCATATTTGGTGAGATTTGGGATGAACACCTATTTCCTTCTCTAGATATTCTAGGAACTATGGTTGACTGGCTGACACAAATGACACAAATGTATTTTGTGGTGCAATGAGGCTGTGACCACATATGTATTTTGTGGTCACAGCCTCATTGCACCCCTGCATAATGGTTTTAAAAATTAGTGGTGAGCACAACTTTCCCTTGTTTGTTATAGTTATACAGGAGCAGTGACCAGCTCCATGTTGTAGCCCCCACCCTTCCCAGCTATAGTCAGGTGATCCCACTGGTGGCTTATAAAAGGGCAACCAAGTTTGGGAGTTTTACTTTGAAAGCAGCAAGTAAGTTGCAGGTAAAACTTAGTCCCTTTGTAAAATGTATAATGAAGCAATAGAATTCTTAATGAATCAGATGCAATTTGAGTATAGGACCAGATATGGGATGACTTTGACGTAGTTGGCCAGCTTAAATATATTAATATATGGACAAACAATCCCTGTTTTGTTTAAAGGGTAAGACATTTTTTAGTAGCAGTATGCACAAAATGTCTTAATGTATCTTAAATGTATTGATAATGGGTTGAGTGCAAAGGACCGCTTTGTATTTTTCAGAAATATAAACAGTCATGTCAATGGACCACAATACCATGCACAGGTATAGTTTTTAAGGACTTTTTCAAATACAATGTAAATTAATGTTACTGCAATATTCTGCCCCACACTATGGTGGTATCATTGCCACTTTACAAATTGCAAAATAAGTAACCACAGATTAAGATCAGACGACTGCTAACTTTTGTAAATGTACCATAAGAAGACACTACTGTACTTGTGACCAAGTGCAATGAGAGCAGAAAATTTAAGGTTCAGTGATGCAAGGCGCATAAAGAGACTTTTTTTTGACTGTGGCTGCTACTTAAATTATGATTCTGGTCTCTGTTGAGCATTTATTCACAACCTCATGGCATGATGCAGAAAACAATTATAAAGCAACATGGGTTTTTCAATTTGCCCCTACCCACAGAATTTTTTCATGTATGCCTGCAGATGCTGCATACTATATGGGTGGCACATAAGCTGGATATTGGCTAAAGGGTCTCCTGGCGTTATTTATAAAATGCTCCTTAAAAAACATAAGCATCACCAATTAAAATGATTAAGGGGCCGATTCACCAAGGGTCGAATATCAAGGGTTAATTAACCCTCGGTATTCGACTGGGAATTAAAATCCTTCGAATATCGAAGTCGAAGGATTTTAGCGCAAATAGTTCGATCGCACGATTAAATCCTTCTAATCGAACGATTCGAAGGATTTTAATCCAATGATCGAAGGATTATCCTTCGACCAAAAAAACTTAGGAAAGCCTATGGGGACCTTCCCCATAGGCTAACATTGACTTCGGTAGCTTTTAGATGGCGAACTAGGGGGTCGAAGTTTTTCCTTAAAGGAACAGTTCTTTGACTATCGAATAGTCGAATGGTCGAATAGTCGAACGATTTTTTGTTCGAATCATTCGATTCTAAGTCGTAGTCGAAGGTCGAAGTAGCCCATTCGAAGGTCGAAGTAGCCCAAAAAACACTTCGAAATTCGAAGTTTTTTTACTTCGAATACTTCACTCGAAGTTAGTGAATCGGCCCTATTAGTGTCATCAATAAAATGATGTAACTTCATCTTGAATGAAGAATATGAGTTTTATTTCTACATTCATGTCCTTCAATAAAAGCATGGGCATGTCAAAATATGTGGACAGATAGTTTGGAATCTGCCAGTTGGAGGGCCAAAGTTATTCCTTTTTCTGAAATCCCTAAAAGAATTTGAAAAAAAGTCAACCAAGTTACACATCATTGATTTAAAACATAATGGTTTCCATGGTAATTAGCTGCTTAGTGACTTGTCTTATGATTGCGGAAGATGATAAATTGAATTCTCTTCTGCACATCTTGATTTTTCTATGATAAATGAGGTCTTAGTAATCATATGGAAATGACAAGCCCTTAGTCAGTACAATGGGTTTTTAACGATACAAGGCAATAGAATCGGTTGGATTTATAGAGTTCTCTTTATATTACTAAAACCACAAGAGGAAGAAAATTGTATTACATTAATTCCAAACATGTGATGATAAAGGCAAACTATAGCTCTTTTTTTAATGTCGGCTTTAGTTTTATTTTATTATCCTAAATAGATGTTTGTTAAGACATTGGTATAGATGTTATTCAGCAAAGATAACAGAGGATTTTACCCCTATTATACAATTACCGGAATTTTAAGGCTATAACCTGTGAGCCAGCAGGTGCTGCAGAATCCTATATAATAAAGTTGAAGTGTCTCTGCGTCCAGTCCCTGTGTCCGTGCGATTGCGCTACTGCGCATGTGCCCCACGGACCGTCTCTGGCGAATGTTTGACTACATATGTTCTAGCGCCCGTTAATTTAACGGGCTTAATGTCTAGTGAATATATAATACTCAGAGTTATTGTATCTAAGTTAATGCCTGGAAAAACTCTCTTATTCTGTTTAATTGTTGCAAAGAGCAGGGTTTTCCGCCATAAGCAGTCATTAGTAATCAATGAGCCTCATACTAAGCTAGTAGGGCAATCCTCCCAGAGGGCTCAGCCTCAGTTGTTAACCTTTTGGCCACATGGGCCGTCTTGGCGGTGGGCCCTGCCAACAAGTATAATGGTGTCCAAATTGAAAAAAATACCCTGTGCACACATGGTCATGACCTTGATCTGCCTCAATATCATAACAATCAGCTCCGGGGCCCAGCTGCAGACAAAGCAAAGGGGATATGGGCCTTAGTGCAAACACACCCCTTTCCCTGAACACAAAAAATTTTTTGGAGCTACTGCAAACATATTGGGAGACAAAGATCTTCTCTGTGAAAGGGCTGTGGTTGCTCTAGGTTGATACAGAATCCCAAAACATAATGTGCAGCACTTTAACCCTACTCCTTTGAAAAGCTTTAATCCTCCTTTAAGCTAAGCTTCACAATGGCAACCATGATCACACTAAGCATGGCAGTTTCAGTAATACTCATCATCATTTATTTATATAGATACGCAGTGCTTTAATACTCAAACTATGGCCTGACATGATCAGAAGATGCAATGGTATACATGTCTAACCTTACGGTTTCCTTTCATTTGAGTTGTTTGCAAGTAAGTAGATTTGAAGAGATATCATCAGAAACAATTAAACTGATTTGGCAGACTTGATATACCCAAAGAATCTGATATACCCAAAGAAAAGTAATTGTTGAGATGAAGCAGTAGGGCCCTGATAAATGTGAACAGTAGAGGTATGTTGAAATCTACAAAATGTGTTCACTGAACAGACAGATGTATATTATTTATATATATATATATATATATATATATATATATATATATATATATATATATATATATATATATATATATATATATATATATATATACATACATACAGAATAGCTTAACAATGATTGCCTCTTCTCTTTTAAAGTCAATATGCTTCTTTGAATTCCATGTGTGTAAGACTACTTTATGGGAGTTAAATGTTTCTTAAAAATCAAAGGTATTATATACCCACTCAATAACTTTATGGCTGTTAAAAATATAAAACCGCAAAATGTTGAAGGTGTTAATTAACTTTTACACTCTCCGTGACTCCAGCAAAATTTGGATTCATTCCTTTGCCTTCCCTGCTCTTCTGGTGAGTAATACAGCTGATAGTTCTGAGGAAACATATTCTGGCAAGACAGTGGTACAGGATATAAAGTGCCCTTAGCAGTAAGGCTACCACCTGCCCATTCTCCCAACCAGCTGTCCTCTTTGCAAAGAAAATCAATAACTGCGTGTTCAGGGAAGAATTCCAGGTTTTGGATATTTAAAGCTGAAGAGAACATACTAAAATCGGTTGGAAGCACAGTTCAGGCATTTTCTTCTTTTTTTTTTAACCAATAAAAATTGAAAACCTTGAACATAATTTGATTTTAAAGGGGGCCAGTAAAACCTGTAAATGAAAATACTTTAAACCCATTTGCAACTAATATTCACACATAAGCAAAGAAAAAACTGCAAAAACATTAAAATGGCAGCTTTTAACAACACAATAATGCTCACAAAATGTATTTATATGAATCAAAGTCTTTCTTGTTTTTCAGTGTTGTATGGAATTTCTCTCTGCGGGTTTTGAAATTTTAGTCCATTTCCTCACTGGTAAACTCCTGTATTTGTCCACTATGCATAACATTTATCTAGTTGTATATTTGAGAGTTTATGTTTAAAAAAATCTTGAAATGTTACAATGAGTAAAATATAATTATCAAGTTACTTTATGCCTAGCCAAATGTAAAAGTCTGATATAAAAGGGTGTGAAATTGTGAAGAAAGCAACGTAAATAAACAATGTTGAGTGTCGCCGATTTTACACCACTTTTTACATCAGAATATATTTATTGTCTGCATTTGTCATATTAACTTCAATAGATTATGCTTGGGTGAGGGTGAGAGGTGGTCTAAAATAAAGCACATACATGTTTAGAACTGTGTCTTTGAGAAGAATGTCTGATCAGCAACCTGTGAGGGGGGGGGGGGGATGTGCAGTTAGATGTATGGGCTGGCCTGAAACCCATGGTAGCCATGGGTTGGGCTGGGGTTCAGACCTATCACAGAAGATTGGTGGTTCACAGGTGGCGACCTTACACAGTGACCTTACTCTGCTGGTTTTATAGGAGCGCACTTGCCATGCTGTAACATAAGGTATCCCAAAACCCAGAACAAACCCTAAGGTCCCATACTCACACTCCCGCCTACAACAGCCCCCCTCTGCTACTCGAATGCCACCAGGTCTTAAAGTGAGAGGACCAAGTGGAGAGTTATGGGCAGCCAAGGGAACCGAATGTGGGTAACAAGGAACATAGTCGAGGGTCATGCCAGGTCGATACCAATCAGGCAGTGCAGTACAAAATCAAGAGCCAGGGACGTAGTCGAGGTCAAAATCAACAGTAGCTCAGTACAGGATCAGGATCCAAAGATGCAGCAATGGTTAGAAGACAGGTAAGAGTCAAGAACACAAGATCAGACACAGAGCAAATGCAGGAACTATCAAACATAGACCTGCATTGGGCAACGAGTAATTGGCCACGGCCCTTTAAATATGTGAATTTAGCATCAAAGGATGATGTCACCATGCACAAAGAATAGAAAACGCACACGAGTGCATGTCAAACCCAGAAGCGGAAACAAAAAGCTTTGAATGCCAGCTAGAGATGACCATGCAGGTACAGATATTGTCAGATATGAAGTTTTGTAACATGATCTCTTTGTTTGAGTTGAGCAATCTGGAAGAGTTACTGCTGTGCCATGGATATTGATGATTTCTGTGACTTTACAAGTTAGCACAGGACTCCTCAGTACTATGTACCCAGCAGTCCAAAGCTTGTGTTTCTAAATGACACACAAAGTAGGGAGTGTTCATAGCGATACCAACATAAGGGGTCATTTACAAAGAGCTGCCATAGTTGCAGTCAGGCCTACACTACCTTCATTGTAAAGAGTTTAAAGTACATGGACGCCAGATTAGTGATGACACATCTGATATCACTTGCAAAAATATCTGCAAACAAATAGACGAGGGAATAAAGGAGAATTTTAGTGAAACAGAAATTGTTCGGTCGGTGCTTAGGATAATAAAGCCTGCCCATTTTAAAGATATGCTAATGAACAATGATGATATAACAGTGGCTGAACTCAAGGGTTTCCAACAATAACACCTTAGGGAAAAGATCAGTACAGAGTTATTTCAGGAGTTAATGGGCACTCGACAGAAAGAACATGCGCGTCTGCAGTGGTTCCTATACCGGGTCATGGGGTTAAAAAGACGAGTTCTTTTCACATTCAAACAAGTAGATTCTGGCATTAAATACAGTACAGGATGTATTTTTAGATTTGGATATTGTGGGGTAGAGTGCGCTAATAATTGCAGAAAAAATATTTCCAGGGACCTGTGTGGAGAGACAATATATAGAGTAGTACGCTCGAAAGAAAATCCTTACAGACTTTTCATGGAACTACTCACAAATTTGAAGTACAAATGCGTGTATATTGTCTCCGATGTAATCCTGCAATACAGAGGCTTCAAATGGTGTTATATCGTCGGAACCGCCGGTTTCACCCTGCGCTATATTTTACACTCACCAGATCGTAGTGCAATGAAAGCATGTAGTCTTGCGTGTATTCCTTAGGGTGCGCTCCCTTGTCGGCAGACAGGGAACGGTGTCATCCACTTGAAGCAGCTGCTAGGCCTGGTAATTACAGCTCACCTCTTGTGCTGGCGTTCGTGCCGATCTTGAATTTCTCTGCCTTGCTAACGGTCCAGTATGTTAGGGAAAAACTTTTCACCAATAGTTTAAGGATCAGTTTCAAATAGATTTTATTTAGTTAATATAAGCCCAACGCGTTTCATATCTCCTGATACTTCCTCAGGGGCATCACACGTGTATTTTCACGTCACAGAATAAATAGTGGTTTCAACACATTAGCCTAATTGGCAATTAGCTAATTGGTAACAATACCTTATGGTTAAAAACAGTTAAATTTATATGCCTTAAATAGGTTAACAATAAATAGGTTAAAAATCACAATAAAGAATTAATACACAATTAAATAAATAATTATAAAGGTGAGAATCGATCAAATGCATAAAAAACTTATTCCATTAAAAAACATTTTAAATCGATTTCTATATTCAGGCCCTTTGGAGTGAGTGTTTTAAGTTTGTGTATCCAATATGTTTCTTCACGTGATATGGCCTGTACAATATCATTTCCTCTCCAGTGTTTCTTTTTTTGTGCAATGCCCATAAATTTTAATAATGAAGGGTCTGAATTATGGTGCGTTTTAAAATGCGCTGACACGCTGTGTGTCAGTAATCCCTTTTTGATGTTATTCATATGTTCCCTTATGCGGATTTTCAATGTTCTGTTCGTCCTTCCTATATACTGTAAATTACATGGGCATTGTAGTAGATAAATAATATTCTTGCTATTGCATGTTAAAATTGTTTTTATATTAAATTCTTCTTTCGTAACATTTGATATGAATTTATGGACTTTTTTGTCATTGATTTTGCTGGTTTTGCATCCTTTGCATGTTCTGCAAGTAAAAAAGCCATTTTTGCTTTCCAAAAACGATTTCGATATTCTATTGCTGTCTATTGGTGGTAAGCAACTTGGTGCCAAAATCTGTTTTATTATATTTGGCTTTTTATATACAATTTGTGGATTTTTCGTTAAAAATTCTTGTAAATCTTTATCTTTTTGAAGAATATGCCAGTGTTTTTTTATAATGGTTTCTAATTCTTTGTTTGAATTATTATAGGTAGTAATAAAGGAAATGGTATTTTTCGAATGTTTTTTTGCTGTGTTATGAGTTATTAATTCCTTTCGATCTTTCTTATCACACAAAGATTTTGCTTCTTGTATTAATTTCTCATCATATCCTTTATCTATCAGTTGGCTACTTAGAATTTGGCATTCTTTTTCGTAATCGCTTGGTTTGCTGCAATTTCTTTTTATTCTGTTAAACTGGCTGTATGGTATGCTGTTAAGCCATTTTTTGTGGTGACAGCTTTTTTTAATAATAAAGCCGTTACAGTCAGTTGGTTTTCTATACAGACATGTTTCCAATTTCTCATTTTCTGCCGATATGGTCAGATCCAAAAAATTTACACACTCAGTACTATAACTGCTGGTTAGATGGATATTTAGATTATTTAAATTTAGGCCATTTAAAAATTCTTTTAGTCCATTTTCCGTGCCATTCCATATAAACAGACAATCATCTATATAGCGTTTCCAGACGACAAGGCCTTCATTTTTATTCATATTTTCGTTCAGTAAGGGTAAGATGTTTGTATTTTCCCAATTACCCATAAAAAGATTTGCATAACTCGGCGCGAAACGAGTTCCCATCGCTGTCCCTTTGGTTTGAAGGTAATACTCATTTTCAAACCAAAAATAGTTTTTTGTTAGTATAAATTCTATACTGTCGATTAGAAAATCTTTTTGGCTTTTTTCCAAAGATGGGTCTTCGTCTAAGTATTTCTTCACTGCCGAGATTCCTAGTTGATGGTCAATTATAGTGTATAATGATGTTACATCGCATGTGCCTAGGATGTATCCTTTTTTCCATGAAATGTTACTTAAGAATTTGATTGTATCAATTGTGTCTTTTAGGTAAGATGGTAAATTTATTACATATTTTTGTAGAAATATGTCGATATATTCGGAGAGGTTTGATGTTAAAGAGCCACATCCCGATATTATGGGGCGTCCTGGAGGGTTATTTCTATCCTTATGTATTTTTGGTAATATATAAATCACTGGAATTATTGTTCAAAATGCCTTCTTCTTTAGCTTTATTTAGTAAATTTACTAAATAAAGCTAAAGAAGAAGGCATTTTGAACAATAATGAATACAATTATTTAAAAGTAAATCACCCAATAATTCCAGTGATTTATATATTACCAAAAATACATAAGGATAGAAATAACCCTCCAGGACGCCCCATAATATCGGGATGTGGCTCTTTAACATCAAACCTCTCCGAATATATCGACATATTTCTACAAAAATATGTAATAAATTTACCATCTTACCTAAAAGACACAATTGATACAATCAAATTCTTAAGTAACATTTCATGGAAAAAAGGATACATCCTAGGCACATGCGATGTAACATCATTATACACTATAATTGACCATCAACTAGGAATCTCGGCAGTGAAGAAATACTTAGACGAAGACCCATCTTTGGAAAAAAGCCAAAAAGATTTTCTAATCGACAGTATAGAATTTATACTAACAAAAAACTATTTTTGGTTTGAAAATGAGTATTACCTTCAAACCAAAGGGACAGCGATGGGAACTCGTTTCGCGCCGAGTTATGCAAATCTTTTTATGGGTAATTGGGAAAATACAAACATCTTACCCTTACTGAACGAAAATATGAATAAAAATGAAGGCCTTGTCGTCTGGAAACGCTATATAGATGATTGTCTGTTTATATGGAATGGCACGGAAAATGGACTAAAAGAATTTTTAAATGGCCTAAATTTAAATAATCTAAATATCCATCTAACCAGCAGTTATAGTACTGAGTGTGTAAATTTTTTGGATCTGACCATATCGGCAGAAAATGAGAAATTGGAAACATGTCTGTATAGAAAACCAACTGACTGTAACGGCTTTATTATTAAAAAAAGCTGTCACCACAAAAAATGGCTTAACAGCATACCATACAGCCAGTTTAACAGAATAAAAAGAAATTGCAGCAAACCAAGCGATTACGAAAAAGAATGCCAAATTCTAAGTAGCCAACTGATAGATAAAGGATATGATGAGAAATTAATACAAGAAGCAAAATCTTTGTGTGATAAGAAAGATCGAAAGGAATTAATAACTCATAACACAGCAAAAAAACATTCGAAAAATACCATTTCCTTTATTACTACCTATAATAATTCAAACAAAGAATTAGAAACCATTATAAAAAAACACTGGCATATTCTTCAAAAAGATAAAGATTTACAAGAATTTTTAACGAAAAATCCACAAATTGTATATAAAAAGCCAAATATAATAAAACAGATTTTGGCACCAAGTTGCTTACCACCAATAGACAGCAATAGAATATCGAAATCGTTTTTGGAAAGCAAAAATGGCTTTTTTACTTGCAGAACATGCAAAGGATGCAAAACCAGCAAAATCAATGACAAAAAAGTCCATAAATTCATATCAAATGTTACGAAAGAAGAATTTAATATAAAAACAATTTTAACATGCAATAGCAAGAATATTATTTATCTACTACAATGCCCATGTAATTTACAGTATATAGGAAGGACGAACAGAACATTGAAAATCCGCATAAGGGAACATATGAATAACATCAAAAAGGGATTACTGACACACAGCGTGTCAGCGCATTTTAAAACGCACCATAATTCAGACCCTTCATTATTAAAATTTATGGGCATTGCACAAAAAAAGAAACACTGGAGAGGAAATGATATTGTACAGGCCATATCACGTGAAGAAACATATTGGATACACAAACTTAAAACACTCACTCCAAAGGGCCTGAATATAGAAATCGATTTAAAATGTTTTTTAATGGAATAAGTTTTTTATGCATTTGATCGATTCTCACCTTTATAATTATTTATTTAATTGTGTATTAATTCTTTATTGTGATTTTTAACCTATTTATTGTTAACCTATTTAAGGCATATAAATTTAACTGTTTTTAACCATAAGGTATTGTTACCAATTAGCTAATTGCCAATTAGGCTAATGTGTTGAAACCACTATTTATTCTGTGACGTGAAAATACACGTGTGATGCCCCTGAGGAAGTATCAGGAGATATGAAACGCGTTGGGCTTATATTAACTAAATAAAATCTATTTGAAACTGATCCTTAAACTATTGGTGAAAAGTTTTTCCCTAACATACTGGACCGTTAGCAAGGCAGAGAAATTCAAGATCGGCACGAACGCCAGCACAAGAGGTGAGCTGTAATTACCAGGCCTAGCAGCTGCTTCAAGTGGATGACACCGTTCCCTGTCTGCCGACAAGGGAGCGCACCCTAAGGAATACACGCAAGACTACATGCTTTCATTGCACTACGATCTGGTGAGTGTAAAATATAGCGCAGGGTGAAACCGGCGGTTCCGACGATATAACACCATTTGAAGCCTCTGTATTGCAGGATTACATCGGAGACAATATACACGCATTTGTACTTCAAATTTGTGAGTAGTTCCATGAAAAGTCTGTAAGGATTTTCTTTCGAGCGTACTACTCTATATATTGTCTCTCCACACAGGTCCCTGGAAATATTTTTTCTGCAATTATTAGCGCACTCTACCCCACAATATCCAAATCTGAACACAGTGGACAGGTGGATCCACAAAAATCAGCGGTGCAGCTTTAGTATAATTTTAAGTGTTCGCGCAAACCTCAACCCCACACAGTACACAGGATGTATTTTTACACACATTGTACCAGGGCATAGGCTCTAGACACAATGACATTCGGCGAGAGCTGAAACACTTTGAAGCATATTTATCAATGGTCGAATTTTGAATTGAAAAAACTTTGAAATTCAAATTCAAAAAGACCAACTGAAATTAAGTCAAAGTTTTTTTTGGGTCAAATAGGTCAGTTTTCGATCGAAGAGGTTCGTATTCAGCCGAATTCGAATCATACAAATTGCATTAATAGCGCATTTGATCAAATTCGATTCTTGAAGCTAATGCCAGCATCAAAACAGTCCCAACATTCCAAAGCTAAAGGACCCCAGTTACCACTGAGAAATGCAATCCTGTGGACAAGCACACATCAGGAGGCATTAGATTGGCTTGTTAAAATGCTTACCAGTCCACTAGTCCTAGTCTACCCTGACTTCAATCCCCCATTTATACTCCACACTGATGCTTCAGAACAGGGGCTTGGTGCATTCCTATATCAGCATCAAGATGGGAAGCTACGAATAATAGAATATGTTTCCCGTACATTAACTCCTGCAGAAAAGAACTACAGGCTACATAGTGGGAAGGTGGATTTTTTGGCCTTGAAATGGGCTGTGTTCGAGAAGTTAAGGGATTGCCTGTATTATGCCCCACAGTTCACTGTTTACACTTTTCACAATCCTTTAACATATGTCATGAGTACTGCAAAGCTAAATGTAGTAGGCCATTGCTGGGTCGGGGAATTGTCAGAATTTCACTTCAATATTAGATACAGGCCAGGAAAAACAAACATTGATGCTGAAATACTGTCTTGTATCCCATTGGATGTTGATAATTATATGGCACAGTGTACAGAAGAATTGTCACTAGATGTGATTTGAGCCACTTGGAATGGTAGTAAAGCAGCTCAGAAGGGAGATGTTGCTTGTATTGCTGCTCTAACTATCAGAGTAACAGAAAGTGAAACAAAGTAGCAGTGCACCCGCAAGTTAAATCGAAACAATTGTAACAATCATATATATCTATTGAGGAAATACATGGTGGAACACATAATTGCTATTGTATCCCTCCTGCAATCCTCCAGTTAACTAGTTCAGGTGCTGAGGTAATTTGTTAATTAATTAATGTTAAAAACTCAACTTTTATTAATCTCACTTAAAAGATCACGCTACACAAACACATCATTGGGGATCCCCCTCAATGAAGCTGGACAATGTCCATAAAAATACATATAACTTAAAAACACATAAGATGGACCAGTGGGGAAATAGTGCACTGATATCCAATCAGCCACTATCTCTGCAGATATAATCAGTGATGGGGCATATATAAATTATTCCCCTGCTCTTATCTATATATAAACAGATAGTGAGACACCCAGTATAAATTCTGGTTATTAATAGTTAGTTCCAAAAAAACACAAAACGATGGCTTTTCCTTTTAGCCAAAGAATAAATGTGCCTTTTAGACAGATGGGAGCTGGTCTCCCACTGTCCACCTATGCCACCCAACGCGTTTCACCGGAAACCCGGCTTCTTCAGGGGCATAAGTGTGAAACGGTGAAACGCGTTGGGTGGCATAGGTGGACAGTGGGAGACCAGCTCCCATCTGCTCCCTACGTAGCTAGGCAGAATCACTCTGGGAAACTTATGGAAGGGTGGTTTGGGAGGGCTGGCTGTGCTAATGACCAGTTTATGACGTTTGGCTACTAAAAGGCACATTTATTCTTTGGCTGAAAGGAAAAGCCATCGTTTTGTGGTTTTTTGGAATTAACTATTAATAACCAGAATTTATACTGGGCGTCTCACTATCTGTTTATATATAGATAAGAGCAGGGGAATAATTTATATATGCCCCATCACTGATTATATCTGCAGAGATAGTGACTGATTGGATATCAGTGCACTATTTCCCCACTGGTCCATCCTATGTGTTTTTAAGTTTTATGTATTTTTATGGACATTGTCCAGCTTCATTGAGGGGGATCCCCAATGATGTGTTTGTATTGCTGCTCTCAACATCGATGATGATTTGCCTGTAGACATGCCACATGCAACTGAATCTAAAAAGGAGAAACAACCACAGCAAAGGAAAAGATGTTTAAGAAACAGAGGCTTGAACAAAGAGACTAACAGCGACAGTTCTAGTGACTCGGGAGATGAAGGTGATACAGGCTATTTGAAGAGTATCATCATCAAAACATCAACCTTATGCAGTCAGTCTTGAGGACAGTTCAAATTTACCTTCAAAGTGAAAGGAAGAGGAGCCCAATCTTCTGCAGGAGTGCAACCAAAACCAATGGAAAGAATGTCAGATGAATATCAGTATATGCCTGATGTGGAAGACCCATCTGGAGCGGGGAAACAGGAACGACCACTGACAAAAGAACAAAGACGGTGCTTGTTGGAATACCCACCTGTTTCATAGGTTTTGCCTGAGTCAGAAAGAAATTATTATTTAATTAATGTTAAAGAGAAATGCTTGCTCTTTTTGGAATCTTCCCAAATCGGTAGGATGTTAGAGCTCAGCTCTGCCTCTGAACTTTCAAGAGACAGTATACCCCATATATTCAACATGATGGCAATTAATAGGACTTGTGCTGAACAAATTGTTTGTCTTGATAAATATATGACCCTTTTGTTGTTTAAAGAGTTAAACAGGGCAAAGAGGGACATTGAAGGCTCTCCATGTTTGGTCCTTGTGAGTCTTAAAATTAGATTACCAGTATACAAACATCTTCTCTTCGCCCTCTATTGTGGCTAATTTATTAGCAGGAGTCCATTACACAGGAGGTTTATCTGTGCACTTGCAATCTAATTATCTACCTCACAAGGACCAAACATGGAGCTGCTTTAAGATAATGTCAATATAATGCTACTAACAGTTTGGAAAGTATTAACAACTGTGGGGAGTCCATCAAGATTTCCCAGTTGTAATTTCCCTAAATCTGCCCCATTACGTAACTAGCAGCAATAAAAACATTGTTGGTCAGCAACTTATGACCAGTACATTAATAAGCAATACAGTTTTTAAAATAAAGCACTAAAATGTATAACCTTACTAAGAGAAATGCACAGTTTTTACTAAGAGCAATGCACAGTTTTTTGGCTCAGTGGACCAGTAGAGCATAGTGTGATCTGTCGGCTGTCAAAAATGGGCATTGAACGCATTAAGGACACAGCTTATATACTATGTTAGAGATTCTGCAAATCCTTTTGCAACCATATTGTATGCGTTTATTTATGAAGTATTAGTGCTTTAATCTCCCTGAGAGTAGATCATTAAAGTTTATTTTTCAAATGAAAAATGCAGTGCTGGGTAATGAATCAATAGAAAAAAAGAGAGGCAACAGCAGGACTCCGGCTTGGAAAATATATTCACAATTAAATTAAAAGTCGTTAAGATTCTGTAGGAAACCAAATCTATCCCGGCTATCAATGTAATAAAACCACTGTAAACTCACTCCAGCTAACTCCTCCATCCTTAAATTTGGCTTGCAAATGTTACAGTATTTAAGATTATTAACAGAAAATTGTTTTGAAAGGTGTTCTGAAACATTTGTTAGAAAATGCACATTGGTGCCATATTTTTAATTACCCATTTTTTATAGGTTATAGACAAACTCTGAACGCATTATGTGCAACTGAACTATGCCCTTTATCTGGAATGGGAGCTTCAGAACAGCATATGAATAGCATTCAAGATGCAGAAATAGATTTGCCATGTTGTCTGCAAGCTTATAATGAAGAAAGCAATATAAACTAGAATCAGAATTTTGCTAAAAAGTTGTGTTTTTGTATTGTATGTATGTATGTATGCCATTACAATACTTTTATTATTTATGAATAAAATTATGAATAAAATTCTAGTTATTCAGATAACATGGTCAGATAACATGTCAGAAATAGAAAATATAAAAAGCTCCAACAAGAGAGGAAATTATGTCCTGGTCTTCTCATAAGCACCCCCACTCACGATGCAATGGCATATACATTTGAAAAGGTATATAAGCAGGAACAGGCAGTACTATCTGCTTATTGTTTTTATTGGCACATGTTGGCCAATAAAAACACTAAGCAACTAGTACTGCCTGTTCCTGTTTGATCAGTTTTCCACTACACTTGACGTCCAGCAAGTTGCTTTCCCACCTTACTAAAAGACCTATTTAGATATACCCTTTTTCTTTATGTACATGCACTTTTCACCTCTTCTGGGAGGAACCTTTACAAGATATTGACCTGAAGGTTATGATCTGGTTCAAGTTAAGAAATGCAAATGGAAATGAGATTCTTTATAAAAATATAAAGTCCAGACAGCACTGCATGAGTACATAACAATGGTTAAATAATTACACAACACAACTGGCAGGAGTATAACATGTTTAATATATTTATTGACAATAAGTGCAACATGACACTGCTTCATAGGCTTATACTTCTACTTATACTTTAAAACATGATTGTATATATTATGAGTGCTATCAACAGAACAATTGACTACTTTATTACATTTTTGACAATATGTTCTTTATGCTGGTTATTAAATAGACATGTATCACAGTTAAACAGATGTTGCCATTTAAAGTATGATAATTCCTATAAATACTGCAAAAAGGCAATCTGTTTCTTCTGATTTGGGGTGGCGTTGTCTTTGAAAAGAATGAAGTGCACAAAACATAAGCCTTGTCAAGCATACAGGTGACAGAACCTCTACCAGCTGTTCTGCACCAGTGATGCACAAATCTGAGATTTAGTTTTAGCTCAATTTACATTAATTACAACAAAACACTTTTTAAGTTGTGTACAATCACATGCAAATTTTGGAATGTCACGTGGAAGCCATAAAACAACCAAGTCTGAACAGAGAAAACAGAGAACAGAGAGCAGCCAATCTCCCAATAAAAATTGTATCTTTATTTGCTCAGATTAAAAGCATAAAAGCCTTAAAGATTTGTACGTTTTGGGTGCTACCACCCTTAATCATAGGCAAGAGGTAGTAGGGGATGATCCTCATTAAATGCTTGAGAATCATACCAACTTCAGTTGCAAACTATGCCTGTGCAGCACAGATTTAGCCCAGCTAAAGGTAAACAAAAAGTAAGCTAATGTTTACTTCTTAATTATTCTGCCATATTCTAATACTGGAAACTTCTGTTTCTCCATATATTTTTTCCTATATAAGGAGATATTGTATAATAAATGTGTAATAATAACATGCCAACAAATGGCGAGACAATGAAGGCAATGAGGGATCTAAATGTAAATCCTAAACTTATAGATGTATAGGAGCACAAGACCCAGCCCAAGCTTGTGACTTACCTGCTAAGCCAGTGAAAATATGCTAGCTCTAGAAAAAAATAAACTACAACAGTGAAAAAAGCATGTTTTGTTATGATTTTTTACCAGTTATTTTTTTCCCACTCATAACTTGTAAATTGATGAATCTGCCCCTAAGGGAGAAGCTAGTCAAACAGATGTTGAGGCTTCATTTTATCATAAATGCTACATTCTCTAATGACAGAGCTGGGACTGAACCTTGGAGTCACTAATCATTAACCAGGCTTTAGTTCTTCTTATTTAATTCCCATAATGACATACTGTATATTTGAAATGGTAAGAGAAACATGTTTAGAAACAAAATGACTATGAAGATTTTCATTCATCCAGGTCATGGTATATCTAGTTTAGGTAAATCTAAAAACAACTGGACTTGCTGAGTAATCATTGAAGACGTTTCACTAATCCGAGCAGCTGCTTCAGTTCAACTGACTGGTTTAGAAACAAAAATGCGAACAAAGAAAGAATCATAAATGTGGTGATAATCGTTAAAAATAGATGTTAAACTGAAAGATGAACTCATAACAATATTTCTTTTTTCATGGCTTTTTAAAATATGGCAAATATGGCAAAAAGTCATTAAAGGACCAGTAACATAACATTTTTTTTTTTGGAAAATTCGTTAATATACGGAAAAAAAACACCAACACAAATTAAATTTTAAAATAGCAAAGACTTTATTAAAAAATAACTTACAGAAAGTCCACTTCCTGTCCTCTTCAGAAACGGCGAAAAGGCGACCATCCATCCTGCAGCAATCGATTTCTCCTCCCTGGCTTTTCAAGTGACAGCACGCGACTTCCTCTCCTCCTTGATTCGGGGCCCAGCAGATTCTCGATGAAGAAAGAAGACACCCTGGCTTCCGTGGGTTCGCTGTGTCACCTGCTTTGCAAGGAAGGGTCGCTGTTGTGCAGGAGCATGGCTGTCTGCTCAGGGGCAGCCATACGTGGTAACAGAGTCTCCCCCGTGAAGGAACATAGTTTAAATTTCTGGGGAGGCTGTGGTACATTCCAGAGCTGCCTATAGAGCACGAGCACATGTGTCTCTACTGGCAGCATTGTGCGCAGCTTACCCAGCGGCAGCTTCACCAGCGGCAGCTTCCCCAGCGGCGGCTCCTCATCAGAGCTGGGGAAGAGGACAGAGGGGGGGGCTGGGGCCGGCTGGGGATTTCCCTTGTGCCTTCAGAGACTCCGTTCCCGCAACATGGCTGCCCCTAAGCAGACAGCCATGCTCCTGCACAACAGCTACCCTTCCTTGCAAAGCAGGTGACACAGCGAACCCACGGAAGCCAGGGTGTCTTCTTTCTTCATGGAGAATCTGCTGGGCCCCCGAATCAAGGAGGAGAAGAAGCTGCATGCTGTCACTAAAAAAGCCAAGGGAGGAGAAATCGATTGCTGCAGGATGGATGGTCGCCTTTTCGCTGTTTCTGAAGAGGACTTTCAAAAAAAAAATTTTGTGTTACTGGTCCTTTAAAGGAATTGTTCAGTGTACAAATAAAAACAGGATAAATAGATGGGCTGTGCAAAAAAAATGTTTCTAATATAGTTAATTAGGCAAAATGTAATGTAGAAATGCTGGAGTGACTGGATATTTAACATAATAGACAGAACACTACCTGTTTTGCATCTCTCTTGGTGTCCACTGATTGGTTACCAGTCAGTAACCAATCAGTGACTTGAGGGGGGCCACATGGGTCATATCTGCTGCTTTTGAATCAATTGCAAACTCACTGAACAGATATGTACCATGTGGCCCCCCTTCAAGTCACTGACTAACTCAGAGTTATAGAGCTGAAAAGCACGAAGTAGTATTCCAGATATCCAGTCACTCCAGCCTTTATACATTACATTTTTCCAGACATCCACTCACTCCAGGCAGTACCTTATGGAAGGTTGCACATCTTGGAGGGAGTTGCGTGAATTTCAGCCTCACCTGCACCTCCCACAGAGTAAAAAATCACTGATGGTGAGGAATGAACTGCAACAAGTGGAGGAGTGGCAGGAGTGCCAAAATGATCCAGGCATCAGCTGGAAGGAAGCAAAGTCAAAAACAGTCAGAAGGGTCAGTTCAGATGGTTCAGATACAGAAGTCAGGCCAAGGCCAAACACAGGAATCAGTAGAAAAGAAAGGCTCAGCATCAGTCACAAATAGCAATGTTCACTTTGCATAGTGGGTAGGTCAGAGCGTCCTTTATATTCACATATTCTTTCATACCTTGAACAATAAGAGGTTTAGGTGGAGAAATGATTCGTCATGGCAAAGGATTTTTCACTGCTGGTTTAAGGAGTGATACATTAAAAAATGGGATGAATGAGAAGATTCTTAGGCAGCTTTAATATGAAGGCTACTGGATTAACAAACTATGGTTGTTGTTGGGAACAGGCCAGTCCAAAATGGCAGACATCTTACACAAATCTATGGCAACCCCAGTACAAATAACAAAACCCAGAAATTCAATGGTAGATTTTTAAAATTCACACTTGTCGAGTTTGGCATATACTTCGTATCCTGGAAAAAACTTTCTTTGTATGTACCTGGTGCTCTTAAATGGAAGAGGAAAAGACAAGGATGTCATCAAGGTAAATAATGACTAAGGTCTAGAAAATCACGAATATCCTGGCACCAGCAGGAGTGGTGGATAAAACCCTTAGCCAGATTGTCATTGATATAGTCCTTAAGAACTCTAGGTTCAGGAAATGGGTAAATTCTTCCGAATGGCATGGAAGATCCTTACAAAAGATTTGGATAATCGTAGATCCGATGCGGAGGTAACTTGTCAGTCCTTTTCTTATCAAAAATGTTGAGAAAACCATGGTAGGACTCTGCTATAAGTTTGAGAAGAGAGTCAGATGAGATTAGCCAACTATAAAAGAGTCCTTTATGTATCTATCCGTGTGAGTGTGCTTCTCTACGCGCTGCAATCCCCGTGCTGGAGTGTCAAAGGTTACTAATACAAAAAGAGGTAGCCGGAGAGCACTTGTTTCTTTAGTTAAAAGGTCATTTCTTTATTTGCAGACATTTACTGCACAACATGTTTCGGCTACACAGGCCTTCGGCACCTGATGAAGGCCTGTGTAGCCGAAACATGTTGTGCAGTAAATGTCTGCAAATAAAGAAATGACCTTTTAACTAAAGAAACAAGTGCTCTCCGGCTACCTCTTTTTGCATCAGATGAGATTAGATTCACAGTTGAAGAAACATGAGGAGAACAAACATTGGCTTGAAAGGAAATTTAGTAAAACAGTGAATAACTGGATTATGGACCTTGAGCCTTAGAGAGCATCTGACATTCCTTCTGCATGCTACCCAAGGTAAATATGAGTTTTATATATACATTTCAAGCCCCTTGTTTAATATACATAGTTGACAATGATGATTTTCTAAAGCTTTTCCAGTTTTTACCCTTTTGTCCCATGTTTTAAAAACTGTACAAATAGCAGAAAATGTTTCTCAGTGTCCCTACGTTATGGTTAAAGGAAAAGGAAACCCTTTATAACAAGATTTTACTAGGTTATAGGGAACCCTTTTTAGTTCCTAATCGCTAGCTTTATTTTTTAAAATACCTTTTCGTTTTTATTCAGTGTCATTGTCTGTGTTAAAGAAAGAAAGTTGTGTTGCAGGCGTTATTTTTCTCAAGTTTATGTCACAAACATGGCCGTGTCAATTACACTGTGTGTGCACAAGTCCCCCCCCATTGACCAAGCGCATCACAGATTTTTCTTAGGCAGGGCAAAAAGGAAAAATCGGGCACAAACACACACTGATCAGCACTGATCAACACAGAAGAGTAGAAAGCACTTGCCGATCGGTGTATGTCTTGCAGCTTTTGGCCTGCATAACCATAGCTACCATGTGACTCAGTTGCTATTGGTGCACGCTGAAGGCAAGACAGGTGGGCATTGCAGGAATCAAAGTTTGCAAGCACTAGTTCATGATCACTATGTTCACTGGTTCACTTACTGATTCTGCTTAATATGCATGTTCATAGTCTTGGTGCAGGAGAGCTGTGGTCTGGGATATTTTTTCCATTAACTCCATGTTTTTTCTAAAGCATGCTTTTTAAACTGCTGAACAGATTGGTATAAAGAAGAATTGCTAGCACTGTGCATCACTCAAGAGGTGTGCTTCTCCAATGACTAACTCTTTATTAGACTTTCCTTGTCCTTTAAAGTGAAAATATATTGCTGGTTGTGTGTGTACTAGCTTGCGAGATTCTGAGTGGCAAGGCCATTTGGAGACATTCTGAATATTTCTACTGCTTGAGATATAGCATTATTAATTTAACATATGTTTTTTACCTCTGCTTGAAGACCAGTAAAGATTCATGCTTCTTTAATCTAGTATCAACAACCATGGCCAGAAATAGGTGGAGGCAGAAGAGTCCTGTGTCTAGTTCGTAACAGAGTAGGAGGTGCTTGGAATGTACCTCTTTTGCCCCCCCCCCAGTTCAGCCTTCTGCCCTCTTATTACTATTGTTCATTGAATCACCACTCTAACTAATCACCATAAGGAAGTGGGCCATCAAGAGCCTTACTGCTCAACCCTATCTTGTATAGCATCATTGCACCTGCTCATTTACCCCAATCCCCCTCCATCAATGAATTGTGTTATAGCAAGCAGGTGATTGAGGGTGGGAGCTTGCCCAGGGTACCCCTAAGCCTTGGTTTGGCACTGACACCAACAGCTGAAGCCAAAACAATCAAATTGCATACTTTACTCTGCAGTGTCTAGTAGCTCTTTCTTATTCCTAGTTGATGCAAGCTGCTATGTGTAAAATTGACTACCAAAAGAACAAAAAAAATATATTATATTTAGCTTTTATTGTTGAATACATGGTTACAGCAGCAACATAGCTCTGGATCCCATGAAATGTTGCGTGATTGGTTATGAACAGACTTGAAGGGTTCAATACCATACCACGCACACACACACAAGCAGTCGTGTGATGAGCTACCAGCTGAATATTTTGCACATTCCTTTCATGGTCAGCGTTGCCAAGGGTATGTTATCCTTGAGAAAATTAAAAGGGTGAGAAAGGAAAAACAACATTATCCATTGTGTTTTTAACCCCTTTTAAGGTTATAACTTGTGTTGTTTAGCTATACATTTATGCTATATTCTTTACAAGCTAAATTAACACTCCAGGAATGTGGTCAGCACAAAGTATAAAGATTTTTTTCCAAGGGAGGTAAAGTTCATTTCTCCCTACAGTACTATGTTCATGTTTTTACGTTAACAGCAGTTTGATTACTTTTTCTGATGAATAACTAGCCTATGCAAAGTGAATATTTGCCTTTTAAAATTATGCATCCTGACATTCATGTAGTGCCACCATTTAGCAAAATAAGATCATCTTCCAATACTATGAAAGCTGAGTGAAGATGGGCTATCAATAGATGCAAAAATGTGTTTAAATGGAAACAAGATCTTTCTCCATCACACACATACTCTTATACTCCTACAACAAAAGCAATGCACAAGACAAGCTTAGATGGCCTTTTACATTAATTCTTGCAAAAGCTTCTATGATATTAAATGGATGAGAGAAAATAGACAGTCCATAATGCAAGTTCCGAATCTTTTGTGCTTAATGGAACAGAACATTTCCAAAGAGCAAATCTGTGTTTTTTTTACTCAGCTTATTCTGTATTATATTGAATGGAAGCATGAAAAATACACTCAACTCTATTCCAGAGACTTTTCAAATTCAGCATTTCAACAATTTACTGACCTGCCAGAACTGTGATTTGGAACTGTTGGACCATTACTGTTTTTAAGTGACTGCCTCAAAGTAGGACCAGAAAATTTCATATTAAACAGCAATATTTTCCCTACATTGGTGTTCCATTGGTGGAAACCTGCCACATAAATCCAAGCAAAGCGATATTGTGGTGCTATGCCTCTAGAAGTTTTTACAGCGATGGCACTTTTGTAAATTGAGGCTTTTGCTTAGAATTTAATAACATTTTACTCTTGTGTAGCAGCATGCATTTTAAGTGTGCCTTAAAATTTTATTGGGAGGAGACAACAGCTCAGTTAATTTCTTTGTAATTCTGTCAAACAGCAAATATAGCAACTATATTGTTGTTGTTGTGATTAAGGAATGTGTCTAGTGCTGCTTCCAAGTGACTGAAAATGGAATTGATGCAGAAAGTCCCTTTGTGCTACAGGACATCCTAGTAGCTTACTAGTTATGCAAAGATAACCCTATTTTGCTACACTCCCTTAAAAAAACCAATTAACCCTTTGTAATCTAGGGCCCTGAATTCTCTTTACTTATGAAAGATACTGGGAACTGGGATTTACAGCATAGTGCCTCCACCTAGTTGGGCATTGAGGAGCACAGATCTCAGTGGGAATTCCAAATCGGCAACGTCCAAACTTGCCATATACAGTACCCTGAACAGCAAAACAGTCAATAATTTCAGTGTCACTACTGTTACCTGAGACATTGGCCTTATCTGGAGGCCTGCACTTACCCAGACTCAGTCTCTTAGATTTATCGTGGTTGTCAGAGTTTTCAGGGGCCATCTTCATTCCAACAGGATTCTCCACAGTAATCTTCTCTTGAGTCACTCTCACAAATTGAAGACTTCTGTACTGTAGAACTTTTGTAAGTCTTACAACTCCAGGCCTGATGACCCACCACTTGGCACTTGTAACATCTTCCATAGAACCTTTTACACCAGTGGCGTAGTTTACACTGTGCAGATTGGGTCATCCGGGACTGGACAGTTTGGCTGGATGTCGCCATGCTTGCCACAACAATAACACTTAGGAACTTCCTTAGTCTCAGTTGGGATTCTGGCTCTCTCAGACAATGAAGCTTTTAACTCCTCCAACCCTTTGCAAAGTTTCTTATTCTCTTCCAAATGCTTAGCATCAGCAGTGGACTTCTCTGCATGGCATGGGGTGGAACTCCTTTTGACCCTCACATAGGCATCTGCCTCCTCTCACCTCCTCTCTCCATCAAAACTACATACCCAGGGGGTAGCTTATCCTGGTAGTGTGCTCTAATTGTTGTGGCAAGAGGGTTACTATTCAGGGTCACTCTTCTTCTCAGAGAATTAATTTTATCACCTGTAATTACACCATGGCTCACTAACAGTCTCAGGCCTTGTTCTAGCTGCAAAACATGCACAGACAAAAATTTTTTCTCTTTATGAAATGTAGAGTGGAAGCGATAAAGCATCTCTGTAGTACTCCCTACAGGGCCAAATGTCACCTCCAGGACTTCAATCAGATCATCTGAGGTAGCATTGGGGTGGCCCACCAGATAGGATTTAACAACATTCACAGCAAGACTGCAAAGACTCTCAAGGATCTTCCTTCTCATAGTTGTCTCAGGGCCAGTCCAGTCTCTCACAGGCACAACAGTGGGTACAGGATCTGTGCCTGAAAACACTTTAGGTGAAATTCACTAAAGGGCGTTTTTTTTGCTTCGGAAGGCTCCGGCACACTTTGCGCCACTTTGGCAGACGTTAATTGGCAGCGCATACGCTAATTCATCAAAATGAGAAGTTACGTCTCGGCAGACAACTTATTAAAAATGTCCCATGAGATCCTCTTGTCCTAGACATGAGACCATCCTAAAACAAATGAGGCATGACCATCAAATGGTTTAAAAAAAATTATAAAAAAATATGTATTTAACAGATACAACTTTTAAACACAATCCACTTTGGAATATTAAAAAACGTCTTTCTGGCGACAACCACTTCGCCCTTTAGTAAATTTGCCTCTTTTGTCTCTTAAAATTTCCATTCCAAGCTCACAATCTCTGGGGTATCCAGCCAGCCACCAGAGCAATGTAAACTCCCCCTCGAGAGCATGCTCTCACAGGATGGACATTGCTTTACTTGACTCTTTTCAACTATCAAATCAAACAACTCCAAATTTTTTATTGTTGTGACGGATTTTTGGCTGGCAAATTTTTGCCGCAGTTTAGAACATTTATTTGCAGGCAGCGAAACACAGAGGTTTATTCGCCCATCACTACTCCTGAGTCTCTAGCAGCTTGGCAGGGAACATGATGGGCTCTCTCTATACTGCCACATCTAGATTTGCACAGCATGAAACAGTAGCCTGTCGTTTTTATAAGTTCTCCTGGGCCACCCCTTTCATTAGGCTCCAAACCCAGGCTCTTCCTGGATCCTCCTCTTTTTCCCATATGGCCTCTGGGGCTTCGAGCCTATTGCTCACTCCCCCGCCTGTAACCTGGCTCAGTGATGTCACAGCCAGAACAGGGGGAAGGCTGATCCCCTACAAAAGCATTATTTGTACTCAGTAATTTGTATGTTTATATACATATATACTGTATATATATATTCATTGATATGAAAATTGAAACTGTAGTGTATGATTAATTATTATGTAGTGTATGATTAATTATTGAGATATAAATGACATGATAGTTTATCATGTTTATCATGCTGTCTCATCAGTGCATTGCATATTGTTGACTTTTGCCTACCTGGAACAGGTTCACTCACAGCATGCAGGCACTATTCTGCTAAAAGGGAAGTGATAACTGGTCCCCAGGGTGGCAAAAGTCATCCCTAGTAAATTAACAAGCAGAGTTTCCACTTTTGAGGAGAGATTCTGCTCCTTATAATGTAGGGGATTATAAATGCTGCCAAACTCATCCTGTCCCAACAAATCCATCTAGATGCACCCCTGATATCATTCGTGGACTGTTTGCCATATTGAGTAGAGGAATTCACAAATAAATCATAAAACATATATACAAAAAGGAACAATTAAAAAAGGTTTACCTTAATCCCCTATGTGTTTAAATGACATCACTAACTGACCTGTATCACTTCAAATATGAAAATCCATAGTGCATGCATAAAGCGACATCTTTATAACTCCTTCAAGAGTTTTCATAAATCTACAGATAAAGTATTTCATGTCTTGTGTATATACTTGAAATCTGTGGGGATGTCAAAAGTTTTAATTAAAATGTTCAGTGGTTTTAAAGTAACTTGTACACATATTTGCTAATGAAAGCTGTTTGTTTGTCTCTTGAGTTTGTTTCTGCCCTGGTGGCTCTGACTTATGCAAATATGTAGCAGAAGCTTTCTAATTACCAGATCTGTCTTGCATGTAGGAAACCTGACTTCTGTTATATTATTTAAAAAAACATCAGAACAGGAGAATAAAAAGGGACATTTATTGGTTTCAGTTGCAGTTACATTTATAAATAAAAAAAATTAAGATTTATTTGAAAGTTGCTAAGAATTATATTCTCAAAGACAAATACATGAGGTCCTCAGCACTCAACCTATTATCAATATATTAATGACATTGAGACATTTTGTGCCTTGAGCTACTAAAAAATGCCCTCCCCTTTAAACAGGGATTGTTTGTCCATATATTGCAATATATTTAAGCTGGCCAACCATGTCAAAGTTATTCCTGGTCTGGCCAGTCCTACACTCATTTTCATCTGATTAATTATAGGAGAACTAAAGCTTAACTAAAGAAGTAGGCTAGAAATGTTGTACATTAGGGTTTGGGCTTCTGTAACAGCTCAAAGCACCCACAGCCCTTTAGCAGTAAAGATGAACCAGTAGTTCCCCATCTCCTTTTCTGCAATGCACATGCTCTGAGCTGGTGTCAGTTACTGAACTCAGGGACCAACAACATATACAGTGAACTTGGAGGCTTATTTATTAGAGGTTGAATTTGAGTGGTTGTTTTGGACAGTATGACTAAAATCAACTCTAAAACCACAGTTGTCATTGAATTTATTAAAAGATCCAAACACAAAAAGTAAAAAAATAAAAAAAAGCTCAGAATAATGCTCTAAAAAAGTTTTCCAGACAATGCCTAGCGAAAACAAATCCAAAAACCTAATTTTCTGTGTGATAATTTGCAATGATCTATAAGCTTAGCTTCTCAACAGCTGCTCAGAGCCACTGAGCATGTGAGAGTCACAGACACTTTTCAAGATGGTGACCCCCCTGTGACAATTTTGAAGTCCTGGATCATTGCTGCTATTGAGAAGCTGAAACTTTAGGTATATACAATATGCTCAGTATATAAAATATGACATTTTTAGCCAAATTCATTTTTAGGGTTTAGTTCTATTTTAAGAATTGTGCTACTTCAGTATAAATTTTAACTAAGGGAATCAGTTTTACCTGCAACTTGCTTGCTTTTAAGGTTAAGACTTCCAAAAATGGTTGTCCTTTTATTGGCCACCACTGGGATCACCTACATGTAGCTGGAAAGGGTGGGAACTACAAGATGGAGCTGGCCAGTGCTCTTGTATAAACTATAGCAAAAAAGGGAAAATTGTGCTCACCACTATTTTAAACCATTAGGCGGGGGTTAATGAGGCTGTGACCAGAACAGGGGTGACTATCATGACAAGTAGTTGCCCAGAATAAATATATCAAATATATGTACAAAAAATAACTGTTTTGTTTAAAGGGGGCACTTTTGGTAGCTTAAGACTCAAAATGTCTCCTTAATATACGGATAATGGGTTGAGTACAGAAGACCTTTAATAGGACCTATAATAGGAAAAACTTTTAGTTTTGGTTTACATCCCCTGCTGCACAGGTTTAAGGTATGTTGCATTTTGTACTTGGATCATTAGAAAGAGAAAAGTTGCACATTCTTGAGATTCACATAGGTCCAATGTGTCACATGTAGCAGGAGCTTTAGAAAGCACTGGTGAGGGCATGACAAGTATAAAAGCCAGCCTGTCAGTACAAATATCCAGACCATAAATGAAAACAATAACACCTGAAATTCAAACACATTGCAGCAGCAGTATTCCCTTTCTCAAGGGCATACTACTTCCGCAAAACATTTGATCCTATCCCTTGTGTTCTGAGCACTACAATAAAATTGGAATTTCATACCATTGGTGCCATCCTCTGCATCTTCTGAACTTAAAAATAAAGATCCCTACAGCTTATTTATTTTTATATTTTTTGGTTAAATAGAGACCTAACTTTTATATTCTACATTTAGTTCATAAAGTGCTTTCATCTCTTAAATAAAAAAACATTTATGCCATAATGCTATGTCATGTAAGTATGCGTAATAATATTCCTCCATATTTCATCTACTGATCAGAGGCAGTCTAGTTTTATTTTTCTTCATATCATAAAAAAAAATTATTACCTTTAACACACCCCCATCAAAATAACAGTGGTATCTGCATGAACCTATTGAAGACAAGTGCCAAAATGAAATATGGGCAAGCAAGGCATCTAGAAAGTGAATGCCAGAGAATGGAGACTTTGGCAGGCACAAAAAAGGTTCTGGGGAAATTCTGAGAGACATGCTGTCAAATTAAGCCAAGTGCCCACTTACTCACTATCAGAATAAGAAATATAGTTTGCTTAGAGAGGGCACAAAGCATAACAGCCTTTGACTCCTGTAGCATGTACTGACCCCTTTTCATTTTGAATTTCTAGAGAGACAGAAGTGTAATCTGTAGATGAGAATAAATGCCGAGCAGAAATACTCAGTTTTTTATACAACCAAATGGAAACTATGAAAGGAAAATCTTTTTTGCTGTTATTTGTTAATGTTAAGTTATGCCTTTCTGATCCTAAATATATTAATAATAATAATGATGAGGATGATTAACTATGACACAGTTTTGTAATCATTTTTTTTCTCATAGGCATCAAGTGTTAATTTACCAATTTGGGGTACATCTATCGAGTGCAAGGAAACATTCTGCTGCTGTCTAACATGTTATCAATCCATATTGCTCCCATATGACCCCACTTTACACTACATAAAACTGGTCCCATGTGTAACACATCCATTGGCCCTGAAGGAGTTGACTAACACTATTATTTATGGTGTCTTTAGTGAACAAAGCCATAAATAGAAAATAACCATTACATTTTTCACTGATATTGTGTACATAGTTTCCATGGGTTACCTAAGGGGAACATATTTTATGGCTTGAGGTTGGAGATTCATGTTTGCTGTAAGTTAATGCAAAATAAGAGGTTCCCCTTGATTTATGAAAGCTTTGTCAATTTCTCAACCCCAGATTACAAGATTTTTTGAGATGTATGATATAACAAAAATATTATCAGAAATTTTAGTTTGCCAGCTCTGATCAACCGAGATGCCATAGAAATGAATGGGAAGTGTATATTCAGAATTTTGGCATGTGGATCATCATCAAAATCTAGATGTCTTGAGGTTGTTGCATGTGTCAGGGTTACAACTTGTCACATGAGCACAGATTTATTAAAATAAGCCACATTTGGATTTTGAGAATTTTGAGAATTATCAGTTGAAGAAAGATTTCAAAAATTCAAATGAAAAAATTGTGGCATCTAATACCTGGTGAATTTGTAAAAATTAATGGAATTAATTGGTGATTTTCACTCAATTCTAACACAATTACGTTTTTTCTGATTTGAGTTTTTTTTAAAAAAAAAAAATCTAATTAGTGAATTTGAAAATTAATACATTGATCAGTTAGAAAGAGCCTTTGAACTGTCTAAAGTGCCTTCACATATCTAAACATTTATAGACATTTGTAGCAGAATGATTTACGCACCTTCTATGCATTCCTATGGGATTTTTAGAAATGCATTTATCAAATGGTGAATTCTAACTTTCACCCATTAATTAATACACTTCTAAAAATCCCATATCAATGAATAGAAAGTGGATGAGTTTTTTTGTGGTAAATTCTAATCTCACATTTAGTATAATCTCACACTCAGTATAAACTTAACCCTTTTTATTGCATGATATGACGATATTCAAGAAAGATACATCTCACTCTAACTATGGCAGCATCATAATAAATGTACCAGGTCAAGTTACCCTTTGCAACCTGTGAAGTTTGCTTCAAAGGGATGAGAGTTGCTATGGGTTACTAGACCTGATGCAAACTTTGCAACTTTTATTACATGCTCTGTTTAGCTTTAAAAGGTAATCTGCTAGTCTTCTGCAACATAATTTGGTGTATACCATAAGGACACTTACCAATAAAAAGTATTTTAATGGTGTATATATAGTCATTCTAAACTGAGAAAATCAGTCGAACGCCTAGCGAAACCTCTTCAAGAAACAAGAAAATACGGCAAGTCCAGTTGATTTGACTTATAACTATAGATATACCATGATCTCTTCAAGAAAAAAGAAAATATGGCAAGTCCAATTGATTTGACTTATAACTATATATATATATATATATATATATATATATATATATATATATATATATATATATATATATATATATATATATATATATATATATATATATATCTATATATATATCTCATGATCTGGATGAATAAGAACCTTCACATACATTTTAATGGTGACTTTCTATGCACAGTACATTATTCATTTGTTTTCCTATAAAAAAAAATTCATATCTTTTACTTACTGGCTTCAGATGCTAGTGGGATTATTTATCAAAAATCTAATTTGTGAGGTTTTTCTACTTTAAATAAACTCACAATTTAAAAAAAAAAACTTGAATGTTTGCTTATTTATGGAAAAAATCAGAATGTAAAAACTCAATTGAATGCAATTGTGAAAAAACTCAAATACCTTAGATTTTTTGTGTTTTTTACAAACTCGAAAAGCTCGAATTAAAAAAATGGCTTGATAACCTAGGACAACTCCCATTCACTTCTAAATGGACTCACCAGCTTTTAAATGCCGATTTTTTACATTTAAATGTTCGAGTTTTTTTTCTTAATAAATACCAGACATTTGAGTTTTTGAAAATATAATTCAAATTTGTGAGTTTTTGTGCAGAAAAATTTGAATTGTTGCAAAAATTTAAATTCGAACCATAATTCACCCTCTAGGTGTCCACAAGCTTCCTTATCACCTTTGAGTCACGGCCGGCACCCGATACCAGAACAAATGCCAAGCACCCTGGTCTCGGCTTCACCAGTAGTGTGACCACTGTTGGGCTTCGGGAGAAGCCCTCAGCTTACTTAGGTGCCACCTGGACTTAACGAGGGGTGCAAGGCGAGATGTTCTGGCTGGCGAAGGGGCACGGCTGTTAGCAGAGTCTTTTGGGCCAAAGGTCACAGTACAAATGGAGCAGGCAAGAGAATCGTCAGACAGGCAGGGTCAAGGCAGGCAGATATCAAGAATCGTCAGGCAGGCTAGGGTCAAACCGGGTTGTCAATCGAGGGGTTAAGCAGGAAGAGTTGTCGTAGGCAGGCGAGGGTCAGCATACAGAATGCAGAATAGTCAGGAACAGGCTGGGTCAAACACGGGTAATCAAACAGACTTGATACAGAACAGATCAGCCGCACAAGGCTCAGGAGCCACTAGAAACAAGTTCTATCACGGGCATCAGTCAGCAGTCTGAATGGGCCTTTTATAGGGCAAGAATTCCACGCCCCAGAACGTGCGTTTTCGTGCCAGAACGCGCTGGCGCAATCACGCCAGCGCGCCTGCGCCTTTAAGCGGCGCGCAGGCACACCACGCGCGCCCTAATGGCTCTGGAAGGAGGAAGAAGAAGGAGCGCAGCGGCGTGGCGGCCGTCCACGCCGCCGCACCGCTAGACCACCAGGTACTTTTATTACACTTTGTTTGACTTCCCACTATAAGTTTAATGTAAAGAGCAAAGTGGAAATTTGCAGACAAGAGGCAGGTTATGATGCTGTTGAAGGCAGACGAAATATGGCTGCAAATTGTAATAGCATAACAGTAAAAAGTCCCAAGATATAGCCTGAATATTGATAACATAAATTAATGCCAGCATTTGTGTCCACTGAAATAAACTTGATTCTGCAGGAACACATAAAGGTCTAACAATTTTTTTAATAACATTGGGTTTGTAATAACATTGCAGTAATGTTAGGTCTTAAAATTGCTATAGTAATGTAATGGAGTAATTAGGTATTGTTTTAGTTCAAAATGATGTTTACTGTTTTATACCCCCTCTGGAGAACATGGTAAGAACTCAGCAGCATGTGAGAGACTTAACAGGAGGTGTACAAATGTGTAAAGCTTGTGTTGATGGAAAAAAACTCATGCGACAAAGAAGTGTACATAACATTTCAAAGCAAATACTTACTCAAGCAAAAGCAAAGCTCTGAACGCCATGCACTTTATATATTGTGTTCTTTTTTTTTCATACAGAGCCATCTGATTCCCATCTATGGAAAGCCCATTAAGATGCACCTTAAGGCTTTAAAAAAAGATGCTTCATTACAATGGGCAATCTACTGTACCTTGAACTAACAGAGGGAATTATAAAGAGAGTGAAATGGATTACATGTCATACCGGCACAAAGAAGCTTGTTGAATGCTGCTATTTTTATGTTTTTGTCAGATAGTATAATGTAACTAGACGTTTGGCCTTTTTAAGATTAAAGAAAACGAGTTGTAAGTCAAATGGTAACATTGGGCTTTGCAACATTCATGATATTGTCATACAGAAATACATATACATGCATTATGATAAAAATAGGAGTAATGCATTTATTTGTATTAACCTTTGTATCCTTTATAGTTTATTCATGTAAAATGGTTCATATTAAATAGGGAGGCCACAAACTGTGACCAAGAAGCCTCCTTTATTCTTGTAAAACCACACCTTTTGGCATCCTATGCTTTCTTGATTTAATTTCTTATTTGTTTGTTGTAGATTATTGCTTGTTTATAGGGTTTACATATGAGTACAAATTTGAAAAGCTAAATGTATGTCTTTTGGTTTTGCACATATTTTGATGCTGTATGTTATATGGAATACGGTTAAAGCAGCAGAATGCACAAACATTTGTATAGGGCAACCTTCAGTCCATTGATAAGAAAACAACAATTCTATTGAACTAGATGACAATATATAATATATCTAAATTGGATCTGATATCTAAAAATGGGGAAGCAAATGCACAAACCACTACACAGTTTGGTCAAAAATTGGCTTAATTGTACAAACATATAGTACAAGGCAAAAGTAAACAGTAAGGGGCACATTAACTAAGCTCGAGTGAAGGATTCGAATGAAAAAAACGTAGAATTTCGAAGTATTTTTTTGGGTACTTCGACCATCGAATAGGCTACTACGACCTTCGACTTTCAATTCGAACTAAAAATCGTTCGACTATTCGACCATTTGATAGTCAAAGTACTGTCTCTTTAAAAAATACTTCGACTACATACTTCGGCAGTTTAAACCTACCGAGGTTCAATGTTAGCCTATGGGGACCTTCCCCAGCACTTTTATAAGTTTTTCATGATCAAATAAAAATCGTTCATTCGTATAATCCTGCGAATCGTTCGTTTCGAAGGATTTTATCGTTCAATTTTTATTCCATTGAAGTATATATACTAAAATC
The DNA here is from genome assembly GCF_017654675.1 of Xenopus laevis. Classification (NCBI taxonomy): domain Eukaryota; kingdom Metazoa; phylum Chordata; class Amphibia; order Anura; family Pipidae; genus Xenopus; species Xenopus laevis. The sequence continues at coordinate 36,343,056 of NC_054384.1, read as the reverse complement.
CTTCGAATTCGATATTTGAAGGATTTTACTTTGAGGGTCGAATTCGAGGGTTTATTAAACCTTGAAATTCGACCCTTGATAAATGTGCCTCGCCGTGTTGCTATGTTAAATACCAAAGAGAATTTAGATCTTCCCATGCTTTTAGCTCTTGGGGCAAATTCACTTAGATCATGGGGCAAATTTTCATCTGCGAAGTCTTCGCCATACTCCACACCACTTCACCAGGTGCAAATTCGCTACCACTAAGTTATTTCACTAAAATGAGAAGTTGTGTCTCTGCAGCTGAAAGCTGGTGAAGTTTCGCTAGCGTTAATTCGTCAGCGTTTTCATATCGCATAGTTTCTGCCTTAGTGAAACTTTAGTTCACTTACGCTTAGGTCAATTTGAATAGGTTGGGTTTATATAGCTCTTATATATGACTTTATTAGAGATGGTGCAAATTCTTGAAGTGGCCAATTATTTTTAAAGATTTTCAAGGAAACAAAATAATGGCAAAATAGATCCTTTAATGCACTAGACATGAGCCCACCCTAAAACAAATGTGGCATGCCCATCAAATGGTAAAATTAAATAAACATTTTAACAGTTACAACTTTTAAAGACAGTCCTGCTTTAAAATATGGACATTTTTTATGACTTATCTGCATGCAGGATATTGGATTGAGGATGATGTAGCTTCATCTTATCAGTTTGCCAGGTCTAAGCTGGCGAAGGAAACTCTGGCAAAAATGTAACGTTCTGTAAAATTCACACTTTAGTGAATTTGCAGAGTAACGGTAGTTCGCCTGAGTGCAAAATTTGCCTGATATAGTGTAGGTTTCAAAACTGTGCTAGGAACTTTCTGGCAATTGCCGGATTGTAATAGGGTGCCACATGAGAGTGTAATAATTTGCTTTACAAAGCCTAATTTGCCTTTTTGCCCTTTCACTCACACCAAAATTAAAGGGAGATGACGTTTAGTAATGAGAAACTGTTTTTTAATGAGAAACTGTTTTGTAATGGAGAGTCACACAGATCCTGAAGATGAACACAGGAACAAGTTTTATTCCATTTCAGTTACAGCTTCATCATTCAGATGGTTTCAGTCACAGCAATCAGTAATACAGTATAACGTTTCACTGTGCATTTGACTTAGTACTCTTCCCACTTTTTGCCAGGATAAAGCATGCATGTCAAGCTAGGTGGAACAAGGACCTCCCTGACACTGCCAGGGTTCTATCACCTTGTTTATCCTTGGTGGAGCCTCAACTGCTCAACTATCTAGCCTTATCTGTTCCTCAGGTGCTTTCCGTCATCAGTTTTTCCTTTCATCATCCGAGCAGGTATGGGTCAACTACTCGCTTTCAAATACGGACTTCCCAGGGTAATCCCCTATTGAATCTAGTGCCAAGTTAAATTAATGTTCATTTGAAATAAAAGATTCACAACATTTCATGTAAGCCTTTGCTTCTCAAAACCCATCAATAGTTGCCCAGGAAGGCTGTATTAGCTCCTGGAATCATAGGTCCAATTGACAAATATATATTCTTGATTCTTGTTTGTTGCCACCAGTGTGTCTACTTACTATTTTGGGCTAAACTGAAAAATCTTCATAATGAAGATGAAAGAAAAGTGATTCATAATCATTAACATAGACAGGAAGGCGGTTGACCTCATTTAAGATGATCTCAAAATAACAAAGTCTGGTTACATCCAAATAGTGAATTTCATTACATCCCACTGGTCTGTTAGAGAAATGTTATCGTTAAGGATTAACAACTTTTTCAAAATCTATTTCTTCACAGCTATGATGTGGCACATTTATTGCATGTGTTTATGAACAAGAAGGTGTAAAAACTGATGTCTAGTGCAAAAACTTACCAAAGATCTTTTATAAAAGTAAATGCTTATTTTGCCTGCCAGTCTAATGAATCTTAAAAGGCCAGACAGTACTTGCGTCTTCACCTAACATGCAATTAACAGATTATTCGATAATATTACGGACAAATATGTTAATGATCAAATAGAGAATTTGAAGAATTTAAAGTATTTAACGCTATTAGAGCTATACCCATATTTAATTAGCTCAACGCATTTGTTTGTCAATTTCTCCTGGTTATCCAAACTTCTAGGCTAAAAGTCAGTTATTAGATATCAATTAACCATAATAGATATGTGAAGGAATTGTATTACACTTTCACAACTAAACCAATAGCGGCACATTCAGAAGCTTAAATCTTTGCCTAGTTAACACATTTTTAATACACTGTAGCCATAACTATCCATACTTCCTTTTACCCATACTTCTTAGACATTACTGTACATGTTAGGTTGAAAGGTTATCCCAGAGCAGTGACTGCAGTGAAAGGGGGCATGACAAGGCAATGGGAGTAAGGTTAGATGGCTCAGTGACATTGGAAGTGGTAGGGATAGAGGGAGACTGGTGTAAGTCAAAGGGAGCAAAGGAAGCCATTTTAGGACAGAGACCAAGTGTCAGGAGTCCTAGAGCCTTACTCACCATGCGGCATTAAAGGAGCTCCTGTCTCGGATAGAAGCCCAAGCAGCAGAGAGAGGAGTCGGGTGGGTGCAGCAGCAATTGGCGACCATTCCCACATTTTCCAGAGCAGGTCTGTCACAGGCCAGAAGGTCCCGTCCCCCGGAGCAGCTCAGCCCATCACCAGGTAGTGGCTCGACCACCAGGAGTCATGGCAAAAGTACATTACTGGGTGTACAGACAGGCCAGAGGGATGCGAGTGCCAAAACTGGAAAGTCAGACGAGGAAGACAGCGGGAACATCCAGACGCACAGATATCGGGGAAAGGAGCAATGACAGGCAAGACCGTGGAAGGAGGGAAGGAGAGCCAGCCAGGTTACATCAGGGACCTGTGGCATTGAGGGCAGAAGTATGAGCAGGGGAGGGCAGAGGAGAGAGGAGGGAGAAAGTGTTGGGCAGTGGAGACGGCAGCCCGGTGTCACAGGTAGCGGCGGTGGCAAGTCATTTAGAGGGGCGTGCAGGCTGAGTGGTAACACAGTGCGACCCGCTCAGCAGTGAGTGGTGCTGGTAGCAACAGGGAAAGCTCAGCAGTAAACAGTGTAGCAGAGAGGGAGACAGGATTGTTGCTGAATAGCTGGGCTGGGGGTATCTTCTGTTCTTGTACCCTCACAGATACATCTGGAACACAGTGCCATTAGACAGCAGGAAGGCATGCAAGAAGTGAGAGTGGCTGGAAATTTAGACCCTGCAGCTGGGATCATTGGTGCAGGTGGAATAGGAGCAGCAGGACTACCAGGTATGTCTGGATTGGGCTCAGTGTCAGAGACAATTGTTTTACAGGTGACTGTTGAGTGTAGTAATAGGTTGGAACTCAAAGCAGTGGAGGTGCCACTGGGAGGGGGGGGGAGCGTCTTGATCAGGATATGAAGAAATTTATGGTAGGGGCTCAAGGAACTTCTAGCCAGTTAGGACAGGTGTGAGTCACAAGGATCCACTCCCCAAGTGGTAGTATGGGAACCTCAGGGGCAACAACAAGGGTCAACACATGGTGCACATTGAGCTGAGGTGATTCTGGGAGTAGGGGTTTAGTCAGGAATAGTTTGGTAACAGGGCTGGGGCATGTGCAAGGTTTGCAGGAGATCATAGGGAGCAGTGACATAGTAATTTATACAGAAGCAGTGGTGGGACTGCCAGAACCTTAAGGTGTGACTAGTGATGGGCGAATTTGCACGGTTTCGCTGAAAAATGCGCAAAATTCGCGGAAAGGCAAAAAATTCACGAAACGGCCCAGCGTCTCGTTTTTGACGCCGGTGCCCGTTTTTGACGGCGGTGGTTCCCGATTTTGACGCCGGCGAATTTTTGCCGTAAATTTTCACGGGGCGTTTTGCGAATTTATTCGCTGGCGGCGAATCGCGCAAACTCGCCGCGAATTCGCGCCTGGCGAATAAATTCGCCCATCACTAGGTGTGACCAGTCAAAGGAGGAGGGGAAAAAGAACGAGGGGTCAAAGTTCCTTTCAGTGTCGGATGCAGCGAAAGGCAATACATACATTTATTTTGAGGGTCCTCTTGGGGCACATGTGAAACCGGAGCAGATATGGAAGAAGCATAATATTGATATATTTACGCTTCTTCTGCTTGAACATTTTAACATTGAGAAGTTGGAGAAGGGCAAAGAGCATTGTAAGGAAGAAGATAAGGACAGGAGTAGGTATAGGCTTATCCCTAGAACCTTCAGGAACTGGATTCAAGCCTTTTCCATTATGGCCATTGTAATTGGAAAAAAAGTACTGCTCCGTTCTATTCTGCTACTTAGATTCTATATTGGAGGCATATAGGACATATGGGGGAACCGTAATTGGGCCTGATTCAAATACAATGAACAGTTCAGACAGAGGATGTTATGACATTCCTTGAAGTGGAACCATAGGGATATTAGCCTATGGATGTGCAACACGACAAAAACCTCAGCCAGCAGCAGCTGTTTCAGGGGCAGAAAAGGTGTTTGGCCCCCACCAGCCAGTGCAGGTGGGGGGCAGCTTGCAAATTTCCTCATGAATGTTCAAGATGTAGGGGCTCTAACCACCCCTTTCCCGGGGCTTTAAGCAACAAAGAGAAAGGGGAGCCAAGAAGGCGATTGTACTGGAAAAAGGGAGGACCCCAGTCAACTTAAATGAGATGGGAGTGTGGTTGGATATTTACTGAGATAGGGAAAAGGCAGTTCTTCTGAAGGAAGGTTTTTATCAGGTTTTGGGATTCCATTTCAGGAGGGTGAGTGGGGAGGTACTGATTGTAACAATTTGAGGTCAGCAAGAGATTTCCCAGAGGTGGTTAGGGAGAAGCTAGAAAGGGAGATATGCCTGGGAAGGATGTCAGGCCCATTTACAGAATCACCCATTGCTAATTTGTAGGTTTCTCCTTTGGGGGTGATGCCCCAGAAGGAACTAGGGAAGTTTCACCTCATCCATCAGTTGTCTTACCCAATTTGTTTTTCTGTGAATGATGTGAGGAGGTAGCGAGAGTGTCTTATGCATCCCTTGATGATGCAGTGAAACTCGTACAGACTCATGGTGTTGGAGCATTGAGGGCGAAAGTCGACATTGAGTTGGCATTTCGTCTTGTGCAAGTACACCTGAATGGGCAGCAGAAAGCTCATTTGAAAGTCATTAGGTACAAAGAAGTGTCTTTTTGATTTTAAAAAAAGGGGGGAGATGGATTTGGAAAGGGGGAGCTAAGTGATGTCAAGGGAGCAGAATTTTTTTTTGCTTTTCAGGGGCAAATCACTGTACAGTTTGGGTGTGGGGGCATTCTTCATTCTAGGGCACAAATCAACGTAGCCATGTCAAAGTTTATTAGACACAGAAGACACATACTCGATCATTTTCTCCACTTTGGGATCTTCTATTTTTATGACTTCTGTTCTATGAACTTTACATAGATGTCATATCTAGGTAAGCATATGGGATTAGTTATTATAGGTGTGAGCCCTAAGATCCTCCTTCCTAATGCCTTCTGTGCTAATGGGTGCTTAGGGACCATCATTTGTCCTTTGGTTTGGTATTAACTTTGAACTTTACATTGATTGATACACAGCCAATACTGTAAATGTGTTTATGTGTGTTTTATTTTTTTTCTATTCCATTCTATTTATCTGTGATCTACTCAGGGCCTTCGCAGTGGTCTATACACAAATGGTTCTGTAGATGAAATCAACACTAAGGGGGTCATTTCCTAACAATTACATTTAGATTTTTTCCATGAATATCTAAAAATTCATGGTTTTCTAGTTTTTCAAAAAGCTCTACAAATTTGAGCTTGAAGTGTAAAAACCACAAAAACCTGTAAGAAGAAGTCAGTGGGAGCTGCACTATTTCTATTGGCCGCTCTAAATCAGTTCGGACTTTTAGAGGTTTTCGTATTTTGTTTGCTAGGAATTATCGGAAAAACTTAAATTCTTAGGGGTTTTTAAGTTATTCATATTTTTGTATCGCATCATTCAGAATTTTTTTCATTCGTAATTTTTTTAATGGGAACTTTTAATAAATTCAATGACAGTTGTGGTTTTAGAGTTTGCCCTCTAAAACCATTAAAATCTGACCTTTGATAAATTGGCCCCTAAAGGTCTCAGGGTGCTCTCAGTTCGACCCATTTTGGCATTGCTTTGAGTTGCTTTTACTCATTGGTGCTGTTACACCAAGGATTCTTACTCACTGTAAAGTGATCACTGCTACTAGTGTGATACCAAAAATTTTATATTTAAGGTCTTAAATGTACCTTATATATGCAATCTGACTAAAAATACAATCTACTCTTAGTTAGGATATGAGCAACCTCCACAGTTCTACAAGATATGCTCAAACACCGAGGGATAAATATTTGTTAAATATAAGGTATAGTACATTCCTTCAATGCACTAAAGAGGTGTGTATAAATGTTTAAATATTGAGGATGAATCATTTATTTCCATACACAGTTCTACACTGCACTAGAAAAAGCAATATAAGTGTAGCACACTTAATATTTGCACCTGTAAGACTGCTGGGTAATGTAGTCCCCCCGTGCCTTCCACTACAGTACAGAGGAACTAGTTAATGCTTCAGACTGCAGGAAGGAAGGGATTTTCTCCAGCCAATGATAAAGGAGACAGTCTGTGCCCTGCCCTCTCAGCCAGGAACAGGAAGGGGAACCAGGGCCTGGAACAGGAGGAGGAGAGACCAGCCAGCATGGAGAGATGTGCTGAGAGATCTAGAGACTGGGTTTGTGTTCCAGCCTGCTGAGTGACCAGCCAGAGAGAGAGACTGCTATTAACCTGCAAGGGGAGAACACTGCAGTGTGCAGCCTGCTTGAAGCTTTTTGCTGCTGTTCCCTGGAGGAAGTTTTGTTGTCAGCACCATTGTGATCCAGGAGTACAACAGTCAGCCATCTTGATAAGGAGAAAGCCACAGTGTGGAGAAAAGCAAGGTTCCTTGTCAACTGTAAGTTATTAACCCTTGTGCTACCAGTTTAAGGAACTTTGGGAGTTATAAAACAGACATTATCCTGCTAGTCCATTGGAGGGTGAGACATATTGTGCAAGGAGAGCTGACAGCATTGCACC